>NC_142526.1:17303573-17658573 GCF_964205215.1 Stylophora pistillata
TTGGCGAAGCATAATCCTCTTTCAAAACGATTTTATAACATGTAATAATAATTTATTAAATTTTATTCTTACCATCATCTTCCATTGGCAAGGGAGCAGCTGATAGATGTCCAAACAAAGCCACAAGGCAGAGAAAGATTTTCAACATTCTTGAATTCATCTTGTCGCCTCTCTTCTTAACCTTAAGACTTCCCTGGTAACGGTATGCGGATGAGAATGACAGCTTGTGTCGTAATTTATTATTTTATAGCTATATGATGTCGGAATCTACTTTACGATATTGTTTGTGGGTTGTTGTATTGGCTGTAAGTGAGCTAACTCTATAACAACAATAAATAAACACCCACATCGCTGGCGTAACAGGAAAGCAATAATTGCACTGTCACGACGCTAGCATGATAAATCCAGAAAAAAGGGTCTTTATCGCACGACCGCAAAGGAAAAACGTGCGAAAATTCTGCATGAAAGGATGGTAAATAATCGAGTCCGAAACTGATCAAACGCTGTTAACTTTCAGAAATCCAATATAACTTACGAACTTAAAGGCGAACCCAAAAGTAGACAAATAACGCACTTCCAGTGAAATTCCCAATTCATTTCATTGAACCCCAATACTCTATTTCTCAATCTCAATTCAAAAGTAACAAATAAATGTAGAGAGTGGTATTGGAGCATAACAGGAGCCGGAAACCGCATTAAAGTTTACTAATGCTGGGTTTTGCCGGGGACAACAAGTTAGCGTTTTAAAATAGATGATAGTTTTCTTAACCGCCCCGACTCAGAGCGTAAAAAGTTTATTTCCGAACACTCCACAGCTCAGAGAATCGAACATAAGGGCCACATAGCTCGCAAAACAGTAAGCGAATAGTACACCTTCGCTGAACACCTGAAAAGTTGCGGTCTTGTAGCTGAGGGAGAAATAATGGAGATAACAAATTTATCAGAGAGCCAGATAACAGAAAAATTCATGCCCCTCATAACTCTTGGTGTATATAATCGCAAGTTGAAAATTAGATGTCTCTATCAAATTAAAGATATAAACTTCTGATTAAGCAGACAGGTTATAAATTGCAAACAAACTCTTAAATTCTTCTAGACAGTGCTAATATACCGGGCTAATAGTGATGCAGTATGCCTCAACACATAAGGTTTCACTGACATCCTGCAAATTTTTCAAGAGCCACTGAAATTCCAAAACATCTGAGTTTCTTATGAAAATTTTATGAGATTACTCTCATACTAGTTTTCTAGTACACATTTCGTTGTTCAGTAAAGTTGTTTAGCTGACTAGCCAATTAACGAATAAGAGGGTTTGGCTAATATTGCTCGTACGCTACTTCAGTACACGTTTATGGAGCCAACATTCCTTACGAACATTATTTTTTTTGTTAGGCAGATTATGATTAAAAAAAAAAAGAAGAAAAGAAACTATGGCAAAATGAAGCATCTACCTATACTCAATTAGATCATTTCTATTCAATTGCAAAACGGACCACACTTTAACAGTTCATCAAAAGTAGCGCAATTTGCCCTGCCCTACCTTTACAGTTTTATGTCGAAAAGTTTTACATTTTCTTCCATCCGTGACGTCTTTGGGTTTTAAAAATTATCTTAACAAGAAAACAAGAAAATGAGTGAAAACAGCCCTGAGATTCCAGGAGAGTTCTACAGCAAATAGGAAACTAGAGAACCGTAGTTTTCAACTACATGTAATTTCTTGAATATTCTCGCTAATTAAAAGCGAGATTGATTTATTGCTAAAGATGTTAAATTAAAATAGCTAAGCTCGTAAAAACCCCAAATGCTAACAAGAACCATTCGATACTTCAAAAACTTCTCTTTTGAAGAAGGCTTGCATTCGAGAAAAAAATTTTCATTTGAGTTTCTGTAATTGTTTTTACAGGAACAATTTTTGTTTGCTGCAATAATTAGACAGATTGATAACTTCCCTTGGAAGCTAACGTGCACGTCTCAATTAATAGAGTGATTTTATAGAAACTCCATGGGCGGCTAACTTCACTAAATGACAGCAAATTTGATATTGATGGTATTGCGTAAGCAAAAATGCAAGAAGCCAAATGAAGATAACTTTCATTTAAGTTGTTAATTTGCAAGATTCGGCATTGTTCATCTGAAACACTATGGGTATTGATACGCATCTGAACCAAAGCCACAGCCACTCATTGCTTTATGATTTTCGTGAAAGAACATGGTCCATTTATGGACATTTTCAAACAAAACCAGTCCACGTCTCCCATGCCTAAATATTTTCCTCCCTTTACCATTTTTTAGTAATGTCTTCCTTCTTAGATCGTTCTTAAACAAAACCGGACAAGAGGTTGGTACATTAGGAAGGCAACAATTGCCCCCTTAGAGCATTGGCGTGATTAAGGAAGGAAGTTCCATAATGGCAAAATTTAGTCCAAAATTTATTAGACTCCTAGCGTAATGAAGTGGCTAATACTTGCTAGTCCGTTCTGACCGGTTTAGTGGAAATTTAGTTTCCCCTTCAATCTTTAACTGCTCTGAGAATAGAAGACAGTTGCCACGCATCTACAACTGAAAAGAATAACTGAATCATCATTCGCTGGTCGACAATACAGATGCAACAAATATGTGAAATTACGAGGCTCTATGACCAAGCAAGGGACAACAAAAATTGTAAAATGCATCGCTTTTGTATTCATAAAACCGAAAACCGTACAGGAAAACAACTACCGACAATTACCATAACCGGAAAACCAAAAAACCCAATGCCTCCCCTCAGAAAAGAATGAGTTAATATATATTTTAGCAAGTTGAAAATTAAACGCGTATATCTATCCAAGAAAAACTTCTGACTAAGCAGAAAGGTTAGTTGCAAACAAACACTTGAATGACTTGACTTGCGAATATCCAATGATATGCAATAGATCGAATTTATCGGAATTTATCGGAAGCGAAAGGTTCCTTCATATTTTCAGGAGGAGTTCTGAAAGTGTAATTTGACATATTTGCTCCCAAAACATATTTAGGTGATGTTTGGATTTTCTTGGCGACGTTTGTAAAAATAACCCTTGTTTTTAATTCTGAGGTAGACGGAAACTGAAATCTTTATTTATTTGATGATAAATGAAGCCTGTAGATTCAACGGAAGAAATAAATAAAAATGTTCAAAAACAACACCATTTGACTCTGATGATGACTTCCGCACAGGTTGTCGAAAAGCCAGTCACCACCACTGACAACAGTCCTTCTCAGGACTACACTCACCCAGACGATCACACTACACTTTCACATGTTACCCCCGGGTTCCAGCAATTTACAACACCAACCTAACTACTTTGTTAATGTCTAAGTTCTCATAAATACATGCTTCAGATAGGGCCGGGATTTTACACTCAAGCTAACATTTCCCGAGTACTGCTTTAGTGCACGTTTATGGTGGAAAGAATTATTCCCAACATGAGCTAAGCCGGTATGAAAAACAACATGACGAAGTGAAGTATTATTACCTTCAGCTTATTAAATCTGTTTCAAACAATTGAAAGAACCCCCTTGGACCGGCACGGTTTTTTGAGTATATACGAGTAAAATGAATTAAATATGACACATTTCTTTTCACCTCGTTTAATCTTTCAAACGGTGACGCTACTTGACAGAAACAATTATTGGGTTGTGTTCTAAGTAATTCATTCAGTTTAGTTTTTCTCCTAAAAGGTTTTGTTCACAGGGATAATCAAACAGAACTACGGCAATATGTTTCGATATACGTTTGAATTGACATACTTATTTTGCACTATTAAAGGCTGACTTTACAAAATGACAGCAAATTATCATGTCACGTTCATATCCTCTTGGCAAAGAGAATTGATTATCAAGATAACTTCACATTTGTTCACAGTTTTTAAGACTGACCTGGTTCAAGCTAATTACAAATTATCTTGTTATTGATCTGTACATGGATGGACTTACATACGATCATAACGCTATGTGCATGTGTCTAGATTTTGTATCTTTGTAACAGAGCGTATTAAGAACATAATGTATATATAGATATTATCAAACGAGACTACAAGGAATGTCTTCCATCGATAAAATTTTTGTCTCTTCACTATTTTTCTGAGTGGGTCTTCATTCTTAGCATTTTTTTTGGCAAAACATGTTAAAGTTATTGCACACAGGAGCGAAAAGTTATGCGACGTTATTCCTTCACAAAAAGAACAAGGAAAGAAAGGAAAAGACCCGAACTAAGACAGAAAAATAAATCAGTTTTTAGATGTAGTAAAAAAAATGGTCTTTCTCCGATGTTGCTCGGAATTTATTTTTATAAGGGCTCTGAAACAGACTTCACTTACAGGATATATCAATTTTTTCATGGACGCCTTAAATTGGTTTAAAAATAAACTGTAATTAACTTACATCAAACTTTCATAACTCGTCTTTACCGAGTGGTCTCGTTTGACAAATAACCTTACCCAAATTCCAAGTAAACTCTTTGATATAATCAGCGATAGGAACAACCACATGTCCCCCTGTAGTCGCGTGCATCAGTCACGTTACGTAACTTATGGAAATCAGTGACAGTTTACTTAGCAAAACCCTTCGCTTTGTCCTGCATTCAACAGTCAAAGTTCTCGGGTGACGTTCAAGTTTGCTAATTATAGTAAAATGAATGGTGTCAAGAGATTATCTGTTGATGGTGTGGTGAGAACAACATCATGCATCACCTAGGTTCTAACCACATTTTGACGTACTCTTTGTTCCACTGGTAAAAGAGCGGAAAAGCGGATCCTGCTTTGTTAATACAGGAATAGAAAACGTGAATGATAACACTCAACTCTATTTAGTCATATTTTATGTTGCAAAGAATTTTTCATTACCGTTACTCTCTAAGAAATAAAAAAAAACTAATGCTCAACTTGTACAAGGGTATGCTTGAGCAACTTGGGATGCTCTTACAAAAGAGGAACAACAACTCACAGAGCCCGTATGTGGTATTCAATTGGCTGACAGTACTTTTCTCTAAAGGTTATTGAAAGACATTTTTACTCATTATTCTGTAAATTTTTCGTACTTTTTGTTACTTTTTTCACCCTACATACTGTATATAGATTGATGGAACTTGTTTGTCATCTCTTATATTTATTCTATAAAATTCCTGTAGAAGTTATTAGACAATATTCAACACAATGCTGCTAAATCATTCGCGAGCTTTCCTTCCAGAAGTCTTGATTCTTTGCTTAAAATGCCTAATACGCATGAGTTTCAAATGGGTGGATATCGGCAAAGTGACGGGGTGCGTGTCACTGAATAAAACGCAAAAAAAAAACCAATATCAAGCGATGGCGTTAATCAAAAGACTTTATCTGTTGGTTTTTGTTTTTTATGTTTGTTTCTTTGTTTATTTGTTTGTTAATAAGGGTGTACAAAAGGAGTATCTAGCACATGTTTTTGGTATTGGATTGGCGGCTAATACATCTTCAAGAATCCTTTTACCTGCCGAGTGTCTCTGCGAAGATCAAACGCTGCCGTAAAACCATATCAATTTGCCAAGGCCTCATGATGAAATGCGGCGTATGCATCAGCTGCCACGTTAAGAGGGTTGCTTGAGAGTCGTACAGCATTTCTGCGTCTGTTGAATACATGAAGCTTTCTCGCGTTCTTGTTATATATCGTTAGCTGCCGATAAAATGAAGTGAAACTGCGATGCTGCGAACTGCATTACTATGACAGTTGAATGTATGAAGCTTTCTCGCGTTCTTGTTATGGATCGTTATCCACGGACAAAATGAAGCCTTGATGGCGGCTTATGGTTTACCGCATTTTGTCTTCGGTGGCTCAAAGTGGTTTTCCTACTTTTAAACACCAGTTTTCCCACTGATTGACACCTTTTCACTTTGGCATATATCCTATGACTGTGGTGTGGAATAAAATGTCCAGTGGTTCCTCAAAATGTTTTAATAATTTTTACGTCGTAATAGGTTACCATGGTATCCTAATAACCTCCCAATCTGTAATTCCTGGGTTGGTTTTCATCTGGATGTTAACAAGATAATTATTTTCTTGCTACGGAAAAAATGTTTTCCATCTTGGGTCACAGACGGGATCATTTACAGGTCTCTAGCTGAGAAAAATAACCCTTCTCTTACTGGCCAGAACGCCTCATCTAACTCCGGGAAACCTTCTTCGCACTAGTATAAACTTCCTTATTTTGGCCGGTTTTCAAAAAATCGCTCAGACTAAGATAAGTCAAGTTAAGACTAAGTTAAGACAGTTCGAGCTCGCCAACCTCGATCACTATCACTAAATTGCAATAATTATTTAACAAATAGAGAAGCCTTGACTGTGCTCTGTTCTGTAGTAAAGCACGCAGGAAGCGGCTAGAGCACGAAAGAAGTGTAGGGAGAAACACGAGACGTAGTCGAGTGTTTCTCCTCACTTCTTGAGTGCTTTAGCCGCTTCCTAAGTGCTTTATTGCCGAACAGAGCACAGTCAAGGCTTCTCTATTTGTTTTATAATAAAGAATCCGTTAAATTCCCCACGCATTACTTACAATTTCCAAACAAACTTTATTTTCAAAGCTAACAACAATGTCGTCAGCATGCTCTATACTCTGACAGAGCACGCTTACAATAAGCCAATCAGAATCCTTGTTAGAATGGGCAACCTAATTTGATTGGATGAACAAAACCAAAGCTGTCAAAAGGTCAAACCATCAAAAGCTATCACGAAGAATCGAAAATCTTACTTAATAATTAGAATGCATAAAAGTGCATTTTTTGCGTAAAAAAACCAGTATCTTTAGTAACATGATCAATGAAATCCGGCCGAATTTTGGCCCATGAAAACCTGGACGTTATCAACGTGACAAGTTGAAAACAAACTGCTTAAAGCTTGTGGTTGGAATTTGACAAACTGCTGCGCTGTGTTGTTCTGTGAATAAACAACGGTCGAATTTACAGCAGCGGGAGGATTTTCTGAACTGGTGGCTGCATCAGAGGAACTTGGCTGCGATGTTCTTCCATTCAATGCACCAGAGAGGATATCTGAACAAGCCCTTAGCTGTTCACTTGATGGACGAGTGTTGTAATTCCTCAGGCTAGCCTCACTGAGATGACGAGAGATCGCCATTATGTGCTGCGATGGAACTTGCGCATTGGACCACAGTGTGATTGCAGTGGCTCTGACACTATGGTTCGTGTAGATTCTTGAAAGAGACGCTAGTTTAGAAATTTCTTTCATCATTCCTTCAATTTTGTTGACCCCCAGAAGCTTGCTGTCGAACCAAACTTTATCTTCAGATTTCACGGTTCGCTTTGGGTACTGAAAAAGTGCTTCGCAGGCAGGATTTAACTTCTGGAGATAGTTCTTGAGGCACTCGAGGCCGTCAAAAGTGGATCCTCTGATGTTGAATACATCCTGGCCTCCTTTTCTACACTGCTGATTTCTTCAATCCCCCCTGGATGGTTCTTAGTAGCCTCGTCATGGGTCATTGAAACAATTCCCGTCCGTTGTCGTCTAATAAGAACTGGAAGCTTTGCTTCGACAACTGTCGTAGACCTTCGCGTCCTCGACGATACCAGTACAAGGTTATATGAAGCCATATATTCCGCAGAAGACCCCAAGGATTGTCTCCCCGATATTATTTGACGACTTCAACTTTTGGAGGTCTGCTACTGGAATTGGAGGTTTGTGTTTTGTATTTTATTTGTTCTCTGACTCTCACTCTGACTCTGAAGGAGCTTGTTTGACGCTTGGAAATCTGTGCCTTTTGAAATGGAGATTCCCCTGTTAAATGGCGGGTTGTTGAGGTATCTTTCAATTGCATTTCGCAATCCAAGAAGGGATGACCTTGAATACAACGCACCATCTTTTGTTTGTGCTTCTACGTAAAAGTAGCGGAGGTTTGGGTCAAGCTCTTTGTTGTTCATCTCATGGAGGTTCCTGGCAACTTTTCTTTCACTACACCAAGCCATTAAAATACGGCAACGAAAAAAAAAGATTTTTATTTGTACTTTGCTGTTCATTTTCGAGAGAAAGTTATACTAACCGCCTCCCGGTTAGCTCAATTGGTTAGAGCGCTGGACTGTTGTGCGGGAGGTCGAGGGTTCGTGCCCCGGCCGGACCAACACTCAGGGTCTTAAAATAATTGAGAAGAATATGCTACCTTTCTATAACATCAAGTAATGGTTAGATATTCTAGTCTTCTCGGATAGGGACGAATAAATGGAGGTCCCGTCTCCTGCAGGGTTAGGGGCAGGAGACGTTAATTTCCCACGCACGAGATTACTGTGTGATGGATGTCCTCCCCTGGGGTGGGATGGGTGGGTAACAGGACCCCCGTTGATACCAGTGTTTACTACACTGAAGGGGCTATCCTGTATAAATATAGATGTCTGTCTGTCTGTCTTGTTGGTTAGAAACGTGTGTGTGCTAGCCAATTTTAAAAATTATCCACTTTCCCTTATTGTTTTTTTTTTGGCAAGAAAATTTAGCAAATGTGCGTCTACTCTATTCGAGGTTTTCATATTGTATTTATTATATTTTTGCAACGAAAAAACTCACCTTCAAAAACTCAGATAGCCCATTTAGTGAATTGTTTGGTTTTCTTTGTTTCTGCTCTTGTAATCATGTCGTCTATTGCGGCACTTGACATATTTTTAAATCTTTGCCTGTTTAAGTTGCCGCCGCGCTCATTGTTTTCATAATTAACTTCGTTGGAAACCTCACTTTCAGTTAACGGGTAGGTCGCATTGTCATTGACAGTATCCACTAAATCGGTCGACGCTAATAGCTCGTTTTCTCTTTCGCCTTCTAGGTCGTAGAGGACTTCTGGGTCGAATAAAAACCCGAGAGAAAATGATGGCGTGACATCTTCAACTCCATGTTCTATACTCCCATAGAGCACGCCCTTTCAACCAATGACACCGCACGTTATATCCGAACTTTATTATAATTCAATATCACTTTCTCTACCAATCTAAATAAAATCTGCACATTGACCACTTTCATAAATGGCTGCCGGATTGATATTCTTTTGTTTAAATTCAAATTAGCCTCACTAGCCTCGCTTAAGATAATGCATTCTTTTGAATTTTGAACTGGAGAACGAGGCCAGAAAGGCTAATTTAAATTTAAACAAAAGAATATCAATCCGGCAGCCATTTATGAAAGTGGTCAATACGGTTCGGAACCACCTGAATACTTGATTAAAGAGTTGAGGTAGCTTTTGATTTTCTTCACAAATGTTTGAAACTTTGCAAAGAGATAAATCTTGATGAACTGATTGAAAATAAGTGATAAGAAAGATAGTTAACGAGCTCCTTTGATTCAAAACCAAAGTCTTACAGAGAGTGATAAGGCATTGCAACTTACCTTCGAATATATCATAATCAAAGAGTCTGGAGAACCTGACGATTAAAAGTTTAAGTACGTATACACCGAGTGTATTGAGATGCAGGTAGACCCTTATGCTCTGCATTTTTCACGATAAATCATTGGCATAACGCTTCTGCTTTTTTTCGTATAGCCCTCCTGCATGGCTGTGTAAGGTTACCTTTCTTATGAGGTCGACCTTCGTTTCTTCTCATTTAGTCACATTTACTGTAATTAGTGTTGCTATCGAGGATTTATTTTTAATGAGAATTTCTAAATGTATGCATCTATAAATGTATGCATTTTCTAAATGTATGCATCTATAACCTTGAAAACATATCTCCATCTTCTCCATAAAGGCTGCCTATGTACAATGGTGTCTTTCAGTTTTTTCGCCAAATTCAAAGTCAAAAGAGAGTTTGGGCTTTAACTTTTCAATGAACAGCATAAACAGCAACATTAAGGTAAATCATGACAATGATATATCAGGGTACGGTCTTTGGTGGAAGGGAAATTTGCGATTCGTCCCTTCTTCGTTTTGCAACGACAGTCATTTTGGGCGATAGTTTATTGTGCTTTGATTTCCCCTCTAGACGTCATTTCTTCGTTTTCAGTTCGTTTCTTAGTTATTTACGTCGTCTTCTATTGCTTTAAAAGAATGTAATTGAATGGATAGTAGATATAGATCCTAACCTCAGGTGGATAACGATTTTATCTATATTAGACTGTTGATAAAATCTTTCATGAGTGAGCAAAATAACTCAAGAAGATAAATTCGTGCCCACATGTGGACATGAAATGTCTCTGTTTTATATGGGGCTCTTACGGTAAAATGAAATAGCCAAGGTCTGACAATTATCTTTACCTTTGTGTAACAGGAGCAATTTCGTTATCCCATTATCCGTTATCTCAGTCTGATATTATACAAGAAAAACAGAACGCTTCTGAATAGCAAACTTTTGATATTGTTTGTATCCTTGAAGGCAAATTACGTAAAAGAACACCTAATATGCTTGATGAATGGTTTAACAAGTCTTCTTCTAAATCTTGCAAGTGGTGAGATTTCATCTACCGAAATTTGTGTTAAACATACTTGGTGTAATAAATCACCGTCGTAGTCGCCCTTTGCTCACAAAAACATCCTGTGTGATTTATTTTTTTGTGTTTGAAATTAAATCCATTGCAAAAAGTATGCCATATCGTGTAGAGCTTCGGTCGGTCGTAGATTGCTTTTGTTGTTTTTTATCCATTTTCTATACAGATACTGAGAGAACCAACTTATACATAAGATAAGCAGAATGACTGTCATATCCATTGTACTGCATATCTCAGAATACGTGATATGTAATAAAGATCATTTTGCTGACGGAACATAAAGCACGACTCGAATTCGTGACGTCGTCTAGGGCACACGTATAGTATAATAAAGTTTTGTGGACAGCAACTTCGGACCAGCTATGATGTCGTGGCCGTCAATGATTGGTTTATAGCCCACACTGCCATGTTGTCAGAATGCTTTCTTGGCTTGTTCTCAACAAAACGGTGTCTTACTTATTCATCTTTATTGTTATTCCTTTGTAAACATTGTAAAATAAATCTGAATTAAATTGAGCTGAGCCAGTTTAGACAATGTGACCATATAGCACACTGCTCGAAACAAAGCTCAGCAGTAGTTACTATGTCTGACTGTATTTTGCCTATTAAATATGCGCATATCTGCAAATTTGTGACACGCTAAGCGTGCCATGTCGTGACATGCGATCCCGTGTGCTTTCCATAGTATATGGTTTGCCATGGAAGGTCACATATTTACATTTCACGCCATTTATGGATTTTTCTGTGAATACCACACCATCTATGCGTATATAAATCAATGTCAGCTTGGAAGAAATCTTCTTGGACTAATACAGAGTGACCGTTTTCTTTAAGACAGGAGTCATTACAAATGGTTTTAACTATGTGCAAAAGGAGCAAATTATTGACACTCGAAGGTCTTAGTACATGGCCGCTATATTCGACGCCTTACATATAGGAGCTGATGTTGTTGCCAGCAAACTATTTTGTATTTACATTTTGCACTATTTATCATCATCATCATCATCATCATCATCGTCATCGTCATCGTCATCGTCATCGTCATCGTCATCGTCATCGTCATCGTCATCGTCATCATCATCATCACCGTCGTCATCGTCATCGTCATCATCGTTATCATCGTCATCATTGTCATCATCTTCATCATCATCATCGTCGTCGTCATCATCATTGTCATCATTGTCATCATCATCATCATCATCATCGACGTCATCGTCATTGTCATTGTCATCGTCGTCATTGTCATCGTTATCATCATTTTCGTCATCGTCATCATCATTGTCGTCATCGTCGTCACCACCGTCGTCGTCGTCTTCGTTGTCATCGCTGTCATTATCATTGCCACCGTCGTCCTTGTCATCTTTATTGTCTTCGTCATTACCACCGTCGTCGTCGTCTTCGTTGTCATCGCTGTCATTATCATTGCCACCGTCGTCCTTGTCATCTTTATTATCTTCGTCATTACCATCTTCATCTTTGTCTTCTTTTTTGCCATTACTACCTTGATCTCGGTCTTCTTTATCGCCATCATTATCACCTTTGTTATCTTCACTCTCGTCGTCATCGTCGCCATTATCGTCATTGTCATCGTCCTCATTACTGTCGCCGTCGCCTTCATCACTATCGCCCTCGTTATTATCACCATCTTCGTCTCCGCCATCATCATCATCGTCGTCAGTATTACCACTGTCGCCATTGCTATCATTATCGTCGCCGCCGTCATCGTCACCATCATTTTCATCGCCATCTTCACTTCCATCGCCCCCATTGCTGTCGTTATCTTCGTCGCCGTCGTCATTGTCACCCTCCTTGTCATCACCATCTTCTTCTTCTTCTTCTTTTTCATCATCATCATCATCCCCGTCGTCGTCATCACCGTCACTTTCACCGTCATTACCATCACCATCATTATCGCCATTATCATCTCCACCGTCGTCTCCGCTGTCATCTCCACTGTCCTCACCGCTTTCATCTCCACTGTCATCTCCGCTGTCCTCACCGCTTTCCTCTCCACTGTCATCTCCACTGTCCTCGCCGCTTTCATCTCCACTGTCATCTCCACTGTCCTCGCCGCTTTCATCTCCACTGTCATCTCCACTGTCCTCGCCGCTTTCATCTCCACTGTCATCTCCACTGTCATCTCCACTGCCATCTCTGCTGCCGTCTCCGCTGTCATCTCCACTGTCATCTCCGCTGTCGTCTCCACTGAACTCACTGTTTTCATCTCCACTGTCATCTCCACTTTCATCTCCACTGTGCTCGCCGATCTCTTCTTTACCTCCTCGACTGCTTTCTCTAATGTCACCAATGATCTCATCGGTTTCGTTGTCATTATTTTGGTTTACAGCATCTTCTTCATCACATTCATCGACATCGCTTTCCTCTATTGGAAAAAAAAGAAGAATATTACAAATGGGCTTAGTAACAGCGCTGATCACCGTCATTTGATAAAAATTTACATGGCGGTGTGTTCAGCTTCAAGGTTTGGGCTAAAATGGCAAAAAATTGAAATGCGATCCGTCACGCAAGAGTTCACGGTCAATCTTTCAGCTTGGCCAGGAATGTACACGGTACACCATTCTTTAACAGCTGAACAAATATCCGTCAAATTGAAATGCGATCTGTCACGCAAGAGTTCACGGTCAATCTTTCAGCTTGGCCAGGAATGTACACGGTACACCATTCTTTAACAGCTGAACAAATATTTAACCAGTTATACAAATTTTATAGTGTATTATTAATGGTTACGTGTATTCTCGCCTTTAAAATCCCCCGATGAGTGAGCAACCACGAAAAAGGGTTGAAGGGGCTGAATGCGTAGTCTTTGTATTTTCCTAACTCGACAAATACATATGTACATACACACACATAAGTGCACGATAAGGACGTAACGAAGAGACCAGCTCTTGACCGTTCTGGACGACTTTAATGCACGACGTTTCGGCCGTTCTGCCTTCCTCAGGTTAAAATTAAAAACTAAAAAGCTATTTACAATGGTTGCGAGTTACCGGAACATCGACTTATATACAAAACAGAAATATTAAGATTCAGGTTACGTAATACAACAAAGGTCCAAACTACAAACTAAGGAGGTTTAAAAAACAATCAAAGGCAAATAAAGAATTATGGGTGACATTTGAATACAAATAAGGGGAATATAAATAGATGAATAAACGAATAATCAAGAAATAAAGTTGTTTCACTTATCCTTGGAGTGCTCGATGCAGAAATGTGCAGAGCAAAATACAAATGTGAAAGAAGGAAATTATTACTAGTTACTCGAGTTTCACGCTCTAGGCGATCATCAGACTGAGAGTTGTCTACGAGAAGTAAACGGTTATGAATGTTTAAAATTCAAGAACGGTTAGAAGTCGTCACGCACGCGCTTCTTCTGATTGGATGTTGTGAAAAACTTGTTTTCGTTGCGGCATTTTGTTACAAGCTCAGATTTCTTCTCTAAGAGAGAGGCATTTTGAGCTCTTTTCATGATGCGCCAGTTGATCTTTTTTATTTTTATTTTTATTTAATGATTCACCCGAAGGTGGTGTAAATACAATAGGACTCTAAGTCCCCTCCAAGATATTTACACCCTTAATCTCAACCCCTAAATTAGATTTAAAAACCCAACCCAACGCATTAAGAAAACGAACAAACATATAGTACATATTTTACAACTGACTGCGGAATTAACAAGAACAAACTGTAAAGGCATTAACTTTACGACATTTAGGACAAATCAACTTAAAGGTACGAACATTATCTCCATCAAATATTTGATTTAACCTAAGAAAATAGAAAGATTTGAGCTTAGCTTTAAAACAAGACAACGAAGTTTCAGCTTTGATATGATCGGGAACAGCATTCCAAATATTAGAAAGTCTTACAAAAAATGAATCCCTAAAAAGTGAAGTTCGAAAGTAAGGTGTTGCTGGGTAGATTCCCGATGCACCACGATGTGATTTGCCATTACAAAATTTAACATAGTTTTCTATGTTAAGTCTAACGATCCCTAGTTTACATTTAAGAAAGAAAAGCAGGTCTAAATATTCAAGCCAATAATTAATGGGCAGTAAATTAAGATGAATTAGACGATGTTGATAACTCATGTTCTTGTTTTTGCAAATGAATTTAGTAGCTCGTCTTTGAGTCCTTTCAATTAATAGAAGGTTCTTAACTACAGAATGTGGGGCCCAAACCTGTGAAGCGAAACTAAAATGCGATCGTATCAAAGAAGAGTATAATAAAGTTAAAGTTTTTTCATTTTGAATTGTATGACAATGTCTCTTGATAAATCCCAAGAGTTTGTTAGCTTTAGAGACAGTCTGAATTATATGTTCGTTCCATGTAATCAAATTATTGCCCCTACAACATCCGACAAGTCTTGAACCAAAGGGAGCCTGCTTCAACACTTGACAGTATCTCACTATTAAGCTCGTTGCTGAAGTAGTGACTACTTGTAGTCGTTGCCTCGCACTAGTAACTAGTAATAATTTCCTTCTTTCACATTTATACATATATCTATATATATATATAGATATAGCTCTTTGGCATACAAAGCTTTGCTTTCATGTCCAAATTGAGCACTCTATCTAGGATGAGTCATTGCCGTTGCAATTGCGCATGCTCGCTGGTTTACTCTAGTTTGAGCACTCTGGCATGGCTTAGACGATACCACAAAGGTTGGGTCGTTTGGGGTGACCTTCTCGGTTCTCCCCCATCTTAGCATTAGCACTGCACTGATGAGGCCCAGAAGGCCGAAACAGTACTGTCTGCAGTTATATATATATATATATATATAACTGCAGTTATATATATATATATATATATATATATATATATATATAACTGCAGACAGTGCACACTGTTTCGACCTATGTGGGTCTCATCAGTGCAGTGCATACACTGGGCCAAGCTCTGGAATAAACCATTGCCTGGGCGCTACACTTGTGGGACCAAGTGCAGACACGTTGCCATGCGCGAGTGCTCAAATCACAACTAAGGTGACGAGCTTCGCCCGAAGGCTAAGTGCATGGCAACCCCAGTGTAGAGTGCTCAATCGCAAGGTAGCCACAATATATACATCGCTCTACTTCTATGTATTGAGCACTGTTTTACGAAAGTCAAAATTTTACACTTAATATATATATATATATATATATAGGGATGAACTTGTAGTTTACTCGTCTTTTTCCTCCCACAATATATATATATATATCTATATAACCAAAATAGCGGAATGAGATCATCATCTACTAAAAAGTGCTCGATAGCAGGGCTAGAGCTGTGGATAACTATACTTCAAGATCTAGGCTACATGAACTTTTACTGCAACTCTGAGTTTCAAGCCTCTTGCGAAGCAATCGTCAGGTAACTGCCAGAAATAACGGGTAACCGTTTTTTCTGGTAACCGTTATTTCTGAATTTCCTCTGCATTTAAATTTGGATGAGTTTGTTACTTTTAGTTTATTTCCAATTATTCTAAATTTTTCCTTCTGTTCAGTGAATTGAAATGCATAGATATAAATTGCTTTTGTTGCTGCTGTTGCGCCTCTGTTTATTGCGAAGGAGATGAGCCCACGCGAGATCTTAGAAGTTCTCGCGTGGACTTGCCCCAGAGAACACAACTTGAAGTGTAAAATATATGAGGCCCTCCTTCATGGGTACAGTGGTGAAATAATCTGTATTAAAATGCAGCGAGTTTTAGATAGTCAGTACACAATTACATTTCAGTTCTCGCAAGGCAAGTGTAAACCAAAAATAACTGTAATCAGTTATTTTTGGTTTACTGGGTTTCTAACCACCTTAAAGCCCCGTCTACACGAGCAACTTTTATATGGCAATTTTTATGTGGCAATTTTTATTTGCCTGTGTAGATGATGAAAAATGAACAATATTTATGTGACAACTACATTTGATGAAAAGCTGGCGTGTTAGTTTTTATATGGCAAATAAAAATTGCCACATAAAAAAATTGGCCGTGTAGATGAGACGCCACACAAAATGTGACAAACGCGCCTAAAGCTGCAACACGTCTGGCACGTCTTCTGACTTTCGCCATTTTGTTTTCTTCCTTTCCATGAGCATCTCTGCTGTGCAAAATTATTACTGACGCAAATTAACAACAAATATTTGTCGAGCCATCCACACGGGCAAATAAAAATTGCCACATACAGTTGCCACATAAAAATTGCTCGTGTAGACGGGGCTTAATGCACATGAAAATGAAAACTTAGCCTGGGTGACAGGGAGATTACCAACATTCGTCAGTATCAAAGCTAGAAAAAATAATATATGTGCAGCCTCTTCATTTCTCAAGTCGTCTTTAGGTACAAGTTTGTGATTATTTAATGAAGGTAAAAAGGCGTTCTCAACACTTTTAAGCATAGCCAATATTTTGTTAGGGTTCGTATTGGTCACTCGAAAATTCACTTGGCAGACGACACGAAGGAGCTACATAAGGAAACTACTGCGTAACGACTTCTCGAAAAAGTCTCTAGTGTTTTTTCCTCAAGTTACCAAACTTACTAACCGACTCTCTTAATTTCCCCTTGATTGTTTCTTCTCTATTTCCGTGGACGTATGATATAGTAGCTTTCGTAGGTTAAACAGTACTATTTACAAGCCTTCAGAGGAATGAGAAGGGGAATATTTCCAACAAGCATGCTCGAACAGACTTACAATGATGATTCAAAGGAGGGACTAACCCAGGTGTAGGGCTGAAATGTTCTCGAACCTATGTTCACATAGGCATGGTACACGACTCAAAAGTGTCAGAAATGTGAGAGGAACATGATCAATACAAATCCCCATCAAAATATTTTTCTTCAGCATAAAATGAAAGACAACATTGGCCACCAAATCTATGAAAAATGAGCTGGTTCGAAATAAGACTTGATAATCTACAGATAGCCAAAACTGAACTTTTTGTTTTGTTGGTGGAAAAAAGAGAGCGAGTAAGACGTTCAAACTGAAACTTTGAAAGTATCTCTTTAGCTGATATGGTTAATGCAGACTTGAAAGAAATTCAAAGTTCTGTTGAACAGCGATTAGTAGATGTTAACGAGAAATCATACTCAGCAAACTACAAATTTTCGGTGGTCTTTGAACATATCAGACACAGCTTTTTTTTTTATTCCGAACAAGTTTATTCCCCCGTTATACCACTGTTATATTTTGCAGCGTGGAAATCTACTTAAAAGTACACCGTTCTTTCGGTTAAATTGTAGGGAATAAATATCATTTAAATATAACTGAGCTTGACCCGAGTAGGAACCTTAGAGAATCCGGCGGTACATGCAATTTCAAAATTTTACCCTCGATTGAGTTTCTCATTCCCGCTATTCTTGTCATAGATTTTCCTTTTTATGTGTACTTCATAAGTGATTGAGAATTATCAAACGCCGTGTTAACACTCATTTTGCCAAAGCAAGTATTGCAGTGTCGGTAAAATCGAGTGATAACAACAATGCAAGCTGGCTCGTTTTTATTGGTTACGCAATATGCAACAGGATAATTAGGAACACAGAAATTGTTACCATAATCTAGAATATGAAACTCATGATTAACTGAATCCTGCGTAGTAACAGTGCATCTGCTTAAAAACAACTAAGGTCATCTAAGAAATTCGAACGTGAGAACATTCAAAATCCTACTGTAAACATACTTTCAGAAAATATTCACTTTCGATAATATATCTAGTTTGTAAGAACTGCAGCCATCACGGTGCACGCAATGAATTTGACAGCAAACGCTTTGAAAAATTATTTGATCAAGTAGATTGTAAAGAGTAAAATCTTACCATCTGACTGCAGCAAAGGTAAACCCCAAATAGGAGTTAGAAGGGTCGCAAGGCAAAGACAGATTATCAGTTTCGAAGTCATCTGTAAATGTTTGATGGCGTCGTTTAGCTTCTATTCGGAAAATGGAGCCCTTTGATAAAACTGGTAACATTTATGAGACACTGGAAGCAAGCATTAAAGTACCGTTTGAAATTTTTGTGGCTTTCGATATCAGTTTATTGGTAAAATAAGAATTGCATCGGAATCTTCGACTTGAATTGACTGATGTAAGCACTCTCTCGGGGATTGCTGAATATTATCAACAATCAAAATATTGGCTGTTGGGTTCTGGAAAAATAAACAATATCAAACAGAGGCACCTAAGTTCATTTTTTTTTTTTTTTTGCCTTGTCTTAAATGAAAAACTGTGCAAATCTAGGTTACTTTCCAATTCACACAATTAAATAAAACAATTTGACTTGAGTTGGCTACTGTTAACATGGAGAGCTGTATCTTCAAAATTGATTTTTATCATGTCTCCAGTTTCATTTATATAAGATCTTTGTAATTTTCTGTGCTGCTCAGGTGATAAATCAGTCAATATCAAAATACAAGAACTCATGATGCAAAATATTACGCCGTTACCCCAGGAGAAACTAACAATTTTGCTATAATTTGAGATTAATTGTGGTAACCATACGAAATTTAATTTGGTCCCACTTCAGTTTTCGAACTGTTTTCCTTTGCTCTGCACGCTATGAAAAGGAAAAAACACCTTTACTTTCCCTGTTTAAAATTGACGTATGAGCATTCCTGCTGAGGACCTTGCTTTCGAAGCAGTACTCAACAGCTTACAACTACTTTCGTAAAAAACGCAATGTGGACTATTTATTTTTAGGAGCTAGTTTACAGAGAGTTAAATGTTGAGAGTCAAGGAAACAATACCTTTGTTCTCTTTTGTCTATACCAGGATTGCTGTCTCTAATCTATTCATACCAACAATGCTCACTTTAAACACTTACTCACGTGCCCAAACACGTGCCTTGACCATCGACAGTTAGACAATCAGTAGAGTCAATCGCAAATTGTGGCTATCCTCATTCCCAACCACAATTGACAGTTGAAACTTGCGTTCAGGAAACTATTAGTGGTCAAATTTGGGGCAAGAGTAGCAAATATTGCGAAAAAATGGATGGAACGTTATTAGGCTTTCTTCGGCAATTTTTTTCCCGACAGAAGAATCATGAACTAATGAAATTAACTGACAATTGAAAAGCTAATCCTTTTACTTAAAGAAATATGATGCTAGATTTCTAGAAAATGGATCAAGAAGTGATCAAACTTTGCTAAATGCTGTGTAATTGATGTAGGTTATAGATCACATTTTCTGCATTTTCACCACAGAATTGCAAGCGTCTGTTTCACCAAAGAGTGTGTGATTTACACCCTTTCCAACATTTCAAGTGAATCTATCGCGCTATAAATTTTTGGGGAAAGTGGTGTATGGCTTTTAAGGCTTGACAAAACAATGAGTGGCGATTTGTCATGAACAAAAATGCACTAAAAGCCAAGTCGCATTCAACTTATGAAGAGGTGCGGAAAGAGCCTTTGTGATGAGCAAAGCTGCCATTTTAAGTGAATGAACAACCATCGAGAATAGCTGAGAAGAGGCCTCGCTCAATCATGGCAGGTGAAGAGAACTGAATAAAGAAAGAAAAGTGTAAAGTGAGAGCACATGTTAAATGATTAGTTTCTGGAGTCTGATCAAGAAAATTGTTTTCTAATTGGGTCGCCTCTGTACCGAGATCAAGGGTAAAGTGGAGCGTTAGAACGCTCAGAAACAAGATTTTCAACAAAAGGTTTATGGACGTTTTTCTTTAATTAAAATGAAAGGTGCGTTCAAACAAATATCTGAAAAAAAAGCCAGATACACCGTCAATCTGAAAATATTTAGTGCTATGCGCCGATCAGTTCGAAGCTTCAACATTTCCCACCCCCACCCCTGGTAACACACAGGCATATGACCTTCGTTTGTGCCGCGGGGCGGGGGATTTCAACTTTGCCTGGCTGGGTACATGGGTGGGGAACTTGAACTGGAAGAGTCGAGTCTTTCCAGCATAATTAAGTTATATCATTAAATATTGAGATGTTGTAAGGTTAACAGGTCACTTTTGCCAGCAACTAGCTCACTAGAAAAGGTCTACAAGGTCTAGGTTTCAAAGCTTGGTCAATGTGTAGAGAGTCCTGGTCGCTGATTCTGCTTTTTACAAAAAAAATTGGTTGAACGTAATTTTAGCCCCTAGGGGCGGGAATTTGAACAAACCAATCTTCGAAAATCCAAATGCCTAGGAGAAATGTTGAAACTTCGAACTGAGCGACGTCATTACGTTCCTAAAGAATCCCAGCAGTGTAGGTTCATCTACTGGGTAGCTTTCCAGACTTTTTAAAACACTTCCGAAATTAAGAAAAAATCCGTTTTCACGAGAACCGAAATCTCTATAAGTGTTAAAGACATCAAAAAGCTGTTTGGGGTTTTACTATGGCCATTGCAGTATATTTCAGAGTGACGCTCGGCAGAATACACTCTCTAGACAATATATAGACACTCCTTAAAAACCGGACAAATCAAGATTTAAGCAATCGTTGTTTTAAACAGCCCAATTCGTGAGGTAGGTAATCGTCGCACTTTTTTCAATGTCATGTAGAGCTCTTCAAGCTGATTCACACGAAGGAGCAGGGCTAAATAACTGTACATTTTGCGAATGAGAGACTTCTTGTTAAAGGGGCAACCAGCAATCAGATGTTCTTAGAAGTCCATCGTTCCTCGAGCCCGGTGATTTATACACTGGGGCCAAAAGTTTTCTTTTACGCCTTTTTCACGCGGAATTTGGTGTTAAAATTGGACCAAAAAAAGATACCCTGTCTGCTATAGGTCAAAAACCCGGCTTGCCTGGTTGGTAAGTTGCGTGACTGACAGATATTACCAGGAAAAAAAAATAGAGTAACGTTAAATAAGACCTCATTATGTCGCTCAAAACTATTTATTATAAACATAAAAATAATTTCCTATGTACATCTCTATACAAAAAAGCAAATCCCCAGGGTGATTTTTGTCGTTTTGCGAAAAGTTGTCCATAAGATTAATTTGCATACAAATCGCACAGGGTTACAAACGGTTTTCTTGTAGAGTTTTTGATACACCTTTGGCGAATTCTAGCGCAAGAATTTCTGTCTTAGCTACAAGCAGATCGCAATGTTCTCCTCGTCCCCTCGCTCTTAGACACGAGATAAATATTAGGCAATATTAGCCACTTTTATAATAAAATTACAAGGGACGCTATTAAAAGCAGGGCTTCATAGAAAAATAAACCACTATACCAAGAAACGCCGGAAGATCTTGACCCTTCTAATTTCGTAGAGTTCAACAACTTTAGGATCGTATCAGTGTCGTTGATATGAATGCCACTGTTGTTTCTTAAAATGTTTTTGACGAGTTCTTTGATACTTTTGATATTTTTGGCTCGGTAAAAGATGCCATTACCATAATTTTTGAAATCCACACCATTGGCACCACCCTTGTGTTTGACAACATTACCCTCTCCAGTCTCGTTAACATTGACTTCTCCATTGTCAACACCATCACCACTGTCATCACCATCCTCCTCTCCACTATCCTCACCATCATCCACTCCACTTTCTCCAGCGTCATCCCCACTGTCATCATCGTCGTCATCTCCACTGTCTTCACCATCGTCATCTCCATTATCCTCAACATCGTCATCTCCACTGTCCTCACCATCGTCATCTCCACTGTCTTCTCCATCGTCATCTCCTCTGTCCTCACCATCGTCATCGCCACTATCCTCAACATCGTCATCTCCACTGTCTTCACCATCGTCATCTCCACTGTCTTCTCCATCGTCATCTCCACTGTCTTCACTATCGTCATCGCCACTATCCTCAACATCGTCATCTCCACTGTCCTCACTATCGTCATCTCCACTGTCCTCACCATCGTCATCTCCACTGTCTTCACCATCATCATCTCCATTGTCTTCTCCAGCATCATCTCCGCTATCCGCACCATCGTCATCTTCGCTTTCTCCTCCATCATCGTCTCCACTATCCTCACCATCATCATCTCCACTATCCTCACCATCGTCATCTCCACTATCCTCACCATCGTCATCGCCGCTTTCTTCCCCATCATCATCTCCACGGTCTTCTCCATTATCACCTCCACTTTCATCAGCGTCGTCATCTCCACTGTCCTCACTATCGTCATCTCCGCTTTCTTCTCCATCATCATCTCCCCTATCCTCGCTATCGTCCTCTCCACTGTCTTCATCATCGTCATCTCCATTATCTTCACCATCGTCATCTCCACTGTCGTCAACGTCGTCATCTCCACTTTCACCAGCGTCATCATCTTCACTGTCTTCACCATCGTCATCGCCACTGTCCTCACGATCGTCATCTCCGCTTTCTTCTTCATCGTCATCTCCACTATTCTCACCTTCGTCATCACCACTCTCTCCTCCATCATCATCTCCACTGCCCTCATCGTCGTCATCGCCGTTATCCTCACCCTCGTCATCTCCACTATCTTCGTCACCGTCATCTTCACTTTCTTCATCATCGTCATCACGACTGTCTTCGCTATCGTCATCGCCACTTTCCACTTCTTCGTCGTCACCACTCTCTTCATCATCGTCATCACCACTTTCCTCTACCTCGTCGTCACCACTGTCATCGCCATCATCATCTCCACTCTCCTCTTCTTCGTCGTCACCACCCTCTTCATTATCGTCATCACCACTGTCCTCTTCTTCATCATCACCACCGTCTCCATCATCGTCATCACCACTTTCCTCTTCATCTTCGTCACCACTGTCACCGCCCTCGTCATCACCAGTCTCGTCTTCTTCATCGTCACCACTCTCTTCATCATCGTCATCACCAGTCTCCTCTTCTTCGTCATCACCAGACTCCGCTTCTTCATCGTCACCGCTCCCTTCATCATCGTCACCACCACTTTCCTTTTCTTCATCATCACCACTGTCTTCACCATCGTCATCACTTTCCTCTTCTTCGTCGTCACCACTCTCCTCCCCTTCGTCGTCGCCTCTTTCTTCACCATCTTCATCACCACTCTCTGCTTCTTCGCCGTCACCACTGTCTTCGCCTTCTTCCTCTCCACTATCCTTAATATCGTCATCTCCACTATCATCACTTCTTTCATCTTCATCATCTTCACCCTCCTCTCCACCTTCCTCACTATCATTAACCTCGCTGTCTTCTTCATCATCTACACTTTCGTCAGCATCATCATCTTCGCTTTCATCTTCATCGTTCTCACTATCCTCATCTCCATTGTCTTCGTCATCATCTTCTGCACTGTCTTCATCATCTTCACTTTCCTTACCACCATCATCATCTCCACCTTCGTCGCCATTCTTATCATTGCTTTCATTGTCATCGTCTTCACTTTCGTTGTCAGAGTCCTCTCCTTCGTCGTCGACGGTCTCTTCATTGTTACTGTTCTCACTATCCACTTCATTTTCATCTTCACTTTCTTCCCCTGTATCTTCGCTAGTTGGCTCTGAGAGAAATAATTTGATATGGTGTTTGAGTATTTCTTTAAAAACCTTGAAGGCCGACGTATCAGTCTTAATGCCATCAGGAATTTACAGTGATTTTTTAGCATGTAAGAATTTTTTTCCGTCTATAGCAGTTCTGATTACGAGAGATGTTAAGAAAAAAACAGACTTGATGACAAAAATTAAGATTCAAATGAAGTCTTCGAATCAGTCTTTGTAACCAGATTGTAGAAGTTGTTCATCCCAAAGATTGGTCTAGTTTTGGAATTGATTGACTGATTCTCACGTGGGGAAGCGACATTTTGTATTTACTTAATGTTAATTTTGTCCTGAGTTGTATGTTTATATTTTTTCAATCTTTACATAACGACAAAACTTGATAGGCGTATGGCAAGTCAATGATAGATGAATGGAATGTCACCAAAATCGGTTTTGAACTTAGGCATTAAAAAGTTAGAATTTAGAGTGTGTCTAAGGGAGTGTGCAGTTGTCGCAGTAATCTTATATAGAGAAAAAAATCGCAAGTCAAAATATTAGTGAGTTTTTTTAGATGCTTTATTCAAAAAGGAATCGAAAAGACGGTAAGATACATCAAAGTGTTAGTGTTTACAAATACCGAAACCATTTTAGCTTCTATAAGCTCTAGATTAACAGTATAGAAACAGTACGAAACTAGTTCCTGAAATGTCGAGGGCTTCCTTTCGGTTTCAAAAATAAACGTTTAAAAAAACCTTAAGAAATTTAAAACAGCATATTTTAAATTTCTTAAGGGTTTAAATACATATGTTAGTTGACCACTCCCCATGGGGGCTTTTCAGGGCCAATTCCCGCCCATCCCACCCCTGGGGAGGACATCCACAACACAGTAATCTCGTGCATGGGAAATTAACGTCTCCTACCCCTAACCCTGCAGGAGACGGGGTCTACGTTTTATTCGTCCTTATCCGAGAAGACTAGAATATCTATCCATTTCTTGATTATAGAAAGGTAGCAAATTCTCCTCACTTATTTTAAGACAATGAGTATCGGTCCGGCCGCTAAGAGGGAGGTAAGTGAAACGTAGAAACAGCGATACCTCGTTTTTTCGGCTAGCATATGTATGCAGATACGTGGTATGGTAAAATAGTGCAATTTCGAATGGGATGGCGGACAGATCCATCTTAGTCGGTCTTGAAGTTATAACAAATTTCTCAGCTTGATAGGTTACCAAATCTGTTGAGATATGGTGTTACGCTGCGCGCGCTTCGAGCTCCGCTATAAGCAAGTGATGAGGAATGTACCTAGGTGTACCTTTATTTGTGTCCCGTGGGAAAATAAAATAATAAGGCTGATACGTTTTTTTTAAGAATTATGAGTTCTTAAAGGGTGGTACACCTTTGTCGGGGAGCATATAACCGTAAATGATGAAAAAACTCCACACATCAGGGTTATATCAATTCTGATGGCCTCAAGCTGAAGGAAATCGAGATAAGCCTAAAATGTAAGTTTTGTGAGATTTGAGTCCGAAAGCAGATTTTCTGAGAATCAGTGTCTCTTTTTTTGTCAAATTTAAGTTTTTGCAGTGTTTTTATTCTTTGTTGAGATAATTTGTTTTACTTGTTTTTCCTTCACGGTATATTTTTTGTTGAGCCTACGTGTGCCTTTACAAACTTGAGAACGAATACATGTCATTTTCTGACTGCTTAAGCCATATAATGACCAGCGTCGCAAATAATTGCGCCTAAATCCTATGTCTGAGACTTGTGCTCAAGGTGAACGTTCATCAGCAAGTAAGAAGCGACCGAAGACATTGGATGCATTCTTGTTAAGTGTTTTGTACCGCCGTCCAGAGTTCAACTAACAAGCCTTTACTACGGGATATGGTAAACCTGATATTAGAAAGTTATCTGATTAAACGTTACCGCTTATACTACTTCAGCAGTGCTGCGGAAAAGGATTCATTTATTATATCAACGGATCCTTTTCATCTAAGCTCCCGTGAAAATTAGTCAAAACAGGTATTTTGATCAGACAAAGATGATGAACTATCTATGATGAGAACTCCACGCTTTTTCAATCTTTAAAGAAGTAAAGTGATCAATATTGACGGCTATAAGAAATATTTAAGTTTGCAAAATAAAATCAAAGCTATCTCTGAGACTCATATTAGTCATACGAATACATTAGCTCTATTTCGGTCACGAAAACAATCTCAATTAGGCATTATTCACGAAACATAAATTTCTTTTGGGATTTGTTTTTCTGTTGATAAGGCACATTCCCAACTCCCTAAATAGCTCTAGGATAAACATGATTTCGTAACAGATAACAATTTGACAGAAAAAAAGGGAACTTTACCTTCTTCATCACCTTGGGCTCTATTCAATTCTTCGTCGGGTACATTAATCGCGAGTTCTACGGTCTGCACCTCCACTACGTCAACATCGTGTCCATTCTCTATACCCTCTGGAAAAATATATGGACGAAATTTTAAAGATATAAACTGGTTAACTAAAACTTTAGCCAGAAGTGGTTTCCTTTGACGGTCTTCATGAACCTCTCGTGAGGTTAAATCTAAAGTTTAGATTTATTCCAGCGATAAATGGCCCTCGTCCAGACAAGTTTTTAAAATTGAAACAGACTCTGTTCAGAATCATGAATTGATTATCTTTGCGCTACGACACAACCGAGATGAAATTAAGAAAAATAAATTTCCGCCAATGCCTTTTTCTTTTGAGATAGCAATATCAAGGACGTATAAATTGGCGATCAAAGGAGGAGAAGGCAATTAAAGTAATAGTACGTGTTAAATTCAAAGCTGACTGAAAAAGCAATTATTCTTAAGGTTCATTTTTTGTAATTACTGTTGTAATCACAGAACCCCATACTGTTAGTTGACAGTTTAACAATGTAGATGGAGTCAAAGTAAAAAAACATGGATGATTATAATATGAGCATTCGGAATCTTAACCATCCATCTTATTACAACGATCAGTTTGTTGTTGGAGCAAGTGGAAAATTTTACAAGGTAGAAAATCAAATTAACCGAGACTATAATTGAAAACCTCACCTTCTGGAGCTGGTAAAGGAAGGCAAAGATGCGACTGGAGGGAAGTAAAAAAACAGATAAGAAATAAAACTTTAGATGTCATTTTCATCTTCGTCGGGTAGATCCTGCTTCTATATGGCCTTCGCTGACACTGGTGGTCTTTTCATTAGAGTACATTTATATATTTATAGTCCCACGTGTACGTGTCTGTATTGCTACCTCAACTTCAATATTCGGACTAAAATTAGAATTACTCGAATTCTCTTCTCTCTAAATATACAGCAAAAATCGGTGTTATGAATTTAAGTGGGATAAAATGAAACTTTTCTTATTTCACTGTCTATCAGTTAAAATCATCAATTTGTACTTTTCTTTTCTCAGGGCAGAAGTAATTTCCCATCAGTATTGGTAGGTTTATGGATGGGATCTTTGCTAATGAGATATCAAATGTCCTTTTTCACTTTGCGTCGATACATGATCAGTTTCCAAAAAAAAGTTGATCAATTAATTGTAGAATCCATGATGGGTTTCGCTTTTGAATGAAATATTTTTTGTTTAAAGTTGTCCGCACAAACTAAGGTACGTGACATAATTGAACAAAGAAATGACTCGTTGACACAGCACCTCTATAGGCGGACGTTCCAAAGGAAGAGGATATAGTTAATGAGCAAACATGCTTTGTTTCTAAGGATACCTAGAACTTGGAATAAATATTTTAAGCAATTCACTTGTTTTCAGTATCAATAGCTAATGGCACAGATCTTTTGGCTGGTTTTAGAAGATGAGAAGCTTTGGAGTTATTTTGGTGCACCGAGTAACATCAAACAAAACACAAAGAAATCGAAACTCCTAGCCATCGGCATTTCCCTTTCATGATCATCTTTGGATGGCACTAGACAACGCAAACTAGTTTGTGGACTTCCCGTGTCCAACAGTGCCTGTCAGCGAAATGACTGAATACTCGTTCTCTCTCATAAGCTACACTATTTCGAAAGAAGTTTCACTGAATCAAACATGGGAAATTCCTAACAAAGCAAACGAAAATGCCACAAAAACAAAGGCCGCCCAATGGTTACTTATGTTTTCATTCTTTATTTGTTTTCAGGTTGTTGTTGTATATCGTAAACTTGAAGATTCCTCAGAAGGGAACCGTACCGGACACGTATGAACTTTTCACTATCCCATAGTTAAAGAAAACGCTAATAAGAGAAAGGATCAGTTCGAAGGAAAAGCTCGCTGTAGTTTTACAGCCTCTTCAACTTTTAACCACGAATCGCATTTTTCGTTCGCAATAGATATCGTTCCTTCGTTCCAAAATTCTGGAATTTTATCGGTATATAGATAATCTTGAAGGAACCAAAGGCGCCACTAGGACGCATTCCGATGCCATGCATCGATGTTGCCTTCGAAAAATTAAGCGGCTTGCCTTGATATCTTGCATATTTTTTTCTGAAGGAAAAACGATTAAGGCCGTCGTTTTCTATATAATGCCAGTCTTCTCTCTGAGAATAGGTTGGTGGTTGGAGTACTTAAATAGATAGGTATTGTGTGTCCTACCAATTTGGAAATACAAAGTCAGAATAAATTGTACAATTAAGAGTGACTAATGTCCTTAATATTTTCCTTGTTTTAAGCATCTAGCAATTTTAATTAGCATCCGCTGAAACGATATTATAGTTCTCAAACAACCACAGAAGTCGGTGCTATTAAGTTAATCCTTGTAATTTCGCCAAACCGCGGAACTGGACCCTTGGTAATTTGTAAGACCATCTCCATGAGTAACGCGATATAGGGAGACGCTTTTTGAAGTCAGGAATAGGGATGAAAGGCTTTTTCTTCAAGGCGGACGAATTCCTTTTTAACTCTTATTGACCTAACAATCCTTGGTCATATTCTGAACTTCAGATGTATTAATTTTTGTTTATGGGAATAATATAAGCAAAACCTTTTCCTTGCCAAATTTTCTCACTAGCCTGTATCCCAGTCGTTTTGGTAACGTAATGGTTTGGGTTCGAAATACAAGAAAAAGACTTTCGTTTTACGCCCTAGATTACAAAAAATTAGTTGTTTTTGTCGATGTTGTTTCCCTCTGTTGTTGTTTTTGTTGTTATGCAATTATTGTTGATGCGATTTTTGTTCTCTAAACTCTCGCGAATTCCAGGGCCAAGAAATTAAAATTTAGGGAAAATTTCTCAGTGATTAATACAAGTCAGGAAACCTTTGAACTACCTCTTAGCTTAGATATAAGGGGCTAAGAACTGACTAGATGGCTCACTTCTGGCACAGACATCATTTAGTGCTAAGTCAAGAGCAATTAATCAATACTGTAGCAGTTAATAGGTACCAGTGACATCTCGTTTGGATTCGATTAACCCATGAAAGTGAATCGTGGTATCTGCATGTATAGCTAAATCATCAGTACACTCCAAAAGAAAGACATTTATTTGATTCTTTTTGTGTTACAGCCCCTTTTTGATAAAAAACGTTTTGTTTAAGAAAATTCGACAGAAACCTCTCACTCCAAAGCAAATGGTTACCAAGTAATGATTCACACCTAAAAGCTAAACTCAGTCAAGGAATAACGGGTTCTAGATAGATACCCTGATAAAAACCCTAGCACATATCACTTTTGAGTTAAAAAAAGAATGTAGCTTTGGATGCAGAATTTTGTTTCTCGTACTAATACGTACTCGCACTCGCACTTGGCTAATGAAATCTCTCTGCGCTCGGTGGAGAAAGGTATACTAAGGAAGAAAATGATTATTATGTTTTTTTAATCAGGTTTCTCGCCATTGCTTTTCTTGCAAAGACAGTGGAGAGCGAATACGCAACAAATCTTCCTAAAAATACGTCATTCCTACTACTGGCTTTGATGGAGGGAGACATGAAAATAATCAAAATTTCATATTGATAATTAACCTTGTGTGTAATTCATTAAAGAGAGTGCCTGATATTGCAAGAATTTGGCAGACTGACGTCAAAAAATTTGCCAAAAAATTTCAAATTGTTTTTCTTTAACAAACAACTTTTTGAATTGTAAAATAAAACATAGATGACTTATAAATGGGAAACATCATGTTGTCTACTTGTGCATTTAGACCATTGTAAATTCCGTGCAAATTTTTGAATAATGAAATCATAGGCTGAATAGGCTCATTGTAATGTAAGGGGTTCAAGGTTATTAATGATATTCATCTATAATCGATTGAAGCTGGTTGATCACGTGGAACAGCAATTAGTAAAGCTCCACTTAGTTTTTTAGAAGCACTGTTTCGTATTTTTAGAAAGATTTTAGAGTCCTCGACATGAGCCCTTGAACAAAATTTCTGACCTGATAACCGGAAAAGCAAACGTAAAGAGTACTACAAATTGAAAAACTAAAGGTTTTCGCAAATTTCATGCAAAGTTCTTCAAATTTCTCAGTTTGCCCTCAATTTGTCCAGAAATCCTATCCTGAAAAAATAAACGCATACTATGCGGAGCAGCTAAAAGAAAGTAACGTTCCTGACTAATAGTTGTACTCAACATAATTTGAACATTTTTCTATCGATTTTTTATCGACTCGAGCTAATAAAAGCAAAGCTCCCACAAAATATGCACTCCATTGGATGACAGCTGTCATCGTTCATGTTTGCATTATTATCCTTTACCTACATGTAATAAAACTTGGATACCCCCTAATTTATTTTAACGAGATTCTTTTCTATTGCTGCGCCTCGTAGGTCTGCGAATAACCTTTTTTTTATTGTTTCACGTGATATTAAAGCGCCGATCAGATTCATATTGGAAAAACATTCAGCGGAATAAGCGTTTTTTTTTTTTAAGCAGGTTGGCAAATAACGCTAGCACTATTTATTCACGTGATCTCCGCATACTACTGCATGTATAGTTAATCAAGGTATCTCTGGAATAGTTGCAATAGGCCGTTTGGCTAAAAATTTGTATTGTATATTGGGCAAGTTGTATTACAACGCTCATCCGACCGACTTTTCTTCGACCAATACTCTTTTTAGTATTGAAAGGCTGGGTGTTAAAAAAAGATAATGGGGTCATGGAAATAGAGGTACAACTTAGTTACCACAATTAATTATAAAGCTTTGCGCGCGATTTCCAGAAAATGGATTTGAAATCTACTTCCGTGAGTTCTCTCATACGGGATCATTTTTTCATCATGAGTTCAGGTCTTAAAGCAAACACGCAGCAGTTTGTTTCAAAATAGAGCGTGTTCAGTGTGTTACGTGAAGTTGATCTGTATGTGCAACTGTATTTTAATAGAAAATTTATGGGGAGGAAAGGAAAAAGAGTCGAGTTTTGCGGCTCTTCATTAAAAACAGCTACTAGTTCAGAACTAGGGTATGCAACATGGATCTCTAGGGCTGATCAGTGTAAAACTAAGCGACTAAGGGATACTAACAAAAAATTATGTTTCTAATTTAGGAATAGCAACAGTTTAGGGTGTTCGTATGCGTTGAAACGACGGATCCATTTAAGTTAATAAAAACTCTCCCTCACCACAACTCCCTGGCGAATATGAGCACTTCCTTTAACCATAAGTTTCTTTCTTGGTGCTGTTCTTTTTATAGTCATCTTCAAATTATATGTCTTGACATTTTGTGCTCGCGCAGAAGAAAAATATGTCCACTGAAGACTAGAGCCCTTTCAAAGAACGCATTGTCTACAAGGCTGCTTTCCATTCAAGAAAACGACAAGGCGTGAATCATTTCACTGGGTATTTCTTGGTGCTTCGTGATTTTATTTGCTTACAAGAAAAGCAAGATTATTAGCGAAATCTAATGACGGCCTCAGCCGGTAATTGAAATAAATTTAAAACATTTCTGTTAACCATGAAGGAGAGAAATAAACAAGTAACAATGAAAATGCATCATTAACTTTATCTGTTCACCGTGACGAGAGGAATTAACGGTTAGCTGTGAAAATGCCAATATTTTTACCTTTACTCGTTCGTAAAGCCATCAACTTATTGGGATCCTCCTGAATCTCTAGCAAAAACAAATATTAGGTATAGAATGGGTTGTGATAAGTAGTGTTCAAAGCACACCACGATATTGCCTCGGGAAGAACTATAAACCTTTTTTCCTATTCTTACTTCTTTTTTATTGAAAAATTTGAACCTCATTCAAGAAATTCCTAAGATAACATTGCAGTTTTCTCTTTAAAATGGTTGAGCTCCCTCAAAATTTAGACACGACAAACAATTTGGACAAACATGCACAAAGAAAAGCAAAAGCAAAGCCCATATTCAAACCAAAACCTGCCGGTATGCGTCCTACGCAAACTTGTGGTGGCCATATTGGTATTGTGACAAACTAACAGGAAGTACTACTTTCCCTCTGGCTATGAAGTGGTCCCTGGAAAGTTCCACGAGCAAAAGTTGCTTACGCAAATCAAATCGATCTTATTAGGAATGCAGGATATTGAGGTTGCGTTTCATAACGAGCTCTTATCAGCAAAAGTACCGTTATACATTCAATTTCCAAATCCTACATAATTTATCCCCAAATTGCATTTATTAACCTTTGTTTCGAAAGACAATCTAGAGATCGTGATCAAACACGCCATACATTGTCAAGAACGTGAAAAGGCTGTACCACGCTTGCTTATTAAGTCCCAGTGTATTGACTCGGTTTCACAATTCGATTATAACGCTTCGGTTAACTCTGAATAAAAGGACACTTAAAACGCTGCATTACAAGCACGTGGAACAAGCCCAAATATGGGCGAAAAACACGTGCCGCATGCATGTTGTTTGGTTATGCAATTGACGATGAAATCGCTTATAGTGTCAATCAAATTAAGGCTAATTAAGGTATCGTACAGCTTTCAACGAAATGGAGTACATATACGCACACACATTTTTTTAATTATACTCAAAACTTATTTTCCTTGTTCTTGTTCTGACAGAAATACCATCAAGACACATGCCGTTCTCAAAAGTGAATTTCAATGAGAATTAAACTTTTCCCACGATAATACTAAGAATATCACCCTGCTATAACTTTAGGAAGAACATGTTCATTGCACTGATGTGACCCTTGCTGAACGGCTAGTAAAGATGAGAAAAAATACAGTCCAGTAAAAATCAAACACTACATCCCGGAAATTCAACGCTCACTCACCATTTAGTTCATTTCAGAAGTAAAAGTTAGGGAAATAACAAAAGCTCAAGTACAATGTCAGTAATAGTTTTATCAAACTCTAGGGTAAAAAACTGTCACTATAATGATGTCTAAGTGACCAAGCCGTTTAGTGATGAATAAATTTGATATGGGAGACATTATTACAAACCAACCATCTTTGAATAGCAACACTTTAATGTTTTCGAAACATTGCAGAGACAAATATTTAAAGAGAGAGCGAAGTCGATACAAATGGCCACGAAAAGAGCAAAAATGTCAAAATAAATTTCCTCATTACATGTTATGATGTAATTATTATATTAAATACCTAAAATTTACGACTAGTGTCTTAGTAATACCTTTATGCCCTCATTTCAGTTCAACTAACCAGTCTTTTGGCGGGCAAAACTCAGTTTGAATCCAACTTGTATTTATTACAATATATCTCATGGACAGATGAGGAAACTAAATCTTAGAGCTTTGAATCTTAAATCGCTCCTTCACCCTTTGAGAAATGAAAAGACTAAGTAACATTGGACAATTTAAAAGAAGTGGCTCACAATGTTATGTGTTCTCTAGAACTAAACACCGCCTGGATGAATTCTGTGTATCTTGCATAAATTAAAAAAGGCTATTTTCCAGTTTAGTGTCGAATTCAAAGTAATCTGAGATTGAATTGGTTTTAGTTCCGTTTTACTTCGCTCTGTGATTGGTTTAAACAAAAATAGTGCCACTTTCTCAACCAATCAGATGTAAGATCAAAACCAATCACGACTTAGTCAACGGTGTTTTCGGCACTTTAGGTAGTTCGTTGAATTTGAGTATTACTGTTTCTAAATGAGGAAGATGTAGCGTGGAAATTTATGGGCTAGGAGAATTCGTAAGGTGTGAATGAACTTGCCTTTTCTTCAGGTTGGAAGAATTTTGCATCGCGTTCATTTTGTTCCTCATAAAACTAATTTTGCAAGCTACGAAAACTACAATTGTGTAGATGTTCAGTCAGCATTTTCCTCTATCATCCAGTCAAATGTAACTTAAAATGTATTTACGACAGCAATACAAGGCGGTCATTCAAAGCAAAAGCACTGAAAAGAGAGGACGTTTTGATATTGAGCAAGAAATGGTTCTCAAGCATATCCGTGCAAAGGTAAAGAGATATCTCTCCACCGAAGAGGTATCCATTAATATCCACTAGTGGCCAAAATATTGAATTGTAAAAAGTAACTATTTTAGTTGTCACCTTTTAAAGCTGAGTTTGCAAATATTCAGTGTAATCATATTTAATTAAACATATTGAGGCTAATGAATACGTAGATATTTGAGATCCCTTGACAAGCAAAGGAAAAAACACTCAAATAATACCTGAAAAAGTACTTCTTCAAAAATGTCCTATGCTCTATCGATCCATAGTGTCTCTAAATCTATCCTGTTCATAGTCAAGAACGTTGTAACTTCGGGAAGCATATCCACTTCTCTAATTAGACATCCATCTTGTTAATAGCCCTACCTATTAAAATATTTGGTTGTATTTTAAATAAAAGACAAAAAAGAGATGAAAATTAATGCCACTCACTTTAGCATTCATGTCTCTCAGTACATCCACAGTTAAATCGCAATTTACGAAACAAATTTTTCATTCTTTACGACTCCAAGTGACTTCATCGTGGATTATGAGATAAGATATATTTTTTTACTTTTTGAAAATGTAACAGCGGCTTCTCGTCGTTAAAGATATTAGCAATTTCCCCTCTTGTCTGTCGTCAAGTGCATAGAAGTCAAAGTTGTGAGTAGGGTGTAATTTCGCCTGAAAGGATGAATTGTCTACCGTCTGAAAGGGTTCTCCTGAGTATATCATGTTTTTATGTGTTTAAGATTTCTAATAATTCTAATACTATAGAATTACTCAGTGCTACCGAAGTATATACCAACTCTCGAAAGAGATTTCATTTATTCTTATAGACGAGGCACCTGCATTTCATATCTGTTACCTGCACGAATATTATCACTTCAGTGCAATGCAATACGGCAAAAATCATTCTAAAGAAATATCATTTCTGAAAAATGATTTTTATCCCAAATTTTATCTTGAGTGATATTCATTCCGTTGTAACTACGTAAAGATGTAACATGTTGCTGTTGATAATGATGTGAAATCGCTTTCAATGTTTTTGTTTCTGTTGTTTTTTGCTTTTGTCTTTTTTAAACGTTTTTTCTTGTGTTGATGGGTTTTGAGGAATTTGAGTGTGACATTGACCGACTCTTTAATCAAATTCATTATTGTCAGAGGCTCAAACTCTTTCTTTGCATCAGGCAATCATAACGGAAAGCAACCCCGAATCACAACAGTCACTTTGATAAATACTGCGATGCAGTACAATAAGCGATTGAACCAATTTTTTTATCTTCAGCAAGAAGCGTCATCAACAAACATCATCACTCCTCTTTAACATTTAGCTGATCATACTTTGGCAGGTAGATCAAAACCAACGTAAATCAGCAGGTAGCGAAGAATATTTGTTTATTTTCTCGTGGTATTTTTTCCTGCTTCTTTCCTCCCAGTGATGGAACGTAGTGAGGATTAAGAATAGATGCTTCTTTTTATTCCTCGACTTCATTGGTAATGTGATGTCGCAGCAGTAGTTTTTGCGTTGTAATTCGGCTGTCCTATGCCTTGTTGTGAAAAGAAAGATCATGATCATAATAAGGGTGATTAAAGTAATAATAATCATAATAATAATGATAATAATAATAGTAATAACAATAATGATTTTTTTATAAAATAATACCTTTAAATACATTCAGCCAAAAAAATTTTACACAACTTGATCCTAAAGCTAACCTAAATACTATGTGAAATCAATCTATAAACTCAATGAACAATGCTCAAAATCGAGCTATAATAATTCTTTCAATAAGAATGACTGAATCTTTCAAACCGAAATAATCCTTAATAATAACAATCACTTATATTATCAAGGGAGCTAAAAGAGCGTTTCAGCATGTATTTACACAATTTGCATTCAAACATATTTAAAATCCACTCGATAAACCACGAAACTATATTTTACACATAAGAGAAAAAGATATTAAAAATTGCAGGACCTACCTAGATTTTGGCAAGGCATCTATCTAATTCAAAGTCCGCTTCTTAACAATAATGATAGTTGTAATAATAAAAATAGTAATGATAATAATTATAACAATGATAATGATAGAAATAATAAAGAAGATACAAAAATAGAAAACATCATGGACATTATCAATATTATGCTTATCGTTTTTTCTAGTGTCGCTTGTCTATATTTGTTCTCGTTCACATGGAACTGTTGTTCAAAGCCGTGACGGAGTGGTCATATAGATAATGACTTCATTTCAGGTAAAATACAGCAAATTTTGGGTACCGTGTCCACAAAGTTGCATAGCGTTATCTTAAAGATAACAACACCTCAGTTCCAGTTCGTTGATATCAACCTTCCCAGGAAGTTTCGTGAACAATTTTTTTACGCAAAACTTTATTATCCTAAATTTTCATAGTTATTAGCCATTCAAACGTGCAGGTCCAGGTTAATGGAGTTCGTATTTGTTCAACAATGCTCTATCTTTTAGGTTTCCCTGTTTCGGAGATTTCCATTTTGAGATTTAACTGTAAGTTCGTTGTTGCCTGAGAGAGAGGGTTACTTAATGCTCAAATGCCTGTTCTTCTGTTCTTCTATTTACCTATTTGATCTCTCATTCAGTGCTGTTTTCCGTATTGGTCAAACTTAACGACATGACCACACAATAAACAAGAACTGTTTTTTTTCTTGCGAATATCCTTATCAAAAACACACGAGCAAACATTTATAGGTAGGCACCTATCACTGTTGCAAATTATTTGCATGCCTGCCATCAGATCCTAATATTTCTTGTGGTTAGATGCCAAGGAAACACTTAGAAACCAAAAAATTAACGAGAATGATTGTATAATTTATCCATGTGGAAACAAAATTTTTATGATACAAAAGATTCTCATTCCGTGTTCCACCGTCTCGTACAATATTTGGTATGAAATGTTGTTTTCCAGTAATAACAAACCACTTTTTTAGCCGTGCAGCAGAAAAAAATTATTGCAAGGCTAGCTTTAAATAATGTCTGTGCTGCATGAAAGTATGTAGCAACGCCTGGTTACTGAAGGGTTCAGCTTTCGAATTTTGATCGAAAGACGAGTTTAAAAACGTAAGAACACTTTCCCGAACTACATGCGCGAACAATATCAAAGAAAAATTGGCAAAACCTTAAAATCGAGCGTTATTTAACCAAATTAAAAACTGTTCATCGCACCGTTTACTTATTTGGATCGGTCATTAGGATCTTTCCACGAAATAAATTCAGTTTTTTATGATACGACACTTTTCCCAAGCGTTTCATTCTTGCTCCTTCAACAATTTTCTTTTTGCATCATTTGGTTTTATGTCTTCTTATTTAATTGAATCTATATTCAGAAACGATCACTTATGTAAACTTACTATGCAATAAAAGCCGGCAAGAATTAGACTGAGATGAAAATAACTGTGCATATAATGCAAATTTGGGAAAGCACGGCAGATGCGCTGTCTTCTGATTCTTGATTTACACATTCTGAGAAAATGCGTAATCAAGAAAATTCCGTTGGTCAGTTAGCGTATGATGATTGGATTTCCGTTGGTCGGTAGCTCACAATGATTGGAATGGTTTTGCATGTGGGTAAAGCTGTTTTAGACTTATCAGCCTTTTGGCTGAATCAGACTAAATTTACAAATCATTGTGTAAGTCTAAGAATGATAGGGTTCACACTAGCAGTCAGCGCGCAACAAGGCATTGCTGCACGACGCGCATACAAATTTGACCTAACTTAAATATTACTTTATGCGAGCATAAACAATTACAAAAAATAGAAATTATTTTTTGGACATGAAATTTTTCTTTGTGACATGAAAAGAAAATGTTTCTTTCTGTTCCCTAGAGTGTTTGCTTATTTTCTACATAGGGGCAGAGAAATAAATTTGCCCTTGCCATATAATGGTGGATTTTTTATTTCAATATACTTTCTGATTATTATCACTGATAAAAGTTAACTGTTATTTTGTTTATCGCGATTAAATCTCTTCCCACTATATTGAGTGCAAAATTCATTAGCATGCTGGTAGAAATATCGTTAAGGCATCAAGGTTGTCGTGGTGTTTTCGCAATTTCATCCAAATAAAATAACCAGTCTCAGAAACAATCAACTTAAACACCAATTGGAATCAACTGGAATTTCATGAATTTTCAGGTATACCAGTAAAAAAAAAAGGCCGCTATGCTTTGTTTGTGCAATCAAAGTGCCGATTCATTTTCGGTATTAGCTTCTAATCACAATTCGACCCTCAGTGATCTTTCAGGACTTTATATGTAACTCGACAACCTCCAAAATCAACCAACTTTAATGCTACCTCAATCCCAACATACCTTAGACTAATCTACTGTCCCATTTTTTACTCCTGCATAGCTTAATCTGTTCTTGCGATTAGTTTTGACAAGATTCTTTTTGCGTTGGCGGGATAATATAAATATCATATAAGCATACCGACCACCGCATCAATTTTGCAAAGGGGGCGAACGAGCTGAACTATGTTCAACATTTACACACCTTCGGTACAACAGTGAAGACATCCGACAACATGAAATCAAACATGGGTTTTCCAAACATATTAACGAAAGAAAATTGAAAAAAGCAACAAAACCGCTATCCTGCCGACAAATAGCAATACCTTTGCTGTGTTTCGCTAAGACATCGAGATATTCTACGTTCATCCTAAAAGAAATACTTTTAATCTTGACGGCGCCTTGCTGTTTATCTTAGAGTTCGAAGCCAAAATGAGAACATTAACTGTCATACAATCCCACTGGTATTATACAGAGCTATGGGTAATAAGACCCACTCGGACGAGCGCGCAAGTGTAATTCGCAAGCCACTAGGCATTTCATCGGACAAATGCTACACTTGAACAATATCGATTTTAGTAGACACAACATTTACCAACCTCTTAGAGAAATTTATTAAAGAAATTCCTTCGAATTATTGGCTTTCTTTCAAGACCGAAAAGTACAATGATGATAAATTGTTTTTATGAAGTACGGGAACACTGGGCGCAAAAGTACTATAGGATGGATAGAGAAATTTTGATCAGATGTTAATAGAATAAGTATGAAGTCTGGTGAAAGAAATGTGATTTAGACTCTAACACCCACAATCTCTCTGTCCATAAGCCATATATTTTCTTTTTTTTTTCCAAAGGAAATATAATTTCCCCGATAGTAATACGTAACTTTTTGAAGTCTTTCATCCATCCACTGATAAAAGGATAACTCAAAGATTGCAGGCAAACGCATTCAATAGGAAAACCTCAGTAGGTTTATTTAAGACATAAGGTACAGTATCTCTTAGTGTACTCAAGCAGTGATAGTTTTTCTTAATGAAACACAGATGGTGTGAAACTTTCAAACCAAGAAGTGGAGTAAGTGGTATCTGTTCTCCGTGCAACTATTCTTGTTGATATGTTCTGGTTTCTCCTTTGTCCATCATGTCACACACTTCGAATCTGAAATTGAACAAATTTTGAATATTAAAACTTGCTTCTCTGTCACCGCGTTTCTAAAAAAAACAGAGAATTACTCTCATTGAAATGTTTTTAAATTTATTTAAAGGCAACGATCAATTTAACTGCGTTATAGGGGTGCGAAACTTCTGTCGCTCATTGCGCAGAATGCTATCGTTTTTCGCGACATGTAATTGCAGCGCAACCAAAGGAATAACAATTTGCATGTCTAGAACCAGTCACCTGTGATTGGTTAACAGATTTAGCGTTTCAGAATACATTAAATTTAAGTTTTAATCAGTATGTCGATTGTTAGCTTTGTGTGGTATTTTTAGATCGTCATCCGAGGGGAAGCACTTCTTCAATAGGCTAACCATTTTTCTTGCGCGCATCTTGTTAAAAAAATTAAAAACGACTCACACTTTAATATAGATTTTCAACAATAGTAAAAGGTAGGTTTTAAGCAGACCTCCCCTTCCTCTGAAAGTATGTCCCGATCGACTTATCAATGTTTGTTTATGCAACAGTATACATGTACTAAGACTTTATGGAGGTTTAAATTCACTGGGAATTTTATATAGTAAATTGAAACTTTTTTTCCAAAAAAAGCGTAGAAACATAAAAAAAATTTAGAGTTGCCCAAACTGTAAGATTTCTTTTCATACTAAGGCTTGCAGGATCAAAAAATCTTCAATCAAACTTTGACACTATAGTTTGTAGTTATATGGTACAACATGATCTTACTTTGACATTTCATTTGGCAAGCTTGGAGAGAACGAAAGTTGTTCTTATTTCCTTCGCAGCCGCCGTAAATGAATTGCTGGCATTTTCCGGTATTCTTGTTAAAAAAGAAACGCGGAAATGCAGCCCTGCATGGTCCAGGATCTTCGTGCAGACAGCAGACTTCAGCCAAATCTGAGCAATCCTTTGCAACTTGCTGATCTACCAAAAAGGCAAATGTGCATGTTACATGAAATCCCCCGGCTATTATCCAGACCTAATGGGAGTCGACTGTCCAGCGGCATTTTTCATGCAAGTCAATGTTCAAATAGGCCTTGATTCCATAAGCAGTAGCTACAGGTATCATAAATATTAATGGTCTTACCTGGGCATTTCCATTGGCAAGCCTGAAGAGAACGAAAGTTGTTCTTGTTTCCTTGGCAGCCACCGTAAATGAACTGCCGGCATTGTCCGGTATTCTTATCAAAAAAGAAACGCGGAAATGCAGCTCTGCATGGTCCAGGCTTTTCGGGCAAACGGCAGACCTCATCCAAACTTGAACGATCTTTTGCAGCTTTCAGATCTATGAAAAGGGAAATGTTCAGGGATTGTCCTGTAACTGTATCATAAAGTTTGCACTTAAACCACCAGCCGACGGCTATTTTGGTCTCTGCAGCACGAAGCTACTAGTATAGGACACAGTTTAGGGTTCATCCCTCACCCCTTCCCTTCCTCTATGGCTGGGGTGGTGGTTGTGGTATGTACGAGATAAAAACTAAAAAAGTATACAAGAAACATCTTACAAATCACATTCTATCACGGTGATTTTACCAAGATTTTCAGCTGATTATTTCATCAGTCGCGAGGGCGATTATTTTTAGGGAGAAAATACTTTCCCGATCACCCCTTGTAGATGACAACAATGAATATGGCGAGAAGGTAAAAACAAATGTTATTTCTAAGTGATGATCAAGGGTAAAGCAGATTTTTTGCGCTTTGTATAGCATCGAAACATGATGATGCTTATGGATTCTCCGTGAAACGATTTTCGCCAGTAGTGAATTATAGGTTTTCAAGTGAAACTGTTCTGCCTCTGACAGTTTATCATGGTCGGCTTATCTACGTTTGCCCAAGCAACGATGTAAATGGTTTGTCGGGCGATTATGCCTAGTGTACTGAAAATTGTTATGATGTTTCTCTTTTCATTGTAAAGTTCACTCAGTTTATTCAGAGCTACCATTCAGAGAAAGCCCAGAAAAGGATAAACCTCAGTTACCCAGACGCTAATGCTTTGTTTTAATACTACAGTTAACAGGATCGGCAAGCTCCGGCAAAGATCCAAATAAGTGCTCAAATAAACATTAATGCCGTATTGAGTAGCTACATGGTCTTACCTGGGCATTTAACTTGACAAGCTTGGAGAGAACGAAAGTTGTTCTTGTTTCCTAAGCAGCCACCATAAATGAAAGGCTTGCATTTTCCAGTATTCGTGTCAAAAAAGTATCGCACAACAAAAGCCCAGCATGGCCCAGGCTTTTTGCGCAGACGGCAGACTTCGTCCAAACTTGAGCAATCTTTTGCAGCTTTCAAATCTACCAAATTGAGAAATTTACATGTTGAGGGTAATCATGTAGAGTATACTATAAAGTCTCTAGCCTAGAACCCATCCTGCCGACGGTTATTCCGGATTCCAACAACATTAGGATGATAGCAGTCGAGTTAGCGTCTGTCCGATTCCACTTCTCTTTTCCTATGGAAGGGGTGGCCGTTACCTCGAATGTAAGAGGTATAAAACTGGTAAAAAAGGGCATAAAAGTGAGACTACAGAGAAATCTTACAAACTACATCGATCTCAGTCTGCAATGTACCAAGATTTTGATTCATTCCAACGAATGACGCCGAGTGAAAATCACCACTGATATAATCTGGGCTAATGCAGAGGCCAAACAAATTTAAAAGGTGTCTTGGAAAATAGCGATAGCAGTTGAATGCACTATTATATTTACCTGCGAAGAAGAATACTATGAATGTATATGTTGCAATGATTCCAGCCAGTTTCATCTTGCTCGTGGATTCTTTAAGATCGACGATGACTTCCGAAGACTTGTAATGCGTGATATGTGACTCGCAGCTAAGCAGAGAAATTAGCTTATATCTCTTTTGACGGTTAGGCCAACAGCGGTGTTATTCAAGGTCATCATCAACAGAAAGGTTTCCACTTTATCTGTTTATGGTGACGATGCTTTAGTCAGCTTAGTTTGCACGAAGAGGTACTTCTGACCAAAGAATACTCCCTTTAGTCATAAGGTCACTTCCGTGACGTGATTAAGTGGAGGAACGTATGATTACTAAACAAACGTGGTTCGATTCTATTTTGTCTTAAAACGCGTGATTTTGATAACGTACCGCATAATGAGTGGGACAAAGACCACAAGACCCTGTAAGAAGATCAAAGTAATAAGCAATGTTTCAAATTTGGTACGAAAAGCTAAATTGCATTGTTTGGGCGAGAAACATGATGGAAAGGTGTCTTATGGGTGGAGTGGAAGAAATCAGGAAAAGAATTTAAGAATTTACGATTTTAAAAGTGTTATCAACAAATCTTCAAGTGAACTGGAGACTAGATGCGTGACACTCAAATACCAATGAGATGAGCAAGTTATGAAAACTCTATCAGCACTTATGTCTTGCAAGTGAAATTTCTGAGATATAATGGCCTCTCATAACTTGATTTATTACAAAACGGTCAATCTGGCGCATTGGAAATTACTAAAGTATTGTTGATGTTCGACATATAAAGCGTGCTTTGATTGCGTGGTTTAGCAAGTATACAGGACGTGTGCTGAAAACATGCTTTATCCGATTAAGAAGAGAGGTCATTTAAAATTAGCCTACCGTCAGATTTAAATTCCGAGAAAAAATAATCAGCTAAAAAATACTTTCCTTATTGCAAAGGTAAAACGTGAAGGAACCAGCAAATTATTGAATTTCCCACCAACTGCCGCTGCTTGACAACATTGTTGTGGCAGAAAAGTATGAACCAAAAGAAAACAAATCGTGCAAAACAAAACATACCTTTTTTAACGTTACTTGTCAACTGTTTTGGATTATTAGGCTCTACTAATCTTAGCCCTCCATTTAATCAAGTTTGTTTTTTGTTTTAAACTTAACGTTTGGTCAGATTTTGTTGGGTAAGTATATGAAAAATACAAAAAGCTCCCCAAGTAGAAGTAAGTTGTTCTACATAGAAGAAATATCTTTACGCTCTCGCACCCGAATGGGTTTGGCTAGATACATTCCCTCGACTACATTTATATCAACGCTTTCGCCGAAAAAAGCAATGGCAAAGCCGCAACCGTACAACAAGTTATCAAATTAATTTAATGAACGTTTGGATATTTTAAAGCTTTTTTGAAATCTAATGTGAACTTGTTGGCTAAAAAGCCAAGAGCTTTACAGTTTGGAGGAGAACATTGCTTCCCAAATTGTATTCATTTCTCTTTAAGTATTGGCAATCTTTAGGTAATGTAAGAAATCATTGAGTACTAAGCAAATGTTAACTTGCTGGATCTGTGAGGAAACGCCTTTGACAACAATGGAACGGTCTCCCTCATGCATTTAAAATTAAAATAATGATTGGACCATCATTATTGACCACAATGAACAAAAATAGCCAAAGTCTTTTCCTGTTTCCTCCCTTCTTCGCTTACACGCAGTAAGAATTACAGCCCACACACAAGAATTTATAAACTACACACGCACACAAATCTGTCGGCGAAACCACTTGTCAATTTTCTATACACGTGCGTAAACACTTGTTGATGATCGGATCTCACACATATTCAAACGAAATTTCCACTGTTGCATTATGCTCTCACGATTATTTTAGTGCCTTACGTCACGCTTCCAGCAGTTTCCAACCTAAGGTTAAGGAATCTTAACTTTTCAATGGGAGCAACTCAACGTTCAAATTATCAACCGTTGCCCTACAATTCAAAAACTTTCTTTGCAAGCCAACCTTGCATTGTTAACTTTTCTCTTTTTTGTACCAATTAGCAATGTGCGTAACACTGTACAACTCTATACTTGCGTTGATTTGAACTGAAGAGGACAACAAAACTGTGGAAAAATGTTTGTAAAATGAAAAAGCGTTGAGCCAATGATAAATTGAAATGACCATCAAGTACTTTGATTTCCTGTCAGATCCTCTGTTTTTTTTTTTTTTTGTTTTTTGTTTCAACTTCTTTTTTTAATTTTTATTTAAAGCTTTATCTGACCATGGAAATCATTACTAAAAATAACACGGAATTACATGCCACAGTGATCTTAGCCGACGTGCAGCCGTATCTTCTCACCCCCAAGGAGGAAACGGAAGGGAGGAAACGTTTACGAAAACTTGACACAAATCGTGTTCTGTGACGTCATTCTAATCCATGCAAAATAATGTAACTTGATAATATTTTTTGCGAAGTGGCACGCACTAATGTGAAATGTCATCGAGGTAAACAGCAACATTGGAGTAAATTTATTTTCTATTATTTCGGGGAAATTTGTAATTCAGTGTCCGCGTTCGAATATTTACTTTGCTTTAAGGATATAGAGAAAGCCATTATGAGCGATTTTGCTAAAGAGAAAGAAGAGGGCGATGTTCGATCAGCATCGCGCTTACGAAACTAGATTTAAACCTCAAGCCAACTGGGAGCAGTTAGCATAAGTAGCGCATAAATAGCGCTATCTACTGCGAGGATCGTGCATCATACGTATCTAATACCGCAGTTCAAAATATATGAACTTCATATATTTATTCTATCTCATTTATCACTTTCACGGGTTTATTACGAATCAACTTAACGGCCTGCTCCCAGTTGGCTTGTTAGCTCAATTGGTAGAGCGCTGCACTAGTATCGCAGAGGTCAGTGGTTCGAGTCCCGTACAGGCCTGATTTTTTTCAGGTCTGATTTTCGCTATTGCATAAATAGCGCTATCTACTGTGAGGATCGTGCATCATACGTATCTAATACCGCAGTTCAAAATATATGAACTTCATATATTTATTCTATCTCATTACAAGTATTATGTTTACATACTGGTTTTACATTTAACCTATTTTGTTCATCCTACAAACAGTGACGAAACGGCTGCTTAAAAACTAAATGGAGATGATATGAAATAATTACTTTTCGAAAATGCTGATTTTTTCGCTTTTCAGAAGAGCTGAATGTTGTTTTCGAGGCCCTTTGAATAAGAAATTCATACAGTACTAATTGGTCGACTTTGCTACCATGGGAATGTGCTGTACTTCTTAAAAAATTCTTTTTATAATGCTATTTAACACGGTGGTGTTCTCGAAAAACCTGCTAATGTTTCTCCAGAACAATCCTTGTTTGAATAGACCCGTTTGTTTTTAAATCGCGCCATATAGAGGTTTTGCACAGCAGCCATGTTGGATGGCAGGAACAATGGATTATTTTACCCATGGGAAAAAAATTTCTTTCTCATGCAAAATATTTTCATTGTTCCTGCCATCCAACATGGCTGCTGTGCAAAACCTCTATAAACAAAGGTAAAATGGCTCAGAAGCCGCCGTGTCATTTACTCACTGCCTATTGTTTGGCGTGTCATTTCTCAATTTTACCGCGCGCTCACCTCAGTATTCCGTTATCCTATGGATTTACGACAGTTTACCAACTGTGGAAAAACGCCAAATTGTCGTTTACAGAATGGTTTAAGTGGTTGAAAGCCAATCAATAACAGGAGTGAACTGTGAAAAGGCGAACCTCCTTCATGCTTAATAATAATAATAATAATAATAATCTATTTCTTATATAGCGCTATTTACAATGACAGATCAATAGCGCTTCACAATTGATATCTCTAAATATTAAAATCTCATCTAATTCAAAAATAATTACGTATTACGGTTAAATTGGCTATATAGAATTCATAATTTAACCACTATTGAAAGGTTTGCCTAAAAAGAAAAGTCTTAATTGAATTCTTAAAAATTTCTACAGATCGGATATTGCGTAATTGCAATGGTAGCTCATTCCATAGATGCGGTGCAGCTGCCTGAAACGCACGTTTACCCAGGGTTGCCAGCATTTTTCCTCTAGGTGGCTCTAATAAAATACCTGAGTTAGATCTAAGATTGTACAAGGACTTGCGTTTGATAACTAAAAGATTGCTAAAATATGCGGGTGCGAGGCCATGGATGGCTTTAAAAGTTAATGATAGGATCTTAAAGTGTATACGCGCTAGTACTGGTGACCAGTGTAACTCATAGAGTGCTGGAGTAATGTGTGAATACTTCCCGATATCCATAATTAGTCTGGCGGCAGCATTTTGCACGCGTTGTAACTTAGCTATTTGCTCTTTGGGAAGGCCATACAATAAAGCGTTACAGTAATCTAACCTACTCGTGATGAATGCGTGTACCAGAGTGAGTAAGCTGTCTCTCGATAAATACTTCTTAAAAACCCTCATTACATACATTAGTAATATGGTGGCGCATATTCAGGTTTGGATCAAGCCAACTCCCAAGGCTCTTAACTTAGTGGCTAGATTTTATCTCTGAACCACCTACTTTAATATTCATAGCCTGTAATTTGTTAAGTTGCTGGCGTGTTCCAATAATAATAAACTCTGTCTTATCTTCATTAAGAAGGAGTCTATCGTGGATCAGCCAGTGCCTGATCTTCTCGATACAACATTCCATCGCACGGATTGCATCTTCCTGGGATGTGTTACTGATAGGTTTGAAACTCGTCGGCATAGCAATGCACGTGTGGAAGTTGATCTTCAAACACTCTGAATAGCTTGAATGCATAGATTAGAAAGAGCAGGAGGCCCAGACATGACCCTTGTGGGAAACCACATTCCAGGCTAAAGCGCTCTGAAAGAGATCCGTCGATGGAGACTCGCTGGCCTCTTTTCGCCAGATACGACATGAACCATTCCAACGCCAATCCGCATATCCCAAGCTCCTCATTCAAACGAGTAAGGAGGATGTTATGATTAACCGTATCGAAAGCGGCACTAAGATCGAGCATGACCAGCAAGGTGACTTCTTGAGTGTTCATTTTCATGAGAATATCGTTCGTGACTCTAACAAGAGCCGTTTCCGTACTATGATTTTTACGATATGCAGACTGAAACTCAGGATATAGTGAATGAGTCATCATACGGGTGTGTATCTGCTCGTACACCATCCTATCAGTCAGCTTTCAAACACACTGCAGGTTGCTGACAGGTCTGTAATTTTTGTATAGAGGGTCTAGCCCAGACTTCTTCAGCAGAGGAAGGACAAGCGCACACTTCCAGTCATCAGCGAATAGCCCAGACTCAAGTGATAAATTGATCATTTTCGTTATGATCGGTAGAAGCACGTCAATGCAATCTATCACTAGGGATGTTGGCATAGCGTCTAGATTGCAGCTTTATTTGTACTGCTGTTGATGAGCTTTCGAACCTTCTCTTCCGTAAGGGGGCTAAATTTGCTGAGGGGGGGAGGTGATACTGGGGCGTAGTCGTCGGGGAGTGCTGGAAGCCCTTGCGCCATGTTGTCGAGATTGGAACCAATGGTCTCAATTTTCTGAATAAAGAAAGTTTCCAGTTGATTTGCCAAGTTAATGTTATCGTCCACGGGTGGATACACCGCCCTGTTATCCCCCTGGTTGAGTAGCTTCTTCGCTGCTAAAAATAGGTGGCGCTGACTGCTGATATTATCCTGGATGAAGTTATGATAGAATTTGTGTCGAGCTTCATTCATCAAAGCATTCGCATTGTTATTTTTTGCTTTGTACGCCAGCATATTCTCCCTAGAGCCAGTTCGTCGCCACTTCTTCTCAGCCTTCCGTTTCTCCCGCCTTGCTGCCTTGATTTCCTCGTTGACTGAACCAGGGAACTAATGACCTAGAGCGTATCACTTTTGTACGCATGCCGATCAAGAGCATGAGCTAAGGTCTTGTTATAGCGGTTAACGAGTTCATCAAGAGTATCCGGAGTGTTTTGGCAGAGCTCGGAAGACAATAGATCAACGTGTAGCTTTTCCCTGTCAATGTCCTTTATTTTTTTGTTGGACACTTGTTCTACTTCGGGGTTGGTTTTCCCAATTCAAGATCGAATAGAGCAGTAGTATGATCAGAGAACAAATAAACAGCTATAGGCTTAGCAAAGAGCAAAGAGTCCGAGCATCGAGTTATAATCAGATCCAGCGCATGTCCAGAAATGTGCGTAGGCTTGTCGACGTGCTGCTCGAGGCCCATCAAGGTCAGCAGTTCCAGGAAACGAGCGGCGTCTGAATCATTGGGAACATTCACATGGATATTAAAATCGCCAGTGATCAACAATGGCTCAGGGGACATTACAACGGATTCCAAATAGGCCAGGAACTCGTCCAAAAATACGCTGGTGGAGACAGGATGGGCGGCAGAGTAGGGAATTCGGTAGATTACAATCACCCTTAGTTTACTAGACCCGTGTTTCAGAATCCATTTACCAAACTCGAACGACCTGCGTTCACAACTGTCCACTTTTCGCACATCGATGGCTTCATTCAATAACAATGCAATCCCCCCGCCTGCTCTACCGACTCTCTGATGTTCAAACAATTTGTACCCTGGTAGCGTAATCTCCGTTTTATGGGCCTTTCGGACAACCATGATTCGGTGATGGCAAAAATATCAGCACCAGTTAAAGATTCGTAAGAAAAAAAATCGGCCGATTTGTTTTTAATAGATCTAAAGTAGCATTTAGGCAGCAGAGCCTAAATGGCACATCGGTATTGAAGGGTCTTAAATAATTCAAGCGGTTCGAAGTTACGACAGGAATATTTAATAAGTTCCCCGATTCGCCATTAACAAATCTTGTTTCTGGGCCAGGATTCTCGCAAATATCGCCCGCCAGCAGTAGGAGATACGAGACCACCAGCGTCGCGTCGAGTAAGCATAGTCCAGACTTAATTTTGAGCACCGGTGGAATGACCTCCGTACTACAATACCATTGCATTGAATTCGTCGTAATAAACCTTGAGTAACGTTGAGTTGATTTTCTCATAGTAAACCTTGAATAACACTCCCTGTCCAGACTCAGCACTTTGCATAGCGACCAATAACTGTTAGGTAGATCTGCGGATGACTTAGAAGGATCCGAAGTTCAAAGAGTGTTAAAACGAGCACTAGCAGCGCGGAGCTTCTTAAGACACATCGGCCCGCCATCACCATGAGTACATAACCCTTACCATTACGGTTCGTTTTCGATCAAGATTCTCCCAGGCTTTTAGAGCTCAGAATGAAAATTAAATGCACTAAATAATGTTCGAACTTTAGAAAAGGAGGTATCGAGGTCTTACCTGAAGGTGTATGCACTAGCTTTCGAGTTTACAACCCCACAATTTTCAGAATGACAACTGTTAAACATTGCATGGCAGAGAAGTATAAAGTTGCTGCAATTTTTAGAATATGGAAAGGAATATTAATCTCGGCAAAATGTATATATAAATGTATATTTCTCGATGCCTATTAGATGAGTAATTTTCTAGAAAAAAAATATATATATATATGCACACATGTTCCCAGTAAATCTGGTGATCGTAAGTAGTTCATCAAATTGATAACCTTGGTTTCTTTCGAGTAAACCGAGGCTAACCATTTCTGGAGCAGACCTTCCTCAGCTCAAAACTTCAAAAGAGCGTTAACTGATTCAACTTCTTAACTTTCTTCAATCTTCTAACCGCATTTTTCAGAAAATAACAACTTTATCTCTTATACTTTTCTCATTTTCCAATAAAATTTTGTCGGCAGACAAAAATTATTTTGGACAAACATTTGATAAATATGGCAGCGGTAGGATTCGAGCCCACGCTTCCGAAGAAACTGGTGCCTTAAACCAGCGCCCTAGACCACTCGGCCACGCTACCCTTCGCATCTCTAACATCATCATTATGATGGTGATGTTAGAGACATCACCCAATACTTGCTTCAAGTTCTAGCTGCACCTAAGTGCTTTACAACAGAACAGATCACAATTCAATTTGGTATATCAACTAAGTTGAAATTGTAAATTGGCCACCGTAAAGAGTTGAAAAGCTGACGTTTCGAGCATTAGCCCTTCGTCAGAGCGAATGAGGGAATTTTGGGTTGTGTGTGGGTTAATATGCAGAAACGCTATTGGTGGGGGCATAGCGACTAGAAAAACATGCATAAATTATTAGAATTAAAAGCGTTCGTTGATAGCCGTGGAAGTAAGAGTGCCGATTTGAAAGATTTGAAAGCGTTTGTTGATACCTGTGGGATTAAGAGTGCCGATTTGGAAGATGAACTTTTGTTCGAGAGTTTTGCGGCTTTCCGAGTTACCTAAATGTAAGGAAAGACCGCAGATTTCCATATGATACCAAGAATATATGAAGTTCACATATTTTGAACTGCGGTTATAGATACGTATGATGCACGATCCTCGCAGTAGAAAGCGCTATTCATGCAATAGCGACAATCAGACCTGAAAAAAAAAATCAGGCCTGTACGGGATTCGAACCGCTGACCTCTGCAATGTATAGCTTTATCATCACGGGTTTATTACCCATCAACTTAACGGACTGCTCCCAGTTGGCTTGTTAGCTCAATTGGTAGAGCGCTGCACTAGTATCGCAGAGGTCAGTGGTTCGAATCTCGTACAGGCCTGATTTTTTTCAGGTCTGATTTTCACTATTGCATAAATAGCGCTTTCTACTGCGAGGATCGTGCATCATACGTATCTATAACCGCAGTTCAAAATATGTGAACTTCATATATTCTTCGTATCTGATTTATCATCACGGGTTTATTACAAATCAACTTAACGGCCTGCTCCCAGTTGGCTTGTTAGCTCAATTGGTAGAGCACTGCACTAGTATCGCAGAGGTCCGTGGTTCGAATCCCGTACAGGCCTGATTTTTTTCAGGTCTGATTTTCGCTATTGCATAAATAGCGCTCTCTACTGCGAGGATCGTGCATCATACGTATCTTTCTCCATTCTTTTCTCTGTCTGCTTCTTTCTTCTGGAGTGTTTTTTCGTGTTTTGATAACTCGCTCTTTTCGTATTTCTTCATCTTCAAAATCCTTCACAAATTCCGTCATAATTATGTGGCTAACTGATCTATTTTTCAAAACACAAATGAGCTCGAGATAGGTGTAATCATAGTGTAATAGTATAAAACAAAGGTCTGTTGATGTGCAGGAACTTCAATACTCGTTTTAATGAAGTTGATGACATGTGCAAGCCGGAGTTGCTCTTCACTCGTTTTTGGTTTAATTTGCTTTCATTATGTGACATTCTTCTGTCAGAAGAGCGTCGGGTAAAACACCTCGCAAGGATCATACGTGACAACACCCACCGCGCCTCGACTACCGCTGAAAAAGTTCCATACAATTCCTTATAATAAAATTATAAGGAATTGTATGGGGCTTTCCAGGATACTTACAGTGCAACACCCGTGTTTGTAGACAAAAAATATTTTGGACAAACATTTTATGGCAGCGGTGGGATTCAAACCCACGCCTCCGAAGAGACTGGTGCCTTAAACCAGCGCCTTAGACCACTCGGCCACGCTACCCTTCACGTCTCGTATTGTTCACGTCTCCGTGCACTTCATTCATGCTCTGGCCGCATCCCAAGTGCTTTACAACAGGATAGAGCACAGTTCAGGCGTCTCTATTTGTTGAGCATTCTTGTTAACAATTATCTCTCCTGATAAAAAGATCATTTTTACGTCGAAGTAACTTTTTGTTGATTTGAGTTTCTCAGACTCGAGAAGATAATATGATGATCCACGATGACCCTTAGGAATAGAAAATCGATAGCCGGCAGAAGCCATGACGCCATGATGGCCTACAGAACAACAAATCACAACAATGGGTTTGCGCTCGGACTAGACCAGCGTGCAATCGACTTTTTTTTTAATGAATGTGAAGCACATACGTCGAGGTTTACCGAAATATTTTTCTTCTATCCAAACGAAACTCGCACATAGCTCAAATTCTCACAACAGGGATAGCATGTCTTCCATCGCCACAAAAATTCATTGCGGCTCGACTTAAGATCAGGATGATTTGTCCCGCATACATTTCAACCGACGCCATTCCAATTACTCTGCGCCATGTCTTTCAAGTGAACCGGGTGCCAAGGGCCATAGATATCAATGACAACAATGCGGGACTGAAAAATGTGGGGCTAGCCTAAGTTTTTAGATATTGAACCGTGACGCCATGTTTCATAACATCATGGTATAGACAAAACTATGTATGGTCACTGCCATAGCGAAAGAGGATGATCAAGCAATTTCAACTTAAAAGTCTGAGTGAGTAACCTCATAAATAACGCAAGAGTGAGAAAGCAATTCGCTGTTGAATTCACGCAAAATGAAGTACCACAGAGGTGGGTGACAAAGCAGTTTGCAAGCAGCTATATTATTATGCTGATTGATAAAATATTCTTGTTCTTTGCCCTCCACTGAGATAGAAACAAAAATTCGTACCTTTGCTGATTAAAAATTGAAATAGAAAATATTGAAATAAATATGTATAGTCTAACAATAAAAATATCATTAACAGAAGGCTCTTAAGCGCGACGGAAATTTATACTTGTTAATGAATTTTCATAAGATCGCTTGCGATCAGGAAGGCAAGCTAAAGAGTTTAAAAGAATCAACAATGCTCGCACCAACTGCTAGTCATTCATTTCGTGGTTTTCGCCTCTCCTTGTTCGTGCTTCTTATAAAATATCTGCTATCCAGTTTGGGCGGTAAGATCATTTTACTATAATTTATTCTAACCTTTATTCCACCAATTTTTTTATTTAGTTCTCGGTGCCATTTTCCTTGTATTTTATGCACTAGAAATTTAGTTTTAGTTTTTTCGGAAGGGACTTTTTCATTACATGCGTCGATTGAAGGCATTGGTCTTTGTTGCTTCCTCTTTCGTCTTCCATCCCTATCCTCTTTCCATTCCGTTTTTACTCGTTTCGATTTTAGTGTTAAAATTATTGCCTAAGTGTCCTTACATAATAAATTTGGGTCAAAGTGTTGATGAATCGTTCGACTGAAAATGTGTCTACATTTTTAAGCTCTTTCCAACTCCTATCGTGACATACACTAAAATCTCTGTATCATTATAGTTTTGATGTTCTTTGGAACCTGTCCCTGAGTGATATCCGCTACAGTCCACCTTTATGAGGGTGTCAGATTCAAATAAATTCTGTTTGCTGAAACTATGAAACCTTGTTTTCCGCTCTATGCAAAACTATTCCGTTCTGTCCGCGATGTTCGTCTGTTTAAGCTTCCCGACGACACGGCAGAACAAATGTTCTCGGTCGCCATTCACTGCGACTAGAAATAATGGATACAAAGAAGTAATGTATTTTCCCCTTGAATTTGAACTCTATTAGCTTTACAAGCAGTTCATATAGAAGTAAGATGATAAACAAAGCTTGCCTATAAAAACAAGCGATCAAAATGTAGAAATAGTCGGTAAAAATGGGCTGCAAATACTCACGTTTTCATGTTCCCTACAAACGGGAAAAATGTCCTCCTCGAGTAGAAAAGCGGGAAATGTCAGGTCACGTGACCCTCTCTGCCGTTCGCGGGAAAAAATACGTGGTGCTTAATCTCTCTATTATCTATTGGCTTCCTACGACAAAAGCGAATCAGTGTGACGCATCTTTATATTCCGAATATAAGTCCTGAGGAACCACACAATTGCGACAAGACCTGCTGAGAGGATAGAACATTGTGCGTTACTATGCGTGGATTATCCCGCCTGCCATAGCTTTCATTTCTATCAGACGCACAAAATATGTGATCTCAATGACAAGACACATACTTTTCATCCTATGGATATGATTCCATGTGTATTTTCAAACTACATGGAGAATATCTTCACACCATACCTGTGCAACCAAGAATCGGAATGTGGCGCGGGGTTACATTGCTTACCATTAGAGAGGATATGTGGTAAGACTGGTAAGTCTCCCTGCAGTTTTTTTTTTTTTTTTTCGTAGTTAGAGAATCCTAGCATAAAGTCATCAGTCAGAAATTTAAACCAGTTACGAAGTCATATAGTATCCTTCTCCCTATTTGGTATGCCCTAAGACGGAGGAGAACGTCATATGTCGGTTTTGATTTTGAACGAGGACTTTAACCTCTGAATTGAACCATGGACATAAACTATAAATCTGGGCTTACCAAAGGAGACATGGAATTCAAATAGAGTGTATGATGTAAAATTTAAGCTTACTCGGAAAGCATAATTTTTGATCGTCTAAAGGGTCTCAGCCCACTAAAGCAGATATCAGTCTAAGGACTTATATTTGGAGGAAGTATATGGAAGTTATACTTCATATCTGTGAACTCACGGTCAAAGTGCAGGTGTATAAGACTACCTGATATTTACTTTATGATAGCTCACCTAGATCTTTTAAGTCAATAGTTCATTCTTGGAGCTGAAAGGGAGAGTGTATGCGAAATGGGAGAAATGATTCGGTAGAATACTTTGACATACACATGTATATGGTATTAAATAGGGGCAACAGACTACTTTGCGAAATGGTGAAAAGTACCGAGTAGCTACAAACGAGCTTGAAGGAGCACTTCTAAAGGTTTTTTTCGATTACATGCACTTCTTCTAGTGTTGCCTTTGAAAACGGGTTTATCATCATTGTCACTTACACGTGTTGTTCACCTGTTATTCAGTTTGTCATCGTCGAACAACTTCTAGAAAGTGCTGTGCCATTCCCTTCCAGTACAAAGGCGTGACATACAACTCCTCAGCAATGTTGATCACGAAACATTGTGGTATTCACTGGATCCAATTTACGCCTCTAGATGGGGTAACTGCCAGCGTTAAGTTATCAATAGTAGGTAAATTAACACAGGGCCACATATATATGCCATAAGTCATTTTTCCGTTCGCAGTTGCCGTTAAACACAATAGTGAGTACAAAATGATAGCTTCTTCGGGAATGAAAACCTTAATGAACGAAAATGAACTACACAGGAAACTATGTTAAGCAAAGATACATACGATTAGCACAGAGTGCACAGCTAATCGAATTCGGGCTAAATTTCACCGGTGCACCTTGCATAACACATTACTATTTGGACTACAGTAAACAAATTTTAAATTTTCTTAAGTTGGAAGGCGTTTAATAAAATTGATTATATTTTCATGTGGTCGGCTTAGAAGGAGCCTAGTGAGCTCAGTGATGGACAATGTGCTCACTGAAGGACAAGAAATTCAACCTCTATATCCCTCTTCTTTCTTCCTCATGGCCTCCCTTCAATGTCATGTATCCATTCAATCTGTAAAGCCTAGACTGCCTAGACCTTTGTCTACAACCCTTGCCCATTTAATTTTCTTATACATCGGTCTATGTGGCAGAACTCCACTGGAGCAGCCAGTAGAGTTCTGCCACATAGGGTGATTTTGTTACTGGTAGTGAATCCTCCAAACGCTCAGTTGAACCAAAATGTCATAGGTAAATGAATGATTATCGTCTATATCACTTAAACAAGAACATGTAAATAAAATGTAAGTAATATATTGCTGTTGGATATGGCAGAGATATAAATAAATTTTGCAAATAGAACATAAATTTCGTGCCTGAAAGGAGCCCTTTGTGAGACTCGCTACCAAATCGAAGAAATAAATTTTTTAGCCGCAACAACAGTGGATACATAAGCACATAACTCTTGTAATCCTGGTTAAGGAATGTGGATTTCTGTGAAGATTTCTTTAGCATGCTATGGATAAGATAATCAAACTGATTTGGATCCCGATACAAGCTTAAAGTAAATTTAAATCGAGTGTTACATCAACTTTGTGCAACAGCTCTTCTTAACTTTGATGTAGCGTCAAGCAACTTATAGCAGGTGTACCCACTTGGATGGGGTGCTAGTTCATCAAAGACGGCCCCGGCATACTTTTACCCATTTTTGATTCCTGGGTGGAGAGGGGCGGCGCAAGTGTGAAATATATTACTCTAGAACACAAAATGATGATCCGGCCGGGACTCAGACCTGCACCTTTCGAGTCCAGTTCGTGAATTATAGAGCCACCATCTTCCTATGTTGATATGATTGCTACTTTGTCATCATTAAAATAAAAATTAAATTTTTTTCCCAAGATTTGACTCCTCTCGCTTGGTTGCAAACTACTATACGGAGTACTAGTGTCAAAAACCTTAAGGGTTACCTTTTTAATATAATTTGATTATTTTAAGTTTAAATAATCAAATTCTTACGCAATTATCCGTGTAAATTTTAAAATCTGTATGTGACTACATTTTATAATCCTATTTTGCGAAGTGCAAAGGCTTATATACCGTTTTAATAACTATTATTATTAAAAACTGGATCATTGGATAATGCAATTCAAGACTTTTTATTGGCTTAGCCATTATGGTATATCAGCCAATATACCATAATCTACAAATATGGTAAGCGTACGCATCAGCTTAAAATCAAAAGGGAGCTAAAAAATCCAGTTTCTTCTTACAAAATAATAATTTCTTGGGGGCGTTTTTAATAAAACAATTATTCCACTCGCGCTTGTTAGATATGAGATGATTATAGCCAACGAGGCGCTACGCGCCTCCGTCGTTGGCTATCTATCATCTCATATCCAACGCGCGCTCGTGGAATAATTGTTAAATATTAGATACAATAAATATATTTACTGCGAGGATCGTGCATCATACGTAACTATTAATATTGTTACAACTATTGCTTTCAGATTTTTTTTTTGAGGGCCATTAGGTTATCAGTTTTATTGCTGCCAAATGTTACCCTCATTAAATAAAGTCTTATTTACTAACTTACTAACTGTAATCAAGCCCACGTGAAATTGTTACAAACAAGCTGCCGCTATGCTCGGCACTTAGAAATTGTAATTTGCTAACTCTCCAAATGGTGATTTTAAAGGGGAAGCTTATTGCTTCCGTTTCTCCCTGCTATTGAAATAATTACATTTTGAGAAATGTTTAAATGTTTAAATGTTTTTCCTTCAAGATATGTATTTCTAAATGTATCCAAACATTTTTTCACGATAGTATACACTTATGAAATAACTGAAGTTGAACACCTTACAAAGAATCATCCATATTGCCGGCGAAGATGAGAATCTTGTTACGCTTAAATCGTTCAAAGAAACCTCAATCTATAGAACCCCAGTAAAATTGACAGGCGAGTTTTGCCAGTCTCTCGACCGTCACGGAGCTTAACTCGTTAAACTTTGCGACTACCCATGTAACTGGTTGAAATGAATCTCTTGAATTTAACGGAAAATTAAAAGCTCATCGACCCACGCAGGTTCTGTTACTTAGTACGTAACTTGATGGTTTCGTTGATTTAATTGGTAGAGTGCTGCGATGTTATCGCCAGAGTTGCGAGTTCGAATTCCTCAAAATACCTGAAATAGGTACGGTGTCACCTAGCATCAAAAAGACTTCGCGGTTGCCAACCATGTTAGAGACGTTCTTTTTCCATTTTCTTTAATTTCAGTTCGAAAGGCTGAGTGAAAATGTTCTTTACCAGGCCTTTGCCTGATACAAACAAACCATTTTTCTTGTGTACGACTCTGAAATACTGGAAAGCCGCTTGTCAACATATAAAATCTTAAAGATACACTTTGAAAAAACAGGATTTGAGTTCCTTGTCCAATGCGGTTTAGAAAGCTAACTGATGAAAGAGTATAACTAACTGATTTCGAAAAACCTCGAAAATTTACCAAACGTAATTAATCTTAAATTAAAAAAAAATTTGTTCGAATTCTTAAAAAATCAAGAAAAGGCGTTCCTACGTTTTGCTTTAAGATTTAAGCTCAGAGTCTGAAAAGCTTTGGACCACGACAATAACTTAAATTTGAGTTAAGGAGAATGCCGTTTCTATAAGTGGATAATATTACCGCAATTTGTTTTCACAAAGCTAAATGGAACGGCTGTGTGTGCAGAGATACCAGTAGTACTTAGAAACCGTTGTGGTTTTTTGGATGAGACACCAGCACAACCTGCTTCTGCGCTATGCTGTTTACTGATGAGCAACCTCGCGTAACATAAACATTTAAGTTAACTAACTGAAAAGATACGCGGCGTTGTTGTGGGGAGAAACTGTTACAAATGTCATGCTTGGGTAGCGAAAACCTAACTTCAAAACGATGAGGAGTCGAAACCCTTGCTTTCTCTGGGTGATTGGAAGCTTATTCATGTGTCTTCCAATACTAATCTATCTGGCGTCGAGAACAAAAGTGATTCATCAAAGCAAAGACAAAGAGGGAGAAAGAGATCACCACGCTTTTGATATCAAATACATTGAATTCTTCTCGGTAAGGTAAGACAAGTATCATGTTATACGGCATGAGCAGAGATAACTAGCAAATTTAAACAAATGATCGGATGGTGTCAAGTAAATTGCTACGGGTCGTTCAGTCACGTCTTTGGCGACTGTCAACCATAATGTGTATCTCTGTTTATCAGCGAAATCAGCCACTGAGTTACAAGGTTTTTTTTTTTTTTTGATTGTGAGTATTCTAGTGTAGGAAAAGGCAATTTAAACGCCTACCACACATTAATAGACAATTGATTTGTCTCCAGTCTTAAAGCCTGAGCACCTTCTATTTTTGAAGAATTGCTCTCATCTGCTCAGAAATAGAGTTAATGTCGCAGATAATTTATTGACAAAAGAGTAACAAACGTAGTAGCCTATTGCCAGAAATGTTTAGTAATACTAAGTTGTCTTCTTGGTCCAATAGTCCGTTAGACAGACACTGAAGCGGAAGCGTGTGACTGAATTCTACAACACGATAATATGACAAGTTGTCACATGACACTGTTTGCTTAGTTTGACCTATTTTCAATGCACTTGACATAGACCTTCACAGCTTGTTTACTTGGACAAGAAAGGCTATCGTTTAGCGCTGGACTCTTCAGATGAATCCAACTACATTGAAGCAAAAAGCGGTGTAATAGACAAAACCAGTGAAAACTTCGACGCTAAAAGTAATAGTTCAAATGACAGCTCACAGGCGAGATTTGTGAGCAATGACAGTTTCATGAATGCTTATGAAGAAAATGAAGCTAAAGGTGACGCCGAGCGAGATGAAAGTATTGACTACAACATGGGATGGGAGGAGGTCCAAGAGGAACCTAAGAGGTAATGATCTAATCCTTAGTCTGATAAAGGTTAATTTAATGTCAGTTATTCAACAATTATGTCTTAGGTCCTCATTGGTCGCCCTACCCCAGATAAGCCGAATTAAAGCTTACAAAATTCATAAGATTAACTAATTTTTTTCACTTAACAAACCCTTGCTAAGAGAATGCATAGTCTGGCTTAACTGTGGATGGCATAGATAAATATAATCCGGCTCTGAGAACTGCATCTGAGCCAAGCGTGAGGAACTACTAAGACGATCCAGATCAAATCAGCCGTTTTCAAATTTTTTCAGTCGGCAAACTACAATTAAATTTTACACAATAAATGCAAGGCCTTAATCTCTTCAGGCAGTGGCCATGTTAGCTTTTGCATAGAGCAATTCCTTGGTACCACCCAGTCTTTGATCATCCATCTGTGAAGAGCACAGCCGTGGGACACGAATTTACGACTGTGTAAGTGTCCTTCATCTTGCACTCGTCCATTAAAAACTTGTTCTCCGTTTATTGTTTAGAATTCCTTGTGCCTCAAAGCGTCCATTCGTGAACTTAGTGCTTTTAAGGACTCATCGAACGGGGAGTGGAACACTTGCAAACATTTTATACAGATATGGCGACTTGAACGGCCTGGATTTTGCTCTTCCTAAACAGAAAAGCTACGATTTTTATTGGCCGCTACACTTTAATCCAAGCTACGTGGATAAAAAGTACCTGAATTCAACAGCCCCAAACTTACTCATAAATGCTAGATACAGCCCTGATACAATACCATCCTTCATGCCAGAGGTACCTGATCATGATACTTGCTTGATACAGACCCAAATAATTATCCATCTTCCTTTGTTAGCCTTCAGGGAGAGGTGGAGAAAGATGAGGCCTTTTACCCCACTTTGTGCTCCATAACAGCGCTGAAGAGAAGACTTCCATACAGTCGTTAATTTTAACAAAACAAGTTGCTCCCTGATCGATTTATTCTCCCATCACTCGCCTATTTTGGTAAAAACGGCTTTCATTAGTTCAGCCAAAGACTGATTTAAATCAGACATATGGGGCCTTTCACTGAAAATATTTTCTTTACCGCACAACAGCTTTAAAAGAACGGCGTATTTCACATTTACGATGCTATCCTTTGTCATTATGTTTCCTTGTTTGTTGTTTAGTCGGTCTACTTGTCTTTCACTTTCTCGTTTATTTTTCTATATCTGCAGAATTTGCTTTTGAGTCAAGTTATTTTCATATTTTGTTTGTCTGTTCGTCTTGCCTTTCACTTTCTTTCAATGTTTATCCACTTTAACACTATTTTGTGATACAATTTGGAAATCCTTCTAAAGCTAACACAATCGAATAAACTATTAAAGCGGCCGTGTGGGTTCAAACTCTGTCGGACTCGGTAAGTAAACTGAGATTAGTCCCACCATCCCAGCAGTCATCAACTCATGGTTTCATTAACTTACACTTATATCTGCAGGACTCGTACTACATCGCAATCATAAGGAAGCCAACGAGTCATTTTGAGTCTGTCTTTTACGGATATCAAATTGACGATTTACTCGGCATGAACAACTATAGCGACCCATTTGATGCATTTTTGACCAAACCCAAGCAGTATCTGTTACAGTATCTTCATCAGGAGCCACGATTTGATATCAACATTAACATGGTAAAGAATGGTAAGTGATAATTCGATACATGATCATAAATATTTATCTGGATGATTTGGCTGCTGGAGTTTTGATGACCTCTACGTTCATTAACCTGAACGTTTTGAAAAGGCAAATAACTGGCGCCAATTTTCTTTAATTCCTGACTGAATTGTCTTTATTTGTCTCGTCAAAGTATTCAGTCACTTGTTGCAAAGTTTACCCGCAGTTTTTCATCATCTTTGCTTCTGCCTGATTTTTTCCCTTCTCTAACGTCATTCATTTATATCGGTGTTGCTAGGAAACAGCTTCAAACTGAATGTGTCGAAATACTTCTGTATCTATAATGTATATAATGAAACCTAACAGTAATGTCCGCACTCTCTTCAGGACAAACGTTCGACCTTGGCCTTCAGCACAAATATTACAACGACCCAGTCATGATAAAAAAGCACATTAGTGACCTGGCCGAGAAAATAAACTTAGTGCTTCTCATGGAGTATTTTGACGAATCTCTCGTTTTACTCAAAAGAGAACTCTGCTGGGATTTAGATGATGTTGTTTATTTCAAACTGAATCAAAGATCTCCTGAATACAAAGAGACAAACATAACGGATCAGCAACAGGTAAGCGGTACTGCCCATTTCTGTGCATTCTTATTAATCCAATTGTTTATCAAAAGTTGTAGGCAGCACTTTTTTGTTAAAAATTTTTACAAAACAAAAAGTAGCAACAGTTTCTTTCCACAAAATAACACAAATAGATTCCATGTTTCCATGAGTCGGCACCGTTCTGATAGCACTTAGGTAGCACGGAAAGCCGCAAAACTCTTGAACAAAGGTTCATCTTTCAAACCGGCAGTCTAAATCCCACAGGTATTAACGAAAGCTTTTCATTCCACTAATTTATTCGTGTTTTTCTCGCTGCCATGTTCCCACCAATAACGTAGCTCCATTTTCTACCTTTAAAAGCACACACAACCCACAATTCCTCTATTCGCTCTGACGAAGGGCTAACGCTCGAAACGTCAGCTTTTATAACCGTAACGATGGCCAATTTACCATTTCAACTTTGTTGATCTATTCAAACAGTTCTGATAGATCACGGAAGAAGTCAAAATGTGGTAGAAGAACACCAGTGCCTCACTCGGCTGTACCTAATGCGCCTCCTTTCCTTGCTCTTTCCACATTTTTACGTCATCTAAGTTCTATTACTCAACCGGCGTGCGGCAACATGGAATCCATTTTGTTATGATACTGACCAGGCACGATTCCTCCGTGCTTTACTTTACTTTCAGATGCGAATTGATGAATGGAATAATGCTGATGTTGCCTTATACGACTTTTTTAACAAGACATTCTGGAATAAAATTTCCGCGCAAGACCAAACCTTTTATCAAGAAGTTGATAAGCTACGTGCCAAAGTGAGGAGCCTGGAGAAGGAATGTATTCACTCACTTGAAACGAACCGTGATACAGGAGAACTAGAAATCAGACTAAATGAGCATACGATTCCGGACATGAGCAGATATTTGTGTGAGAAAATGACTCTGAAAGAGGAGAGTTATATTTCATATCTGAGGAAGAAATATAATCTGAAGTTCAAGGATTACAACGAGCGTTTAAGAAACTGGTTTTATGAAAAGTTGAATAAGACAAGACTTGACTTGTAAATAATGTAATCACTTCGTATCCTAATATTACCACAAATATGTTGTAAATGTAATAGAGCGTTTTTTGTAACATACATGAAGCAAAGCAAATATTTTGTATTTAGAGAAACCAGCCCGACTACAGTATGCATGATAACTATTTTTTATGGTCCTCGACTTTGTCTGGGCTATAAAAATGCAAAAAAGAACTTGGCCAAAATCCAGCCATCTTGACCTCATGCTTGGTTAATAACGTAAATATTATGTCCCCCACCGCCATCTACTTCTCTCCTTCTTTCCCCTCCCTTTCCTAGGACCAGCTTATTTCTCTTCTACTTTGACTTCGCAGTCTGCCATCTTTAATATCTTGTCGTTGTTAGGATACATTTTTCAGGAACAACCTTGGAAACTTGTCAACATTGCTTTCATAACGGCTTTGAACATTGTATTGTTTCTTGACGACAAACCTTGTTTCTGCAAACACGTTTCTCATTATTAAAAAACATTTGCCTCCAAAACTATGTTTCAAAGTCACAATATTTTCAAGAGCACGAGTCGTGCATGCCTCTGAATAGGGCGGAAATGAGTCATGATATTCTTTGGATATGTTTTTTCGCTTCGAATGAGTTTTCACGCCTTCAAAAGCTCGGTTTCTGTTGAATTTATACAATCTTTAAGGGGTTGGATCTCCATCCCCTACATTTCGTCCCTCTTTGTATCGGACAGAAATAAAGACTAAAGATTTCTTCTGAGAAAAGATTGATATTCTTTCTTTTCGAAGTTGTTTACGCTGTTCAGTTTCGAAGATACGTATGCAAATTGTTCTCAATTTAGGAAAGACATAAGTTAAAATTGAAAAAAAAAAGGATCATTATCAATAGCTGGGAACAGACCCTTATATAAAACTACCATGACATTTTATTCAAAACCCCCTTATGTAAATCATCATCGTTACATAGCGACAATATAGAGGTACAAATATAAAACCCCTGGATGTCAAGTACGGTTCTGACCTTCACGATCGACGATCGACGATCGATATCAACATCTGCGCGCACACCCCTACATGTAACATTTTACCATCGCAATAAACTACTGGACACACGTTTAACATGGATGTGACATTTTAAGTTCAATTAATCAATATCAACATCTGGGCACAGAATACGCACTGTATGTAAAGAGTTACGATCAACACAGACCCCTAACCGTAAGATGCTAAGATAAGTAGCAACATCTGCCTACAGCCCATCATGTAAGACACATTGATTAAAACCCATGGATGTAAGAAACAACGAACAATATCAACATCTGGGCACAGCCCCCACGTGTAAGACACACTGATATAAACCCCTGAACGTAAGGAGCAACGATCATTATCAACATCTGGGCACAGTCCCCACGTGTAAGACACACTGATATAAACCCCTGAACGTAAGGACCAACGATCAATATCAACATCTAGGCACAGCCCCTTCGTGTAAGACAAACTGATATAAACCCCTGAACGTAAGGAGCAACGATCAATATCAACATCTGGACACATCACTCCATATAAAACACACTGATATGAACCCCTGAATGTAAGACCCCAGATTGTAAGAACCCCTGATTGTAAGAACCCCTGACTGTAAGACCCCTAATTGTAAGAACCCCTGATTGTAAGACCCCTAATTGTAAGAACCCCTGATTGTAAGAACCCTTGATTGTAAGAAACCATGATTTTAAGAGCCCCTGATTGTAAAAACCCCTGATTGTAAGAACCCCTGATTTTAAGACCCCTGATTGTAAGAACCCCTGACTTTAAGAACCCCTGATTGTAAGAACTCCTGATTTTAAGAACCCCTGATTGTAAGAACCCCCGATTTTAAGACCCCTGATTGTAAGAACCCCTGACTGTAAGACCCCTGATTGTAAGAACCCCTGATTTTAAGAACCCCTGATTGTAAGAACCCCTGATTGTACGAACCCCTGATTGTAAGAACCCCTGATTGTTAGAACCCCTGATTTTAAGACCCCTGATTGTAAGAACCCCTGATTGTAAGAACCCCCGATTGTAAGAACCCCTGACTGTAAGACCCCTCATTGTAATACCCCTGATTGTAAGAACCCTGATTTTAAGAACTCCTGACTGTAAGACCCCTGATTCTAAGAACCCCTGATTCTAAGAACCCCTGACTGTAAGACCCCTGATTGTAAGAACCCCTGATTTTAAGAACCCCTGATTGTAAGAACCTCTGACTGTAAGAGCCCCTGACTGTAAGACCCCTGATTGTAAGAACCCCTGATTGTGAGAACCCCTGATTGTAAGAACCCCTGATTGTGAGAACCCCTGATTGTAAGACCCCTGATTGTAAGAACCCCTGATTGTAAGAACCCCTGATTGTGAGAACCCCTGATTGTAAGACCCCTGATTGTAAGAACCCCTGATTGTAAGAACCCCTCACAGTAAGACCCCTGATTGTAAGAACCCCTGATTCTAAGAACCACTGATTCTAAGAACCCCTGATTGTAAGACCTCTGATTGTCAGAGCCCCTGACTGTAAGACCCCTGATTGTATGAACCCCTGATTCTAAGAGCCCCTGATTGTAAGAGCCCCTGACTGTAAGAACCCCTGATTGTAAGAACCCCTGATTGTAAGAACCCTGATTGTAAGAACCCCTGATTGTAAGACCCCTGACTGTAAGAACCCCTGATTGTAAGAACCCCTGATTATAAGAACCCCTGTCTGTAAGACCCCTGATTGTAAGAACCCCTGATTTTAAGAACCCCTGATTGTAAGAACCCCTGACTGTAAGACCCCTGATTGTAAGAACCCCTGATTGTAAGAACCCCTGATTGTAAGAACCCCTGTTTGTAAGAACCCCTGATAGTAGGAACCCCTGAATGTAAGAACCCCTGATTGTAAGAACCCCTGAATATAAGAACCCCTGATTAAGAACCCCTGATTTTAAGACCCCTCATTGTAAGAACCCCTGACTGTAAGACCCCTGATTTTAAGAACCCCTGATTTTAAGACCCCTCATTTTAAGAACCCCTGATTTTAAGACCCCTGATTGTAAGAACCCCCGACTGTAAGACCCCTGATTGTAAGAACCCCTGACTTTACTGAGACCCCTGATTGTAAGAAACCCTGATTGTAAGAACCCCTGACTGTAAGACCCCTGATTGTAAGACCCCTGATTTTAAGAACCCCTGATTCTAAGAACCCCTGACTGTAGGAACCCCTGATTTTAAGACCCCTGACTGTAAAACTAGCTGGTAGCCCATAAAGCGAGAGGTTGTGAGCTGAATTCCTACAGTACACAGCATTTATTCTTTTTTTTTTTTATCTTATCAACGGATATATCTCTGCATAAAAAAATATATGGAAAGACAACATTTGCCTTTCTTATGCTTGCATTTAAAAAATCACGTGGAGCGAATAAGTCATCTGAGAATTCATAGAGAACTTCGACAGATTTCGAATTCAACTTTGCTTTAACTTTGGAATGATGTTAATTCTTGTGTTACTGTCGATTTCATTACGAAAATACTACTTTTCAAGTTTGACAAGTGCTTCGCTTTATTGTAAATTGAAAATCAAAATTACTGAAATCAAAATTGCTTATATAAACTTTTCATAACTGCCGACAGTATAACACCTTTATTTAGACACGATAATGTTTAAAGCTGAACAGCTTGTGGGGTCGTTTGCAAATGCAAATAAACTCTAAATTAAATCAATTCAAATTTATTTCAGTTATTTGGCTGGATTAACAGGAAGGGGGGTATTGTAGTTGTGAGAACCAATATTAATGATCAGAAATGAATGAATGGATAATATCAACTATTAACTGAGGGAGTTTGAGCCTCTATTGTTTGGATGATCACTGAGCAAACCTTTCGAAATCAGTTTTGCTTTAAAGACACTCAACAGTGTATGAAAGAAGAAATTATTTTAAGGCCACCATTACATATCAACGAAAAGAACTTTTCTTTCATTTCATTTCATGCGCATAGTTGTTTGTAATCTTGTTGATACTGAAATCAAAATGATGTGAAAACCGCAAACAGTAGTTTACAAATTATTAATTCTTGAAAGTCTGCAGAAAAAAAAAATACGTTTTAATCAAATAAATTCTTCAAAAGATCTGCACTTTTTCCTTCAACTTTTGAAATAGTAACTATACTTCATTTCAAACCACTTACGATACTTACAGTTCTACTATCTTCATCACAGTCACTCTCATTATTACGGGGATATTTACAAGATTCCTACAAAATATATAAAAGAATCAATTTTTACTCGTTTGTGTTTGACCACCTATGTTTTCAAAGTTGTTTTCCAAATGAAAGGTTTACTATTCACTTAAAAAAGACTTGCAATGGATAATTTTTCAAATACATCATTAAAATGATGTAGCTATACTAATATATTTAGTATATAAGTGAAGCTATACTAATATATTTAGTATAGCTTCACTTATTATTATCTTAGAGTTGGCGTGATGTCCTAAACGATTTTGCCGACATAACGATATTTAGATTTAGATTTAGAAAAGTAATTACCCCTTCACTAAACCTTGCGAGCCTTCTCTTGCGGACCTAAACAAGAATGATTAATTGGAGTTTTACTCACATTAAAGTATTTCCCAAGACTTATTTAGACTTATTAAGGGAATAATTTCTCCAGTGTTCAAAGAGTTGCAAAGAAACCATCATAATTATCATTTAAACCCAAAAAATTTCACCTTGCCTTGCTGATAATTATTACCGTGCAGTGCTGCACGTGCAGTTGAAATTCAAAGTACAATGAGGAAATTGGCATTTGACCAACACTTAGAACTCATGGAAGAACAAATTCACTGCACCCCAGTGAATTTGCTGGATTTTTCCTTATATTAGAGTTTTTTAGGAACATCAATTGACGAGTACGTCAATTGCAGACAAAGATATATCAAGGATTCTTAAAAGCCATAACTGGGAATATCCAATAAATCAATCAAAGTCCAATTTCGCACTTTGGCCAGTTAAGCCATATTAGTTTTGGCAGTTTCAAGGAAGTACAGACATTACCTCCACAGAATCCACCACAGTTTCATCCTTATTTTCACCCTCAGCAAGATCAGCCTGCCATATAAGTAAAATACAATGAGTTATTTTAATTTAGTAGACAATTAACATGGGGCATAAAAGCGATAATTTCCCAATTTCCTGTTTTGCTTTTAATAGCACTATATACAGCCACATTTCACTCTGTGCAAAAACAGATGCCTTCACTTATACACTAATATATACATACTACTGGTATACGCATTTCTGTTGATGTGGATTTTTGGAATACTACTTTTCAGATATTATCTGGTTTATTTATTGTTAATAAATACAATTGCCAGAACATTTGCATTATTTACCTCATTTTCTAAGTCCTGAGGTCTTTGGGCCTGTGATTGAATTTAGAACACATGGAAATGGACATGCCAAGATTTAGAAATTCATTTGGAAGTAATATATCTGTTAATGAACGATGTTGATATTCTGCTCATGTAAGGTTAAAAAATCTTTAAAAATATACAACAAAGTAACTTAAACTTACTCTTTCCTCTGTTTGTGGTTTGCTTTTGGCCCTGTCTAAAGCCTCCTGAAAAAGTGGAATTCATAATAAAGTATATGTAACTCAAAGCACCACTTTATAAAATACATTTCAAATAAAGCCAACGATTGTATTTCCAGTTTCTTCATTCTTGTTTTTATATTAATTTTTCTTTTCTACAAAAAGAAAAAAATTACATCAGGATTTCTTTCTATTAGCTGTTTACATCAATAAAGCTACATTTGTTTCCTAGTTCATATAGTGCTATCTTTGTGGTGTCTGATTGGTTTATCCAGAAAGCCAACAATGGTATTTTCAGTTAATTTCCTCCTTATTGTTTGTATTTTTTAATTTTTCTCTTCTACCAAAAAGATATACACCATGAGTTCTTTCTATAAGCAGTTTACATTTCTTTTTCTAATGTACATGCATTGGCGTTTTTGTGCTGTATGTGTGGTATACGCAGATTTAACTGTCTTTGGTACACAATTTTGAATCTACAGTGTATTTAATGGTTGCCAATTTATCTGTGATCTACCAAACTTACAGAAGCTTGCAATTCAATTTCCTGCTGTAATCTTATGGCTCAGTCCCTTTCCAAGAGGTCCCTGTAAATTCAAATTAATGTAGTTTGAGTTAGAAAACTTAAACCATTATGGTTATAATGAGATCAACCTGAACAATAATTAGTTATAGTACACTGCAACATTAACCTGTGAGCCTTTAGAGCATTTGAAGCCTCCTTGCCTTGGTGTATTGCTTCTACTAACTCTCTTGTAAGGCTACTTTCATTTCCTTAAAGACATAGTCATCCATACCATTAATACACAACGAGATAATTATCAGTGTTAAATTGCATAATTTAACAGAACATCATACACTTGAATTTTTTTCATTTTGTGGTTTGTTTGTTTGTAAATGTTTTTTAAAACTCCCAAATCAGAAGAAAATCAGGAGATTTGAGATTTTTGTAAATTATGATTATCAGCTACAGGACTACCATGTATGGGATACCTTTGATAGGTTACAATTTGAGCAACAAATTGGAAGCTCAGATACCTGCACTGACCTGCTATCAAACTTCCAACTATCATCCTGTTGGAAGTTAACGTGGGCTGCATCACCCTGATCTCCACATCTTCACTTGATTGTTGAGATTGTTGATGTTTCCCACAAGCTATGCAAATAAGACAGTCAATTCATTACATTACTGAGGACATGACAATATCTCTTTTGGATGGTTCTGTTCAAAACATATTACTTTTGCATGCATTTTTGTTGAACAACTAATTTGTGTTTGTTTCCTAACTTTTATTTTCCAAGACAATGTTGTGATTGACAAGGAGCTATGGAAAAATCTGTTTGAGGTTACATGCCTTTTGAGAGCTGACTTTTGTTGTCCAATAAACTGCTGTTTCATGGTAAAAGTGGGAAAAAATTTGAAAATTATTTCCTTGGGATACAGCTTGATAATCATGTGAGTCACCAGGAGAACCACCAGTGTCTCAACAACTAATAATAATTATAATAATAATAATAATAATAACAATAATAATAACAGAGGTTGGTAATCAAGCCTAAACACTTCCCACTGTTATCAAAATTGCTGCCTTGAAAGGAGGCTCACAGATAGCAGGTTCCCAACACATCTGATATATCCAACAAAGCTCTGAAATGAACCAGTAGGGTGTACTATATTCAATGAAGTGATGGATACAATACTACTATATGACTTGCACTTCTCAGCTATTATTGAAATATGTTTAACTAGCATCACTTATCCCAAATGAAATGGAATGCAAAGCATGACCACTGTATAATTCTTTGCTCTGATTGTTATGAAGTTATATTGCAGAAATTTATAGGAGGTGTACCTTAAGGTATCCATGGCCTTTTGCGAAGCTTTGTAGCGGATGAGCACCAAAGGAATACAGTCCTGGTGGCACTGCTTTCTCATCTGAGTTCAATTTTTAGATGTAATAAGATTTTTTTAAATGTTATAATAATAATTGCTTTTAATTGTATAAATGCACAACATTTGTCTTTCCCTTCCAAACATTATCGTGCAGAACCTCTAATTTCATAAGACATGCATTTCATTTCAGTGTATTTTGATGTATGTAACCTTCAACTAGTGATGACTCATCTGTATAATTTAGGGAATGGGAAGAATTGATTAGAAATGTCAAAACATTAAGTGACATGTTTTATGTCACAATTCTAACACTACAATCGGACGCAAAGCGCTAAAAAAACTAAACATGAACACAAAGTTACATGTACATTTTATACAATTATGTAAAAACACTATGAACCCAAGATAGACCTCAGTCAGTTGTAATACTAAACTTGATTCTAAATTGCAACATTAGAACTTAGAATTAATGAAATGTGAGTCCCATGAAGAAACAAGGTCATGTATAGCTGTTGGCTCTTAAGAGGTTAATCCCCAGCATTTGATTAGGTTTCCCTGCAAGTTTTCTGGTTGTCATTAATGGTGCAGGCTGGAAATATGCACTTTGAGAAAGAATGTATTTCATCCAAACACAAAACCCCCTGACATATAGCAAGGTCATGAACCTGACTGCAACACAATCTGAAGTTTCACATGCTTATGACTAGGCCAACTGTGACTTGTCCATCATAACCTGAAGAGACTTTGTATGCAACTCTTATCTAAAATCATCCCTACAAACCTTCACACACTTACTTCTCGTGCATTTATGCACAGGAATGGTAGCACTGGGGGAACATCATGTGCTACCATTCGTTTTCTTAGAAGCTGTAAATCATAGGCTGGTCCACATCTTGGGTCTAATAGTAAGAATGTAGAATCAATTGAGCACATAACTTCTTTGCAGGACCAGATTAAGATGATTCATTTCAAGTCTTTACTTACTCGCTTCTGCACCAACCAGTTGATCCACCTCCTCTTCCACTGTTCCCACTGAAAAACATTACACCTCTTTTTAACTTAATATCCCTTTCTTCTATTACATTATTTTACAATATTCATGTTCAAAACCTATCAAAATGTAATTTGAACTAGGATTGACAAGCCAATATTTGACCTTTAAAATTTGTATATAACTATTGGATTACACTATTACCTTCTACTGCCTGTGCAGCCAAAATGTGGCCATCCATTGCCATAGGACAGCATGTGACCACTGACTCTAGGAAATTGAGAACAACTTAGGGTGAATGATTACAAAGACTATAAACAGCATGAATTGACTAGTTTCAGCTATAAGTTTTGTCTTTCAAGTTATTACAACTCTCATAGTCTTTTCAAGTGGGTATTCCATTCTTAATATCTCTTTGTGCAATATAATTATGCCCATCCCGTTTGTAACTCAACTCCAGAAATAATTACATATTGAACTTCCTTCATCTTTACCATATAGGCTTTCAACAGACATCTCTGCTCTTTTCTGGTCACCTAATTGAAAGGAAAAGAAAAAGAAAAAGAAAATAAAGGAAAACAAGTTCATTAAAGCTGCAAGAGCAATGCTACCCTACACTTTAGTTCTCCAGACAGAAAAAGTGTGGAAAGTATACCTACATGTACCTGCTACAATGGGTACTTGATGTACTATTGGTGATGAATTAAAGATAGGTCTACCAAGTTCCTCATCACTTGTGTTTTCATCTGAAGTAAAAAAAAATAGGCAGTTAAGACTGGATATTGCTACTACTCTTACATCCCACATCTTTTTGAGTACCCAATAGATGGTAACAAATAGTCATATTCATAATAATAAATTAATGATTAAAATAATGATAATAATATTAAAGAGGATTGACAAATTATAGTGGCTAGCTCAAGAACCTCACCATTCCTCTATCCATCTATCCTTTCGAATTCTACAGTCACACTCGCTCGCTCACTCACTCACTCAACCAAGTCAACATTATGGCTTCACCTCCATAGGAGGTAGTGGCCATAAAAATTATTTGAAATCAAATAATATATGGATGGCTATTTTAGGGTCCACCTAAATTAAATATTAACACAAGTTTTTACGTGTTTGTATACTCTCATCTAAACACCAGTTGACATGTTTGCGTTACAGCCCCATTTATTGGTACCAAATCAAGTTTCATTTCTGACTATCCTAGAAGTTATTAATCATAACACATAATGCAATGTACCTTCTGGAGGGTCTACCACAACCACCTCGTTGGGGGCTCTCGCTACCCCAATTCCAACATTTCCAGTTCCTGATGTTGATTGCCCTGTTGTATCAAGCATTAAAGAAAAGAACGATCGGGTTGAAAGAAAGTGATTCTCTTGGAAAGTATTCTAGGTTACTTAACATCATCTTTTCACAGAAACTGCAATTACTAATGATAACATCACAGTCAATTAAGCTAAGAACGAATTTCAATCGGTAAGGAATGTTCTCCAATTACCGATAATTGGCGGGTGTTCGATCGTCTAAGAAAAACCTTTAATGCTTAAATATGATATGAACTTTTCGTTAATAATCACCTGCTGCACCATCTCGATCTTGATTCGTGTTATCTGAAAAAGAGAGAACGACGTTATTAAGTTAATTTAAAAGAAACTGAATCATGTAGTTTAGCCGAGTGCAGGTTCAGCACATCATGAATCACTTAAGATCATCTTTTCATGGAAACTGCAATTACTATCACAACATCACAATCAATTAAGCTAGGAATGAATTTCAATCACTTCCTTGGCAAGGAGGCAAGGAAAGTTCTACAATTACCGGTATATGGCGGGTGCTCGATCTTCTTCGAAAAACCTTTAATGCTTAAATATGATATTGATCTTTTCATTAATTAATAATCACCTGCTTCGCCATCCTGATCTTGATTCGTGCTATCTGAAAAAGAGAGAACGACGACGTTATTCATTACATTTAAAAGACACGGTCTGATGTAGTTCAGCCGAGTACAGACATAGTTAAATATGGTGCAGATTAACATGCGTACTCCTTGAATGAGATACCCGGCCACTCATTTACATGTCATTGAATAAGAATAGCATCTATTGTGTTTTGCTTCATTCTTCAAAGCCTCCCGACACATGTAAATGATGTGGACGGGTATTCTGAAGTTGCTCCCAGATATTCGTAACCATAATTCTACTAGACATTGTTGTTCTTCAGTCCCGTGAACAAACGAACTTTTCCGAATACACTGTAAAAATGCATTTTCTACGTTGTAAGTTAAAGATCTCTTCCGCACTTGTACCGTGCACAAGTGAGTCAAGACTCGATTCAACTCGGGCCAGACCCCGCCACTTGCGCATCGTCGCTCGCGTGAAGCATGAAGTACCGCAACGTGCTCTATCTCCAAACTTCAGCATACTTTTAAAAATTATGTCGGAAAACTTGGTTCGAATTTTCCAGTAATCCTCGTTAAAAGTTTATCGGGACTGCTGTTGCGACTTGGACATGTCTTGTCGTTATGCAAATGTATTTTTTCCCTAGGGCCTTTTCTAACTATGAAGTCGACTTGCCCTTTTCGTTAAAAGTTATCTTACCTCGATCTAATCGCATGAACACTCTACAGCGGCTTTTGAACATTGCCTTCATTGTATCCCCCCACATATCATCCCATGTGCCAGCCAGGGTCAACAGGTTAAAACCACTGACAGTTCGATAAAAGAGCAATCTAAAAACAAAAACGGTTAACCGCTATATAATACATATTTATAGGCCAGAAATCTGTTACTTCCTATTAACTATTTGTCAGCTATACCTCGACGCCTCCCTACTATTTAGATGCTGCCTGAAACCATTCAATACGATCTCTTGCAGATTAGCTGTACTGGAGTTGTTCGGAAATTCCAGCTGGGTGACTCTTCCACTACTTTCCAACACCCGCTGGATGTTGGGACGCGGTACCTTCAGCTGATCGCAGTAGCGTAGCAATATGAAAGAACGTTTCATACTTCTTGATCGTCTTGTCCTGTCCGTCGACATTGCTGCTTGAGTACTTTATCAACAAAAACGGTCGAAATAAATTAAAGATGTAAGAGAGTCGAAGCCCTTTAAATGTACTCGCCGGTAAATGACATGACATTTGAAAACTTACATCTCATAATTGCTAATGAATATTTTTCTCACTTTGACGGCTATCTGGATCCATTGGGATCACATGTAGACGTTCCATTGTGAACAATCACCTTTAAATGGGCCGTTTAATAAAATAAAACTGCAATCAGTTTGGATAATAATTATTGTGATCCACATTATTGAATGCTTTTTTGATCAAGGAGGGGTCGAGAAACAAGCTCCTTTTAAGGATGCACATCATATAAAAGTTGCCACTTTCAAACGAGAACATACGATTGATAGTCTTCATATTTTAATGAATTATGATACACCGTCAGTTGTTTCCGATGAGAATTTTTATAAGTTCGATCCTTCACGTATCGACATTTTTTTTTCCATCATCGAATGGAATATACGGTCCTCCCTCTATTTTGGTGCATTCCTTGTTCACCTGGCTCTTTAATTCGAGTCTATGTTCAACTTTCAACATTTTAGAACACAATTGATTCTCGGATGGTATGGCCAAATGTCAAATTATTCAGCTTCATAGGATCGTGAAAAAGGTGTTTGAAGGGCTGTTTTGTCGCAATTTTGCAACAATTGTCGCACTTTGCTATATCTGTCGCACTTTGTAATAGCACTTGTCGCACTTTATAATTACACTTGTCACACTTTGTAATGAAAAAGCTGTTGCACTTTGTAGTAACAGACTTTATTACATCGCTTGCAGCGCCAGTGGGCAAGATGAAGTGAACCTTGTGTTCTGATTGGCTACCGGAGCGGGCAAGATGGGCCGATCTTGCCCGGTTGGGATTGCCTGCATTGATCTCGCGCATGAAATAAAAAAATAATTAGAATTATTTTCGTAATTCTTGGGCAATTTCGGCGATGGAAACGCAAAAACTGCTAGGTGATAATCAAAATAATGCAAACAGAAACGACTTTCGTGTGCTACCAATGGCTTTCGTTCCAGGCTTTTGAATTGAAGTAAGCGGCCGACCATTTAACTTTTGAGGAGAGGGGGGGGGGGGGGTGATTTCTGGTCATGAAAAAATTTTTTTCTAGCAATCTGCTGGGCAGGATATTTTTCCATTCTAAATGCTCTGCGGGATATTTTTTCCCTCCTGATTTCTCTGCAGGATTTTTTTTCCTCAAAAAAAAGGGTAATGTGTTTACATATACAAAATGTATTTACATTTACATTGTGGTCATTGCAGCAATAGTTCTAATATAGCTATGTTTTCGGAAAGTAATTCTTTACAATCGTTTTATATTACGTCAAATAAAGTGATGCACCACAGGCAGATGTGAAAACGTTTAGTTTCTCAATTAACAAAATTGATAATGTCAAAAAAACATTTCTGGCACTATGACAATCATAAAATTGTTTCATTTGCTGATAACGGATATAGTTTGCAGTTTTCAGCCATGTTCATCACTGCTGTAAATTTTTATCTTGCAGCACAATTTTTATTCATGAAATATACATGCAGCAACTGTTGATACACCTATCAATGCCTTGCCCCAACAGGGGGAGTGTGGAATTAGGTGGTAAGAACAGACCATCGCACTTTGTAATAAATGAAAAGATGCAGCACCTTGTAATTACACTTGGTAAATGATAGGAGGACAAACTAAGCCTGTCTCGATTGGGTTAGTAAAGTTGCTGGAAAGTCCCTCATTGAAATGCCGAAAACTTTCTAAAAAATTGTCCGGCTACCTAAATATCAAAATTCGCCACATAAATGTTTGATACTTTTATATCAACGTTAAAATAAAACTCTAGTTTTCGTTAATCACAACAACTTTTAACAACAGTCAAGAATAGCTTGGAACTTAGACAGAGCTCGGTTCGCACTGACATGGGCGAAATTGGAATTTGTTCTTGTATGTTGGGGGTGAAACTATTCAATTCTCCTCTTCTGTTCGTAATCTTGGAGTGATACTCGATCTCAGTGCTGATATGGAAGACCACATTAAAAAGATTTTCGAAAAATGTCACATTCATCTAACTAACTGATATCAGTAAGATTAGTACATATTTGGATCGTGAATCTGCTTAAGCAATTATTCACCCTTTTGTGACCACTAACTTGGACTACTGTCTGTACTGCTATTTTATATGGATTACCTAAAGTTCTCTTAAACCGCCTACAGCTAGTGCAGAATAGGGCAGCGCCCATTGTAACATTTACAAAGAAGTATGAACATATAACTCCCATTTTAATAGATAAAAATAGAAATAAATAGAAATCCCAACGTCAGGGTAATCCCATCAGTACTTAAAGCTCTGCTATCAATAGGAGCCCTGGTGAATAGGATCCAAAAATAAATATAAAATAATAAAAAAGTCTTATTCAATATAATATTACAGAAAATTCTAATTAACGTGACTATTATAAACAACATATCCATGATAAAAAAAAGATTTCTTGGCTGTTTCAGTTCTAGCGCGAGGCAAATGAAGCAAATTTTCCTGTCTTGTTCTGGTATTATTAGGGTTAGGGTTGGGTTTAGAGGACAATTACCAAAAATACATTTATTAAACACTTTAAAAGTATGTTCGTCTCTTCTCGACTGTAATAACATTTACTTTAAGGCCATTTAAGATCCATTAAAGCTTGACCACTATCCTTAGATTTTGAAACAATTTTGGATGCCCTTCTTTGAAAATTATCCAGAAGTCCGGCATTGCTAAAACTTGGGTGCGGCCAGACATAGTTTTCAAATCGGTTCAGTTCTTTGCTTTTGATTCCAAAATAGCGCAGTTTCCTGAACAAAATAGAATGATCTATTGTGTTGAATGCCTTACGCAAGTCCACAAAAGCTAGTCGTCAGGAACTTTGCTCTGAGACAGTGAGGCATTAATTATTGCTTGAAACGTCAGCTTTTGTAATCGTTGCGGTGGCCAATTTACCATTTCAACTTTGTTGATATATCCAAATTATTTCGTTACTCCCACCGACGCAGCCCCAAACGGTTTCTTTCGAAACTATCAGCCTTTATTAATTATAACTGTTAATAGGTTTTGTGACTATTGCAGAAGCGTCCTTTAGAAGTCTTTGTGGAATGTTATCTAAGCCCACTGCTTTGCCTGATTGAAGTCGTCGGCCTTCCGACTGAACAGCAGTTTCAGAACTGTCAGTAAACAGAAAAGTAGCGTTCGTAGCTTCTGTTAAAGATATACTTCACGAGAGTTTCGATGCAGCATTTACAAACGATTTGCAAAGGGTGACAGCTGTATTTACGAATGTATTGTTGAAATAATTTGCGATTGAGCTCTTTTCAGTTATTACTTGACCGTCGACTTTGAGTTGTGGAGATGGTTCTTTGCTTTCGGAGGGGAGGATTTTCTTAACTGTAGTAATCTAGTAGTAGTAGATACTTTTATTTAGCTAGGGTAACTCCTAAATACGTATGATGCACGATCCTCGCAGTAGATAGCGCTATTTAAGCAATAGCGAAAATCAGACCTGAAAAAAAAAATCAGGCCTATACGGGATTCGAACCACTGACCTCTGCGATACTAGTGCAGCGCTCTACCAATTGAGCTAACAAGCCAAGTTGATTCGTAACAAGTTAAGTTGATTCGTAATAAGCACTAGTATCGCAGAGGTCAGTGGTTCGAGTCCCGTACAGGCCTGATTTTTTTCAGGTCTGATTTTCGCTATTGCTTAAATAGCGCTATCTACTGCGAGGATCGTGCATCATACGTACCTAATACCGCAGTTCAAAATATATGAACTTCATATATTTCATTCTATCTGATTTATCACTTTCACGGGTTTATTACGAATCAACTTAACGGCCTGCTCCCAGTTGGCTTGTTAGCTCAATTGGTAGAGCGCTGCACTAGTATCGCAGAGGTCAGTGGTTCGAGTCCCGTACAGGCCTGATTTTTTTCAGGTCTGATTTTCGCTATTGCTTAAATAGTGCTATCTACTGCGAGGATCGTGCATCTTACGTATCTAATACCGCAGTTCAAAATATATGAACTTCATATATTTCATTCTATCTGGTAACTCCTAAAGTTACAAAAACTGATATCCTTAGAGGCCCTTGGAGATTCACCAAGAAATATATCCAATTTTCTCAGCTTTTTTACCAGCTCCTACTCTTTGCGTTCTTGTTCGAATAAGTTACTCAAGGACCTAAATTATGGAACAGCATACCCGCATCTTTAAGAAATGCCGATTCCTTGAATTCTTCCAAAAAAGACATATTTAATTCGCCAAGCTTTTTTGATTTGTAAATATATTTCTGTTTAATTTCCATGTTTATATAATGTAGTTGTTAGATTTTTCAGTGTTTTTAAATACATTTTGTGATACTGTTAAGCGCCTAGAGCAATTAGTGATATAGACGCTATATAGATAAAGTTTATTATTATTATCATTGTTACATATGATGCACGATCCTCGCAGTAGATAGCGCTATTTAAGCAATAGCGAAAATCAGACCTGAAAAAAAATCAGGCCTGTACGGGATTCGAACCACTGACCTCTGCGATACTAGTGCAGCGCTCTACCAATTGAGCTAACAAGCCAACTGGGAGCAGGCCGTTAAGTTGATTCGCAATAAGCACTAGTATCGCAGAGGTCAGTGGTTCGAGTCCCGTACAGGCCTGATTTTTTTCAGGTCTGATTTTCGCTATTGCTTAAATAGCGCTATCTACTGCGAGGATCGTGTATCATATGTATCTAATACTGCAGTACAAAAATATATGAACTTCATGTATTTCATTGTATCTCATTTATCACTTTCACGGGTTTACTACGAATCAACTTAACGGCCTGCTCCCAGTTGGCTTGTTAGCTCAATTGGTAGAGCGCTGCACTAGTATCGCAGAGGTCAGTGGTTCGAGTCCCGTACAGGCCTGATTTTTTTCTTTTTTCAGGTCTGATTTTCGCTATTGCTTAAATAGCGCTATCTACTGCGAGGATCGTGCATCATATGTATGTAATACTGCAGTACAAAAATATATGAACTTCATATATTTCATTGTATCTCATTATCATTGTTGTTATTATTATTAGTAGTTGATGAATATTCAAGAAATTCGCATAAATTTAAGTTTTCCATGAACGTTGACGTTTTCGCGCTTGATATGTGCTCTAAACCTATATTTTGAGGACAATCTATGTAGAAATAGATTATTATCTCTTAGGTACAGTTCATGCGCCAAGGTTTTCCGAAAATCACCCGCAAGTGATATGATCGATCGTTGCTTTTTTCACGTGTGTGTTGTTGACAGTGTAACCAAAGAGGCGATGAGACTCACTACCTCGTGTTAAGTAGTGAATTGATAGAATCTTTTACCCTGAATTTTGTTATCACCCACTTCATTTTTATTTTTGTGCCCTTCACTTCGGCATCTCTAAGTATTTTCACAAGGTCGCCCTCTTTCTTCCTTGCGAACCGAGAACCAGCACTTTTTTTCTGAATATTTTCTTTCGCCACGTACTTCTTTCACTTCAACAAGTTCCTCTTAAAAAATTTCTCCGAGTATGCCAATCTTGGAACTCGGACACTCGTCATTGTCTATATTTCAGAAATGTGCATTTGTTTCACGAGAGAAATGGTTTAGTCTTCGTGGCGAAGATTGAAAATGACTCTCGACCAATGAGGGCATGAGAATTTCTATGGTTATTAAGAAAAGGCCACAAACAAAGTGCGAAAATTTTATTTCAAAGAACGACAGAACAAAGGGCCGCAGCTTCGCCTCTCGTTTTCGCAGCAGTAGCGGTTTCTTAGCAGTCACAAAATAAGTAGTAAAATACAGCAAATCAAGCATCCGAACAGCATCACGATGAATCTCATGGACATTAACAGGCTTACTGATGGTCCAGTCCTCAATGTAATAACTTGGCTACAGCGGCAGAACTTGATAGCTAGTCCTCTGAGATGCGTGCCATGCAATAGAGGAATGGAATTAGTAGAGAGAAATTCAGACCACGTAGATGGATATGTGTGGTAAGAATAGACAGTACCAATACTAAACTTTTTTAAATATCTAGTTTCTATCACTGACATACTACTAGGTAGTTTAGCATTGAAATAAGTGATCATCATAAATCGGGATTCTTCACGAGTTAGTCCACTGCTTTCCCTTTTCCAAATTTAAGCAAAATGACTGATAATCGATCCTTGTCTATAATTATTAAACATTTTTCTTTATACGGAGATGCAAAGGCTGTAGAGGAAAAAAGTCTCCGAGAGAAGGCAGTTTTTTCGCCGAGTTTCCCCGGATTCCTCTGAAAAAACTCCTAATTGTGATCTATCTGTGGAGTCAGCGCGAGTTGCGCTCTAGAGTTTCTTCCATGGTTGGATTGACAAAAAACACCGTTGGACGTGTGTTTGCCACGCTCCGCTTCATTTGTATGAGAGATATAGAAGATAGACCAGTCACCCCATTTGGCGGGCGTGTGTACGTGGTCAAGTGTGACGAAAGTCAATTCAAGCACAAATCGAAGGTGAGTAAGTGCACTGTCATTTTCATTGCAAACGGAGGCTTCTGTTTGAAAACTTAGTTTTGTAGCAACGTCTTGACAACTTTTAAAGGAAATCTATCAATTTCCGGGCTCGCCAAGTCTCATCTATTTGTCTGCTTATGGTTTGTCAGAGGTTACGATCCCTTTTAAGATTGCCCCCCTGTAATACGCCCGCCTCCACTAGCTTAGAACATCCCACAATCAGAGTAGTCTTTAGAATTGCCTCCAAGTATCAGACACATCCAACTCTCTGTACGGAAAAATTATTTTACCACGAAATATTAATAGGGTTTGATCCGCAAGCATTTTTTCTTGCTGCAAGTCATACATATGCTTGCGAGCACAGCCAGGTTGAAGAATTGTCCGTTTTTCTGGCTACCGTGCCCATAATACAAAAACGCCTAACACCCGCCATTAAATCTGGTAAGAAGGAGGGTTTATATTCCAGGAGGGTGCTTGATTTCGCACGCATCAAATCAAAGTTAATCGTTATTTTGACAAGCATGAATGCCAATGTAAATCTCCGTTTTAAAAAATTTAATCGTTATAGTATCAAAGAGGTCGCAGGGCCAGCGATGAAGTGTGGATGTTTGGCGTGATCTCTACGGAACACAGTCCTTGTCGCGGCTACTTTCAAGTTGTGAGGAGAAGAGACCGCCGAACATTGTCCAATATTCTTCAAAGGGTCCTCCTGCCTGGGTCAGAAGTGCACACTGACGACTGGGCTGCGTACAGGAACTTTCACCTGTACGTTCCTAACGTGACCATGCACAGAATAGTTGTCCATCAGAACAACTTCGTTGATCCCGTTACTGGCGTACATATGCAAGAGGCAGAGTCGGCGTGGGCGCGCGTCAAGTACCACGTAAAGAGGGAGAAAGGAATCCGCCAAGGGAACATCCAGGATTTCCCTGACGAACACATGTGGCGAGATTGGCGCGGGCTAAAAGCCGTTTTCGAAAATGTTCTGGCAATAGTACCAACGTACTATCCCTTATAAATAATAGCAACTCCATGAAAACTCCAGTATGCCTCTTGAAAAGTGTTTGTTTTATTCACCCCAAAACGAAGTGTTCGGGCTTTGATAAGGCCAAAACAAGGCGGAAAAACCATCGCTTTTCCTAAACTTGCAACACAGCAATTTCCTTTATATCTTTTACTGAGCGAGGCTAAGCAATCTTGGAATTGTGAACAATTTCCGTACCGACGACTTTCGGCTTAATTTTTCGCTTTTTTTTTCTCGCACATCGCCTCTAAATGAATAGCTGAAATAAAGTGAATCTCGCGACTGAATAAACTGACATAGCCAGAAGGTGATGATTATTGCCAATGTGACACAAAGTAAGGAATCATTCGTTGAAAGCAAAACGGATGGGTTAGCTCAATGATACTCTGAAAGGCTCGCACTTGCTTAATTAATGGTTTATTTCATCCATTCATTTCTTTTGTGATAATAGATAGGTTTTCACAACTTATTTAAACAATAGCCTATTTTCTGTGACTCCACCCGCACAAAGGAAATACTGTTGGCGGTTTTTACATAATTTTTATTTCAGTATCAACAAGATGCGAACAACTATGCCCATCAAATGAAATGAAAAGTCCTTTTCGTTGATAGGTAATGGTGGCCCTAATAATTTCTACTTTTATACACTGTAAAGGTTCTAGAGAAAGGAATCGTTTATTCAAAGCGAAACTGATTTCGATAGGTTTGCTCATCCAAACAATAAAGGTTCGCACTCCCTTAGTTAATGGTTGATTTTATCCATTCATTCTTTTCTGACCATTAATATTGGTTCTCACAACTTATTTAAACAATACCCCCCCCCCCCCCCCCTTCCTGTTAATCCAGCCACACATAACCGCAAATACTGTCGGCGGTTATCACAATTTTAGATAAGCAATTTTGATTTCAGTAGAAACAGAACTTTATACAACGAAGCGAAGCACATGTCAAACTTGACAAGTAGTATTGTCGTAATGAAATCGACAATAACTCAAGAATTAATGTCATTCCAAAATTAAGCAAGGTATAATTCGAAATCTGCAGACGTGCAATACGTATTCTTGAATGACTTATTCGACATGATTTTTTAAAACAACTTAAATGGTGAAAATAAGCAGACATTGGAGATCTCAGCCTGTGGAAAATGTTTATCTAAACAAAATGCAATCTTCCCATTTATAAGTGCAGTACCAGGAAGTATCTCTTAAAATAATCTTTGTCCCATGAACACCTTTTGTCATTGAATAAGGTGTGGAAATACAACTTTAATATACCTGTTATCAAAGTGCGCGAGTACTTGTCGAGAGTCACTGTGGTTTACTTTCCTATTGGCTGTTGAAGGGAAGTTGTTTCCTGTGAATTTTGATATTCTACCACATAGGCGGTTTATTCCTTCACACTCCTAACAAAAGCTAGAGAGAGAGAAAGAGAGAGAGAGCCTCCGAGCGAAGAGAAACGACAAGCCATTTTAAACTGACCAGACATGAGTCACTCTCGTTCGATTTTTGACTACATCGCATTCAGCGATTCTATCCCAGCTGAATACCTGTGTAATGTTTGGTAAGTTGAAGTTATTACCATTTTCTATAAATATTTAACTTGTGACTTGAATGGATAATACAGTTCACGCTATTTTCGGAATAACAAGCCAGCCTGGAGCTATTTTCCTGACCTTACTTCGCCTTCTCTTTTACAGCAAGAATCCCATTCTAGACGCAGAACTAGCAACACCGTGTGGCCATTCCTTTTGTGGTTTCTGCGTGGATATGTTTAAGAAAACAAGCCAAGGGCAATCCAGCACATGCGAGATGTGCCGTCAGCCTGTGACGGCGTTCTGCTCAAACCGCCTCGCGAATACCATGCTTGGGATGGTCCATGGGCAGTGCAAGTGCTGCGGAGAGAATATTGCGCTAAACCGGGCCAAAGATCACCTAGAACGGTGTCCGGAGTTAGAATTAAATTGTCAAGAATGCCAAGAAAGCATGAAAAGGAAACAAATAGACGCACACAAAGCGACGTGTCCAATGGTGGAAGTCCTCTGCAAATGTGGCATCAGCTTCAAAAGAAAAGATAAAAAGAAACACGGAGATCTAACTTGTAGTGTTACAGAGGTGCCTTGCCCACTCAAATGTGGACAAAATATCACGAGGTAATTTCAAATAGGACTTTTGGAAGATACGTGAGTTAAGCCTTGTCTTTTCGCAAAACTTGCAACGTGATACCAACTTTTTTTTTATCACCTTGTGGCATCAGAAGGGCAGATTCTAATTATGGGTATCTTTTGATTTCTATAATTCCTTTACGTAGCTCAGGAGCAAACATATAAAGAGAATATCTTAGCTGATTTCTTTATGTAATCATGATATCGTTGTTGTTTTGCCTAATTTCATATAGTTCCCTTCACCACGCTCAAGTATACTTTAAATTATGATGATCCAAAGAGTAACCTATCCCGTTAAAAATTATCCTTAAATGCGCTTACGATGGAATCATATCATCCGATGTTTCCGAGTAACCTGATTGCTTAGAGGTTATGTCACGTATTAATCATTCAGCTCTCAAACAGCCTGGTGTTACAAGCTGTACCAGTAAGAAGCAAAACACGGCATAAGGATGTGAGATGATTAATACTGCATGTCATTTTTGACAAGGTTTCTTTTTATTTCAAAAGGAGTTTAATACCATCTCATTCGATTGATTGTGGAGAAAGAGTGTGTATCCGCCCTATGAAAGGTTGCGAAAAGGCAATACGAAGGAAAAACAAGGAGGAACACATGGAGGAAAACCAAAGAAAACATTTGTCCCTAATGACCAAGGAACGCCAGAAACTTCTCTGGAACGTCCTCGCTAAGGTAGGCGGATGATAAAATGTGCAAATAAAGGAGGGGTGGGTATCGGCTGTTAGCGTTTTTTTCTTTTTTCTTTTTGCTCTTAACTCAAAAAAGCCATAATTTGGGTTGGAGTTTTTAATGCAATAGAAATTTGTTTCCTTTAAATGTATCATATATAATTAAACAGTTTGAGTCACTTTTAACAAAGCTCGCGTTGCAATAGCCTTCTACGCAGACGTTCTTTGGGCTCGTCACGCAATCTTCCTCCCCCACGAACTAAGAAATAAAATAGCTACTCTTAAGGATCAATTTTTGCCCCCGTTTCTTTAAAATTCGCTTTTGTAAGCAACGAGCCGTTTCGTTGGCCATTTTGTTGACCATAATAACGTGGTTTTGTGCGCGTCGTTTTCGTCTTTCGCCCACGCCCTAGGCGATCGATGCAATACTGCAAAAAGGCTCAGGGTTTTATTACGAGAACTAATAGCCAAAGTACTGGTTTGAAATAATGATAGAACAATTAATCCCTTATTCCACGGTGTAACATGTGGTACATTTTGCTCATCGCTTTAGATTTTCCTCGCCTTTAAGTCTACGGAGCTCGTAAAAATAGTGAGCGCCTGGGAACATACGAAAATCCTTACGAAACTCGCTAGGCACATTACTTTACATGAAATGTTTTTCATGTGTTTTATCTCAAAAGTATGTATATTATTTTCTTTTTTCAGGTACCACAAAACATAAAACCAACACCAAATGGAATGGTTACTGTATTCACCTGGACATTACCCGCAGCAAAGCAGAATGCAGTAATGCGCTCTCCAATATTTGAAAAGTGGGAGAGACAGTGGTGTATCCAGGTCGACACCAATGATTGCACTTATCTTCAGTACTCCCAAGGTGCTGATTCAGCGTGCGTATCTGTGAGGTAAGTTTCTAAATCTTGACAATGAACATATCAGAGTCAGTTGCTGCTGCAGGGTGGACCCTATGTATCCTAGTTTCATTACTGAGAGCAAATAAACTTCAGTCAGAGGGTGTGGATAAAACGTGGCCTAGGCCATGGCCTACCCTGTGGCCTACCCTATGGCCTAACGTATGGCCTACCGGTAGGCAGATTTTTAAGAACATGAAAATAAAATCAGTAAGAGTCGAACGAATACGCTGGCGTACAAAAGGGTATACTAAGAGGTCGCTAACACGATTTTCAACGTCTGAGGGAACGAAACACTGCAAATATCACAGCACTCAACTATACCGGTAGGTTAAGGGGGAGGGGAGACGAGGGGCTAATATATTGCGTGGTCGCAAAGGCGTATTTCCTTTCGTAAACGGCCGCTGCCATTTCAAAAGGTCAATTTTGCCATTTTGAAACGGTCGTTGTCATTTGTCGAAACAGTCGTTGCCATTTTGTAATGAATGGAAACGACTGTTCTCGGAAATGGCAACGGTCGTTTACGAAAGGGAAAATTGCGTCGCAGATGATATGCAAAATGGCGGTCAGTTGGTGACATATAGTGGAGTGCTAGTGTAAAAATGTAATCAGGAACGGCGTTGTATCGGAGAGCATATCCGGGTAAGAAAAAGCTAACATAACGTGCCAGGCCAATTTTTTAAGTGCTGTAGAGTATTGAATTTGCAACGAGCACCCCGGGACACGCACGCATCGCCGTCGTAAACATTTCGCAAACTTTACTTGCTTTTTCCAAAGAAAGGGCCAGTATTGCACTAATTTGAAAGGAGAGCTGATATGATGATGTTTGCCCAAAAGTTGCGTTTAACCGGCTTCTGTTCCTCGATTTCGTTATTCTATCAGAAGGTTAAGAAATTTTGATAGGAATGTGGCCCCCAAAACAACAGAAGAAATTCGTTGGTAAGACAGTACTCAGGAAAACGTTGAAAGGTTTCCAGCAATGCTATCCTTTTAAAGATCTGACCACCGGTAGGCCATAGGGTAGGCCACGTTTTGTCCACACCCTTTCTCAGAACAATCTTCAGACACCGAGAGAAATGGGCTCCAAACCTTGTTTGTTTGCAAGCAGCAAAAAAGGGACTTTAATGTCTTGCTCTTATCCCTAGAAGATTTTACGTTAATTCTAGTATAACCAGTATCAAATGTGATTAATCGAATGAAAAAAATTGACACATCCAAAATTTAAACTTCAGGAACTGCAGTTATTTAATTAAAACAGGTTGAGTTTATTATCTGAATATATCAAGAAAGTTGAAATGGTAAATTGGCCACCGTTACGATTACGTTGCTTTTACCTAATCATTCTAAGCAACACATGGCAATCTGCGGTCTTTCCTTACACTTAGGTAGCCCGGAAAGCCAGAAAACTCTTGAACAAAAGCTCATCTTTCAAACCGGCAGTCTAAATCCCACAGGTATGAACGAACGCTTTTCATTCCACTGATTTATTCGTGTTTTTCTCGTTGCCATGTTCCCACCAATCATGTAGCTCCTTTTTCTGCCTTCAAAAGCACACACAACCCACAATTCCTCTATTCGCTCCGACGAAGGGCTAATGCTCGAAACATCGGCTTTTATAATCGTAATGGTGGCCATTTCAACTTTGTTGATATATTCAAATTATTTCGTTATCCCCACCGACACAGCCCCAAACAGTTTCTTTAGAAACTTTCAGCCTTTATGAGTTTATTATCAACGACTTGAGAACCTTGATATAGTTGAAGAACATCAGATACATTAGGAGACTTATGGGAGGGAGAGGGCCCCTGACTGACCTTAGTGCCATATTTACACATACATTTCATTTTTGTCTCTCAAAAAGGGTAACATGTTGTTAGATAATTGTCTGGTAAGCAGAGCAAAATTAGACTTGAGAATACACATTCTCTTACTCCCGATCCATTTATTCATAATATATAGATTTAGCCAAGCCTAAAAGCGGAGCTCCCAAGTTCGTAATATTAATGATAACATAAAAGATGTGCATTTGCCAAAACTCACCTGAGACACCCCTCCCTTCGTTTTGATAGTCTCCCCTACCCTACCTGTGGAAGTTGAAGGCATGTACGTACGTACGCTCGGTCAGGCACGTGAAAAACAAACGAAAAGAGGTTAACCATAATTATTCCATGGGTATGGGGGTCTGCCCCACACGCGCTTCGTGCATGTGGGAGCCCCACTATGAATTAAACTTCACAGTATTAGATAGTGGTTAAGGTATGTGCAAGAAATAAAACTGTAGACATAAATTGAGGCGAGGAGCACTGATTTGCCCGAAAATATCCTCAGAATTGGGAGAAATAAGTAAAGAGCACTTTTGTGCTAAGGGATGGGTGTGGATTTGTGCCCTGGTTTGTTCAAAAGGTGGCTTGTTAGGAATGAATGTAATCACTTAAATACCCTGTATTCAAGGCAATTAATTGATAGACTATGTCATTAGGAACGTTTCATACACTTATTTCATTGTCATGTAACGGCATTTATCTCGTTTATCAACAGTTGTACCTTGAGGAAAGCTGGTGACAAGGCAAGAATTTACATAGTGCCTGTGGTGAAACTGTCAGAAGGCAAGATGGTGAGACTTGCCAATAAAATGCCTCAAAACACAACACATGCAACAATGAAATTAGAGATGCTAGTACCCGAAATTGTTGAGGATTAAAGAAATTTCATCCTAAAGTTGTAACACTATTTGAATTGAAGCTTGTAATACTATTTGAATTGAATTGAATTTCTTCACTCCTCAATTTTAGAAAGTGCTACTCTAGGAAAATTAATTACCTGATGAGGGAATTTGCAATTTGTGCAATATTAGTTTTTGGCATGCAATTTGATGTGGAATTGGTGAGTCAAGTATGGCTTTTCCTTGAATCATATGGATGAATAAAAGTTAATAAGAAGTAAAGAAAACAGCAATGATATACTTTTTTTATCCCGAGTGCAAAACAAAAGATGCAAAACAGTATCACTGAGCCTCGTTTTCCACTCACAATTCCACGCTAAATCCCTCGCTTTATGAACCATCAAAATGCAAGTTTTTATTGAATTATGCAATTCTATAATGAGACTGCATCCCTCTATGAAATCTTAAAAAAATTGAAAACAAATATTGAGATGATGTCAAAAGTCTAACAAAATTTTTGCATCAAATTTAATAAGTAAGATTTGTCTCCAGAACGTGAGCATGATGATTTGGCTGGATTAATTGGCAATACACTAAGCTAATTCATACCTCCCTGACATGATTGAATTTAAAGCTACCTTTGTTTCATTTTAATTTATACTCGTTAATGTTACATCCACAGTATAGGACAGGCCAAATTTAGTGTTTGGTTAACTCCTCAGCCTTATTTGATTTTACCAAATTTTAAATCAGCCAAGTACATGTAATTAATTCTGATTTGAGAGGAGTGGAAATTATGTGTATTGTAAATAACTGCAAATGTGCTAAACTCAGAAATACTTGTTGATAAAGTCTATATATCACATAGACAAAGAGAGCTTTTTTATCCATAATTGATGTAAAAACTAGGAACTTAATTCTCCAAAATCAATAAATACATATATACTATGAAGAATAGAAGCAACTTTTTAATCCATCATAAAGGTCTCTCATGGTACCCCTATAATTTCAAAGAGTGGAAATTTTATAATAGTGGAAAATATGCTAAAGAAGTTGTCAATTTTTGATTTTGATTAACCCTTGTACTTCTTTTTAATGAAATATTTATTCAATACCCATATTGTAATTCACACATTTTTTTAAAGCATTAACTATTTACCTCTTGCTTATTTTTAATGACATGAATTTCAGATGTAAGGAGTTTGTTGAGTGTCTTAAAGAATGAGTGGCTCATAGGTTGTTAGGAAGTAGGCAATGTGCCTATAGTGAGTGTGATCATCTCAATATTAATCTATAGAAAACATCAAACTCTTTTTGTTTATATTGCATGGACAAAATTTTTAAAACAAACTTAGTTGTAATGCAAGTGGTAGATGAGCGTTTTATCCAAGTTAGACTTCATTTCCCTTCCTTTCTTCAAAAAACGTGATGAGATATATTATTAATAGTTTGTCTATTTGCATGTATTTTAATGCTGTCAATACAAATATAATCAAAGTGAATAAGGTCCAGGTTTAGCACTAGGCAAAGTGTATTCAATATCTGTAATTTTTTAATAAATTTCGAATAAACTTTGGAAACTTATTTGCAATGACCCTTTTAATTACTTAATAGGTTTATTCCAATCTCTTTGCCTTTTGCCTGATAGACTGTGGGAATGAGCAGGTTTGCTACTGACAATAGTTATGATCCCAAATGGGTTTCTGTGCTTTTCAATATTACAAACAATGGATTCGAATATGCAACATTTTCATATACATTTTAAACTATTGTTAACCCTAAACCCTGACCTCTCAACAAATACATGAAAAGTGATTGTATTCAACCCATTGGTCCTAAAATGTGTACCATACTTTCAGGGTTTTATGTTTGATTCACATCTTCAAGGATCTTAATACATATCATAAAAGAGTAGTAAATTTCTGGTTTATGTTCGAGCTTCTAATTCATACCTTACAACCAGATTAAAGCCTTCCACTCAGGGATTACCTTACATTTAGGGGTCTTATAATCGGGGGTTCTTACAATCAGGGGTCTTACAGTCAGGGGTTCTTACAATCAGGGGTCTTACAGTCAGGGGTTCTTACAATCAGGGGTCTTACAATCGGGTTCTTACAATCAGGGTTTCTTATAATCAGGGGTTCTTACAATCAGGGGTCTTACAGTCAAGGGTTCTTACAATCAGGGGTCTTATAATCAGGTGTTCTTACAATCAGGGGTTCTTACAATCAGGTGTTCTTACAATCAGGGGTTCTTACAATCAGGGGTCTTACAATCAGGGGTTCTTACAGTCAGGGGTTCTTACAATCAGGGGTTCTTACAATCAGGGGATCTTACAATCAGGGGTTCTTACAATCAGGGGTCTTACAGTCAGGGGTTCTTACAATCAGGGGTTCTTACAATCAGGGGTCTTACAATCAGGGGTTCTTACAATCAGGGGTTCTTACAATCAGGGGTCCTTACAATCAGGGGTTCTTACAATCAAGGGTTCTTACAGTCAGGGGTCTTACAATCAGGGGTTCTTACAATCAGGGGTCTTACAGTCAGGGGTCCTTACAATCAGGGGTTCTTACAATCAAGGGTTCTTACAGTCAGGGGTTCTTACAATCAGGGGTCTTACAGTCAGGGGTTCTTACAATCAGGGGTTCTTACAATCAGGGGTCTTACAGTCAGGGGTTCTTGCAATCAGGGGTTCTTACAATCAGGGGTTCTTACAATCAGGGGCTCTTACAATCAGGGGTTCTTACAATCAGGGGTCTTACAGTCAGGGGTTCTTACAATCAGGGGTTCTTACAATCAGGGCTCTCAGCAAAGTCAGGGGTTCTTACAATCAGGGGTCTTACAGTCAGGGGTTCTTACAATCAGGGGTTCTTACAATCAGGGGTTCTTACAATCAGGGGTCTTACAGTCAGGGGTTCTTACAATCAGGGGTTCTTACAATCGGGGGTCTTACAATCAGGGGTTCTTACAATCATGAGTTCTTACAATCAGGGGTTCTTAAAATCAGGGGTTCTTACAATCAGGGGTTCTTACAATCAGGGGTCTTAAAATCAGGGGTTCTTACAATCAGGGGTCTTACAGTCAGGGGTTCTTACAATCAAGGGTTCTTACAACCAGGGGTTCTTACAATCAGGGGTCTTAAAATCAGGGGTTGTTACAATCAGGGGTCTTAAAGTCAGGGGTTCTTACAATCAGGGGTCTTACAAGCAGGGGTTCTTACAATCAGGGGTCTTACAATCAGGGGTTCTTACAATCAGGGGTTCTTAGAATCAGGGGTCTTACATTCAGGGGTTCTTACAATCAGGGGTTCTTACAGTCAGGGGTTCTTACAATTAGGGGTCTTACATTCAGGGGTTCTTACAATCAGGGGTTCTTACAGTCAGGGGTTCTTACAATCAGGGGTCTTACAGTCAGGGGTTCTTATAATCAGGGTCTTACATTCAGGGGTTTATATCAGTGTGTTTTATATGAAAGAATGTGCCCAGATGTTGATATTGATTGTTGTTCCTTACGTTCAGGGGTTTATATCAGTGTGTCTTACACGAATGGGCTGTGCCCAGATGTTGATACTGATCGTTGCTCCTTACGTTCAGGGGTTTATATCAGTGTGTCTTACACGAATGGGCTGTGCCCAAATGTTGATATTGATCGTTGCTCCTTACGTTCAGGGGTTTATATCAGTGTGTCTTTCACGAAAGGGCTGTGCCCAGATGTTGATATTGATCGTTGCTCCTTACGTTCAGGGGTTTATATCAGTGTGTCTTACACGTGGAGACTGTGCCCAGATGTTGATAATGATCGTTGCTCCTTACGTTCAGGGGTTTATATCAGTGTGTCTTACACGTGGGAACTTTGCCCAGATGTTGATATTGTTCGTTGTTTCTTACATCCATGGGTTTTAATCAATGTGTCTTACATGATGAGCTGTAGGCAGATGTTGCAACTTATCTTAGTATCTTACGGTTAGGGGTCTGTGTTGATCGTAACTCTTTACATACAGTGCGTATTCTGTGCCCAGATGTTGATATTGATTAATTGAACTTAAAATGTCACATCCATGTTAAACGTGTGTCCAGTTGTTTATTGCGATGGTAAAATGTTACATCTAGGGGTGTGCGCGCAGATGTTGATATCGATCGTCGATCGTGAAGGTCAGAACCGTACTTGACATTCAGGGGTTTTATATTTGTACCACTATGTTGTCGCTATGTAGCGATGATGATTTACATAAGGGGGTTTTGAATAAAGTGTCATGGTAGTTTTATATAAGTCTGTTCCCAGCTATTGATAATGATCCGAAAAAAATAGGTTAGTATGAGAATTTTTCCTGTTTGTTTTCATACAGAGCGCAAACTAGGCGTGCTAATCTAAAAATAAATTTCATCACAACTAAAAGAAAGCGTTCCAATTAGTATTCTGATTATTCATTTACATGTGTGCGTGCGTTAATACTGCGTCCTTATTAAAAAGAATTCTGATGATTGTATGTAATTTTTAGACTCCTTAGAGAGAACCAATCTGCGTACTTGAAGAATCACTCCTGCGTCACTGCTCTCATTGACATAACTGACACGCTACTTCTTAATATGGACAGGGGCGATATTAATGGCCTTCTAATGTTGGACCTAAGTAAGGCCTTCGACCTCATAAATCACGATCTTCTTCTTAAGAAATTAGAAATCTACGGTTTAAGTGAGACAACGCTTGACTGGTTTAACTCGTATTTATGGATGAGAAAGCAGGCCGTAGCCGTAAACGGAACAATTTCTGATTTTCTTGACATCTCGCGTGGTGTCCCACAGGGGAGTATTCTGAGTCCTCTTCTCTTCATCACGTTTATGAATGACTTATCTTTTGAAATTGATGACCCCCAGAAATTAAAGATGTTCGCGGACGATTCAACAATATTAGTTGCTGGCAGAACTCTAGAATATGTGAATCAACAGTTGGCACACTGTTTAAAACCCATTTCATCATGGATAGAAAACCATGGAATGGCTTTGAATGTTGTAAAAATGGAATCCATGGTTATCGCCTCTAAACCCAAATTGGCACGTTTACAAGGTCAAAGAATCCAGATAACTCACAATGGCACAGCGATAAAAAGTGCGGACAGTCACAAACTTCTCGGTCTCGTACTTGACTAGCAGTTAACTTAGAATTTACACATTGACGAAGTCTGTAGTACTGAAAGTTCTGAAGCGAATCAATCTCTTAAAAGCAATCAAAACGTATTTATCTAAATGCGCGAGACAGTCGTTTTACAAATCCCTTATCCAGCCTATTGTTGATTATGCATGTGTTATCTGGGGTGCGACATCGCATTACAACCTGGATCGGATCCTTAGATTACAGAAATACGCGGCAAGAGTCATTCTTAATATCAAGCGTCCCCAAGATGTCCCATCGTCTGAGCTGTTCTACAAATTAAACTGGATGACTATAAATCAACGCATAAAATACTTTACTTCTACATTGATGTTCAAAACTATTAATAGATCTAGCCCTAATTATCTACAGAATAGGTTTGAGTACGTTAAAGACAAACATCAAATCAATACGAGATCAGCCGCAAATAGAAATCTGTTCATATCTAAGCTTTCTAAGACTAGACAAAGATCTTTCCAATACAGAGGTGTACACGCTTGGAACAGTTTATCTGTAGAAGCTAGAGACTATAGCCTAGAACAGTTTAAAAAATATGTAGCTGGAACTGTTTGTAAATAATATATTCTTCCTGTAATTTTTAATTTTTAATCTTCGATCAGTCTTTAAGTCCAAGGAAATTTTAGTAATGTAGATAGAGGACCACCCTAATTAACTTAGTGTTAGCTGGTGATATCCTCTGTAAATATTGTTTTTATTGTTATTATTATTAATATTATTATTATTATTATTATTATTACTATTTTTACTAATAATTGTTCCTGAGATGAGCAGTTGCTCTGGAATGGAACTTTGTGCAAGGCTAACTGGATGGAAATTCACTGCAGCTGGTTGACAAACTCACAGCACTCTGTACAAGCACTCTAGATCTATGCGAAGAGCGTATATATGTCTGGATTGAGAAGGCCACCTCTCTCAAAGCTACCTAAAGTTAGGACAGAGTGCGGTAAAAATCTAGTATAAACACTTCTATGGATACGTTCTACTTTGACATTGTGCACAGCCTTATAACCAGTTATCATGCCTAACATCCTTAACAAAAAACAGCTGGCTCACTGAACCTTTTGATTAAAAATATCATTTGATAAGATAACGTTTGAGTAGACAGTCGTTCGTTCCCGCATCATCTCAAGGGCTGTTACAGAACTCACGATAACTGTGATCTGTAAGCATACATTGAAAATTTCCATTTAGACCAAACGGATTTTCTGAGAAACAAAGTATTGTAATTTCTTTGCTGTCTTACAAGGTATGCGTGCTTTAATAAGAAGTCGCAATTTAATCAAAGGATAGGCACGATTAGGTCTATTGTCTGATTTCATTTTGTCAAAGAGATTGTTGCTAAAACATGGAATTTTAAGATCTCAAACGCATTAATTTAAAAACCTTTTGGAATATGAATTATCAATTAAAACTCCCCTAAGGTAAATTTCAGTATGAAACTAGTCCAGTGGTCAGTGCGCTGGACTCTAGGTCAGATGGCCCGGGTTGAAGTCCTGGCTGGGGCTTGACGTTGTGTCCTTAAGCAAGACGCTTCACTCACATTGCTTCGTCTTCTCGGATAGGACGTAAAGCCGGAGGTCCCGTCTCCTGTACCTATCAATTAGTTCATTTCGGCAAGGGACGTTAAAGAACCCACATCACGAGATTACTGTGATGTGGTCTGGCCTGTTTACTGGGAAGGGAGGGAGGGGGCATCTGTAAAAATTTCTCCTTTATTAATTGTAAACTGGCGCCGGCAGTCTGGAAAAGTCCCCCACACAGTGTTGTAAAGCGCATTAGAGCATTTACATGGAAATGCGCTATAGAAATTGATCTATATTATTATATTATTAAACTCGGATTAAACGCTGCAGAGAATTAAGAATAAGTGTGTGTGCTGTTAAAATGAAGGGGGATGTTTCATCTTCGTCTCTGGCCAGTGATCAGGCGTTGGCTTCGGATGAAAGCAGCGTGGGAGTTTTTGAAGGAAAGATTTCCACATAACCCCCTACTATTCTAAAACAAAGCCGTAGTCTCAAAACCAATCTATTCTTTTTTCCAATCTTTTCTTTCTCCAAGAGCTGTATACATTACAATGTATAGGGATGAGCGCAAATCTTGCTGAATTGAATGCAGTTTCCGCACTTAACAGCAGATTTGTTTTGTTCATGTTAGCCTTGGCACAATTAGCATTTTGACTCTTTTGAATTAAGTATTGCACAACATTGATGCATCGAATATTTATCGACCTGCTGCAATGAAATTGATGGTAACTTGCTAACGCACAGTGGTATGTGTGCTACTTAAAATATTGAATTTGTAGCAATATTGTGTCTAGACCTGCATGGGATTTACTTCGTTTCAAACATGTGAGTGGTATCGATTTTCAGTGTAATTGGCGCGAACGTTGAATTAGGTTTTCGCAGTAAACACTCCACCTTCTCTTGCACTTGGATAGGACCTGGGGGTGTAAGTGTGCTCAGGTAAATCTTTGTTTAGAACCAATAGTACTGAAAAAATATGAACTGTGGATCGGCCAGCTTTGATCACAGATGACAAATACACAACGCTGGGAAGATAACCCTGCTGTGCCTTCCTTTCCTTAACATAACAATCACTCGGCGCCGTGACAACCTCTAACAACCAAGAGTAATAAAGGACCGCACTTGAAACAAAAGGAAGGCGAAAAAACAATTTTCTCTGAGCTGTAAAATAGGAGTGATTATCAAATTATAACAAAGCATTGTTGTCTTCTTGATCGTTGAGGTTCAAGGTGATATGCAAAGCAAGCGGTAAGGGGCGGAATACTAGACATATTCTTTACTGGTCTACTGAAATTGATAAACATGATTAAAAGTTTGTGGCGCAAAGCACGCAAAAAAATACCAGTTGAGCTTCTAGTGCCTAAAAGGCCATAATCTTACTTTAAGGTGTTGGAATAGATACCCTCTGTCCTGCGTTTGGGCAAGGGTTGTAGCAAAAAGTCGAGCAAGGCATTAAAGTTCCTAACAATAAAATAGACCAATGATAAAGGGACACGTCTAATAAAGGTGTGGTAAATTGGCAAACAAAACAATTTTTAAGGTTCAATGAATAAATTGTATTATATCATCTCAATTTAATCCTGTGCATTCACCTCGATTGCACAAAAACATCGTCGCTTCACGAAGAGTGTACATCTCAGATCAGATCGGACTGTCCAAATCAAAGGTAAAATGTGCTCAGGCTCTTTCAGCGTTAGTTTAGAAAGAGAAGAAAAGTTGTGGTTTTCTTTCTATATCTCATTTGTTTTTATTTCGGCAGAAAATTTTCAATTTTCAAACTTGGAAAGGAAAACCAGGAGAAATATGAAGTCAACCATACTTTCCGCTGCATTGCTGTTCTTCTTGAGCCCAGGTACGAGATCAGTTGAAAACTTCTTCTCTAACTTACTTTCCATAACCGCACACATTTATCCGTTATGCTTGGGTGCCAATTAAGGTGTACTTCACAACTTGGTCTTTGTATTTCGACCAAGACGGTTAGGATATGATAAAGGTACATTTATACAGCGCATTCTCCATATTCATGTGTTCTAATACGCTTTACAACACTTTGCTGGGGACCTTGGCCAAACTGCATTGACCACTTTACAATTGTTGAAAGGAAAATTTTCCGGTGCCCTCAAACTTTGGAATTTTGCTTCTGGAATCAAGGTCAGACCGTAACAACCATGATGCGATTTTCAAAAAAATTAAGCTCATTCTTTCCGTGCGGAAATGAAAAGCCTCAAGCTAATTTTTTTATCCTCAAAAACAAAATTATTTCTACCTATCATGGTCCGGCTTAACCTGAACCCTAAATCCTGAGTAATTAAAAATTCGCTACGGAATACAATACTTAAATTTTGAAATATTGGAGAGGTTTAAAAACGTGCTGTGAGCTCAAATTGAAATGAAATGGTCCACTTTAGACTTAAACCGCACCTAGATCCCTCTGCTACAAATTTATCAAATTGACACGAGCTTGCTTTTTTTTGCGTTTTCATGGGCAAAATTATTTGGCTCGACTTGGGGCACTGATTTTCGCCATTTTAAGGCTATCGTCGTTCGTTTCAGTTTTCGTTAATTTTCTAGAAATCAGAAGCAAATCTGAGGCTAAAAAACTTTACCACGTTTTTAAGTTCACTATAAGGTATCTCTGAGAGAAATATGAGGATAGTTATTTTTCTTTAGATGAGCCACTTCCCAAGCGGTCTTGAAAAAGCCAGGTTACCAACTCGATAGATAATTGTTCAGAGAACTGGGTTTATCAACTGAGTTGATAATGTAAATTGCCCACCCGAACGTAGGTAGCTTGTAAAGCTGAGGCTTCGAACATTAGCCCTTCGTCAGAAGGAAGGCTAACGTTCGAAACCTCAATTTAAGTAACTCTATCCGGTCGGGTGGCCGATTTTCATATTTCTCAAGTTATCTTGTAATCTCCCCTACCGACGTACCATCGCAGTTTCTTTAGAAACCTACCCCCTTTTTTCCACTGAGTGTTTCTTTGTTTTTTTTTTTTTTACTAAACTAGCTGTTGGCCTTGTTTCTTAAAGATTTAGTGGCCTTACAAGGTGTGAACGTGTGTGTCCTCCAAAGCAAGACAGGATTCTGCAGAGCTCGTATCCCGCGATTCTATTTCGATGAGACCAGCGGTCGCTGCATAAGGTTTTTTTACGGTGGTTGCGGTGGAAATGGAAATAATTTCAAAACATCGGAAAAATGCAAAAAAACATGTAAGTTTCTTGAATTATGTATATACTATTGCTCAAATAGTGCTTTACTGCGAAGGATCGTTCTTATATACGTCTCATAACCGCAGTTCACTCATATGTTTCATATGTTTGTTGTTGTTCGATTTATCATCTACGGGTTTATATCGAATTAATTTGATGGCCTGCTCCCAGTTGGCTTGTTAGCTCAATTGGTAGAGCGCTGCACTAGTATCGCAGAGGTCAGTGGTTCGAATCCCGTACAGGCCTGAAATTTTTTTCAGGTCTGATTTCCACTATTGCTCAAATAGTGCTTTACTGCGAAGGATCGTTCTTATATACGTCTCATAACCGCAGTTCACTCATATGTTTCATATGTTTGTTGTTGTTTCTTGAATTAATAACAACTTGAAATTTAGTTTTGAATATGTGGAAATGGAATAAGCTTAAAAACTCAACATCCGAAGAATGCAAAGGAACACTTAAGGTGATGTAAGTCTCCAATACTTAAACACAAATACTAAAATCATGCATGTAAGTGTATCACTAAACGGTTCACGTACTTTGTGAGTTAAATTTGGAGGGTTTTGGCTAAAATTATTCATACAGGACACAACGTCAATTAAGAATGAGGAGTTAAAGATAAACTTACCATATAACCTATCCTTGCGTTGTCTGATTGAATACTAACAACGAAACTATTCATATAATTATGACGAGTTACTTTCTCCGCACATCATGATTCGATTCGTATGTAAGGAGGTCCCTGTATGCTACCATGATCAGATACATTGTAGGTACCTTTTTTGAAAACTTAGAACAAGAACCATAATGAGTTTTACAGCCCTAAGCTTCTGTAAAGAACAATACTAAATCGTTAGCTAGGGAAAACAATATATCTCGCGTCTATCTGCGTTCTCTATATATACCTCAGTTGACTCAACACCGGATTGAGAAAAGTAAGTGAGGCTCGAATCCTAATAATGGAACTCGAAAAGGGATGGGACGGAAGGCTAATAACAGATGATCAACATCTTTCTTCTTGAGTTTCTGGCTCTGTGTAGAGAATATACAGAAAAACTTCTTTGCTATTTTCTTTTTCAAGGTATATGTCGTCTTCCACCTCAGACAGGACCCTGCAGAGCACATTTTCGGATGTATTACTTTGATGAGACCAACGGACAGTGCAAGCAGTTCACCTACGGTGGTTGCAGAGGAAACCACAATAAATTCCGCACTTTGGAAGATTGCAAACAAACGTGTAAGTTTCTTGAGTTAATAACAACTTTAAATTTGGTTTTGAGTCTGTGGTTGTTTTGGAAATGGAATTAGCTTTTAAGCTAAGGAGTTTTTAAAGAAACTCATGATCAACACCCGAAGAATGCAAGGGAACATGTAAGGCGATGTAAGTCTCTAATACTAATTTATAAAACACTGGACTCTCAAGGTGTGAGCGTGTGTGACCTTCAAAAAGAGACAGGACTCTGCAGAGCTCGTATCCCGCGATTTTACTTCAATGAGGCCAGCGGTCGCTGCATGAGGTTTTTCTATGGTGGTTGTGGTGGAAATGGAAACAATTTCAAAACATTGGAAGAATGCAAAGAAACGTGTAAGTTTTTGAGTTAATGACAACTTTGGAAGAATGCCAACAAAAATGTAAGTTTCTTGGATAAAAAAAAATACGTCTAGATGTGTCTATATATCTTAGTCAACATTTCATTTAAGAGATGCAGCATTGCGATGTAAGTGATGCAGGATAATTACACTTGGCAGATTAAAAAAGCTGGCGAGTTGAATCAATTGCCACACCTTGGATTCATACGTGTAAAGGCCCCTGAATGCTATCATGATGACAGTACCGAACTAGTTGGTGCAAGGATATACGGAAAAAAAGATGGTAAATTCTAAGCTTTGTTATCGCTATCGGGTAACGTGGGAAGATCACAGTGACATGGCATGCCGTTATTAAGCTCTGGAGACTTAATTGTTTTTGTTTTTGTTTTTAATTTTTGCTTTAATCTTTTTTCCTTTAAGGTGGGGCAGAGTAATGTGATAATGCCTGGAGGGAAAAGGGTTTTAACAAGAAATGCAGTAAGTTAGATTAAAGATTTGTTTTTACCCTGTATCTCTATGTTTTCCTATCAGCGGTATATGAACTCATAGTAATGGGAAGTCCAAGAATGTTAACTATGAGGAGATTTTGGAGATCATTATTTTTACTATCATCAAGTCTTTCTAGCCGGTTAGATTATATTGCTATCACTCTGATTTTAGCAGCGAAGCCGGACCTCATGCATTTATCCTGGCTTTGCTATCGCTATGCAACTCGCAAACTATCCTCGCGTACTTGGTTTTTTAAACAAGTTTTACGGCTTGGAATTGATGTTCCTCTGATTAAAACATTAATTTGGATCCCTTTCAGTTGTCAGTTAGGAATTGGTATAAATTTTACCTCTTGATGAAGCCTTGTTCGTTCATGGCGCTTGACATTCGCTGGTCTTGAGTTGCTACTCTCTGAAAAGAGCTTCGATTTTCTACGCATCACCAGAGTAACGAACGCACCGACAGATTTTCAGCGGATATTTATTTGAAAATTCGTTTCTGAAATATATCAAGAAATAACCTAAATCTGACAGTAATTTACAGTGATAATAAGCAAAATAAAGGAAAATCGAACGGAGAAAAGACAGCCAGAAAGTACTTAGCAGTTAGTATTCATGTACAAGACGAAAACTCGTAAATAAACCGACATAGAGACACTCCTGGAAAACTGACTTATTGAGCGCGAAATTACATAAATAAGCGAATGCCGCGCGGAGATTGGATTCATATTGAAACTACTGAGAGATATTGCAACAACGTGTTAAAAAAGAAGCAATTTCCCATTCATTTGTGCGAGGAAAAACACCTAAGAGTCCATTTGATTTAACCTCTTCGATGATGAGTAAGATCTTGAAGCTTTCTTTTTCCGAAAATGAAGAGCAAACCAGTTTTTTAGTATGTTCTTTCAGTGTTAAAAAATACACATCAATAAATATATCTTCTTAACCAAGCGCGAGGGCCGTACTGGGAGAATATCGGCCCGAGGTCTTGACAATACGGACCTCGCTGCGCTCGGTCCGTACAAAAAAGACCGAGGGCCGATATTCTTCCAGTACGGTCCGAGCAAGCTTGGTTAATAAGAGATTTATTATACGACTGAAGTTCAAAGGGACACGAATGCGGTATCATTCGGGACCATTCGGGACAGTGCCCGGTCTAATACTGAGAGAATATTAACCGGCAATAGAGCATTTTGATTGGTTGATTTTAGTTATTGGCCCTCTGACTGCCCGAGTCGTGTAATAAAGATTTCATATTTGCCCTCGAATTTTTACTTCTCGGCCAAATATTCATTTTTCGGACAATCTCTCAGCCGCGGACATTATCAGCCGACAAACCAGCCGCCCGAAGGGGTTTGTTTACTAATTATGATCCAACTGTGCTTCGTAGGGTACAAATAACGCGCGGGACGAGTACAGATATCACGCGATATTTGTACTCCAGAAAAATCCGCGAAATTCGTTCGCACCGAAATAACAATTTGGCGTATTGGATAATAAATCCCTTCGGGCTCCTCAAAAATACGGCTCAACTTGTAAAAATACTCAGCGATACTACACAACAAAACGTCCAATAAGATATATTAACTTTACCTTTGTTTATTTGCAGAGTCTTCCGATAAGTTTGCCCGCCACATTTTGCTCGTTCGAAAATAAATTTTTCTCAGCATCCTAACGTTAGAGTAAATTTTTTAAAAAGTTTTTGCTGATTCCATGACAGTGTGATATTCTTCACGCTTGATCTCGTACTTTTTCAGATGAGTGCTCTATTTTTAGCCTTGATCTAGCGGATTGCTACAGTATTGTAATGTAAAGCAGTTAACTATTTAACACAGAAATAAAGAAGAAAAAGATAGTTATTCAGCTTGCACAATTTAGTTTCTTTGATATGACTGCTTTGAGCTTGGTACTGTAAGCGGGAGACTCTGTGAGCTCGACTTCTGTCATGCATGATACAGAAACTAACCTCGATTACTTACTTTTAAGTAAGTAATTGAGGGCTTCAAAGCCCTCTACGAACTATATATTAGCTCACTACTGCACAGACTCACAGTTTCTCCAAAGTTCCTGGAAATTATCACTCTTCCACAGCAGTTCTCTCTCTTGGTATAGCTTTCCGAACAGCCCGGCGGTAACTCCCGACAACAGTGACTAAAAACAACTACACGACCGAGTCCTTATAGACATTTGCAAAGTATTCCGGAACATATCAGAAGCTTACAACATAACTATTTTGGTACTAATACAACATAACAAAAAAATCTAACAAACATTTCTAGAAAGTTCCATAAGAAGCTCGTGCATGCAAGTCAACATGATTAAGCATTCTAGAAATTTATATGATAAACTCTTATTCTGAGTCACTCTCCATAACGGTAAGTACATTCTACGCAAGTAATAGTTTGTAACACGGTATTTTAAACGTGCTCGTGGTTCAAGTGCGAAACTTTTAACATGTTCTTGTTCTTCCTATCATCTGAACGAGATGACACAAATAAATTAGATTTTGCAATAAAATCACTGTCTTTCCATTTTTATCTGCTGCAAGACTAAATACGAACCAATCTACAACTTAATTGTAACTTAGCATCGTTCCTTTCCCACTAATTTTAACTCCAGCTTTATTTTTACCGCTCGAACGGAAGCTTAAACCTTGTGTTGCTTCCAAACTCTCTCAGCTAACTTAGTAGCAGCTCCAAATTCAAATCTACTCTTCGTTTAGATACATCTCGCCGGTATTATGTACATAACTGATCCAGTCAATTAGTGGTCACATATCATCCTCGTCGTTGACAGTTCGACCCCAAATTAAAAGCACTAGACTGACCTCGCATCGTCTTCAGGTTTCCTCATTAGAGAAACGAAAAAGCTGTCTGATCGTGTGCTTCACGGCTCGTCTCATTTCTCTCATCTTCCAACAATACAGGAAAGGGTTTAGAGTCGAGTTAGACAACATCAGAGATGTGGATAGAGTCCAGGCAAAGTTAAATAATGGCGTGTTCAATCCACTGATAGAATAAATAGCATCAACTAAAAATAAAGGGAGATAACAAACAAGTAATGACATTTGTAGCCACAGTGCTGTGGACACTGTCTTTTTGTATTTTGCTTTGTTCAGTTGATTTGCTTTTTCATTCGGTTGTCCTTGGTGACCTTGGTTTTGCACTTGAGTTTGAGAAAAGCGAAGTGTGCAATAAATTTTGGTGTAGCAGAAAGTGGAGATCATTAAGCATAAAAGAAGCACTACTAATTGAAACCACTCGGTTATGTGAATGCCCACAGTAGTACGATAACTGAGAAATACTAAAGGGGCCAAAAAAGTGAAAAGAACTAAAAAGGTAGCGACTAGGGCCCTTACTCGCCTCACTGTTACCACCTGTCTGTATCTTAGCCCCAGCAACAGAGCAAGAAGTCTGTCCAAACTTATTACAGTCGTTGTTAACAAAGATACTCCACAGAGCAGCGAACCAATACTAAGAAAAAGCAATTCAGAATAGTAACAACTCTTTGAATGTTCTGGGAACATAAAGTGAAAACTGTAAAGAGGATGTGAAATGAGGCCCACGACCAAATCTGTGCTAGCAAGACAAACGAGTAAAAGTTTCGACGGCGGGCGAAGGAACGACACCTTACGGAGAGTAACAATGATGAGAACATTTCCTAATATTGCAACTATGGATAGAGGAAGACCTATGGCTGAAATGAATATCCTCTGAGCTGTTTCAAAACCTGACGTGCAGAAAAACTCTGGAATTGTTGTTGAATATTTTCCATCCTCAGTTACATTCGCCATGATTTCATGCAGGCTGTTTCTTCATTCGCAATCCAAAATCTAGTAATGCTTTTGGGGCTGATTTACAGCAGTCAGTTTCATCGCTTCAATTAAAGTGTATTCGTCTCTTCTGAAATAAAGAGAATTATATCTTAATCCCAAAGATAATATTTTACATTAACGTCATAATATGATGGTAATATATCCCTAAATATTGATGAGGGCCGGGTCGCACACGAACGATTTCGAATATTTTCCAATCTTTCGCGAGTCAAAAATTGGCAAAAATTTCGCATTTTTCCAAATTTTGGCGGCGGTCGCATCAAACTGATATCCTTTGACTAAAACTCCACTGATCGATTCATACATCAATCACAAACCCGTCTCGCTCTAAAAGAAATTGAAAAATATCTCGCGCGAATTGCTACGCAAGAACGGATCCTTTTTACCTGCTGATCTTTTGCGTTGTGGTTGACAATGATGGTACTTGTGATGGCTTGCGAAGGGGAGGATAATTTCTCGTTGTAGCTACATGTTCCCCAAATTGCTGCTAGTATAACCGTACCCAAAGCACGAATCACAGACATTTGAAGCAGCGCTAAATGTCGTTTCCCTCCAAAAAGTAAAAGGGTCAGATGGACCAGGAAAATCATGCCATCGCACGCCCAACTAGGCAAGCGGACTGAAGTATTTTTTTCCCACTTGAAATTTTGTCTTGAGATATCTTCCATAACATGACAGCTAAATGACTGAAAAAAAATGATTGTTTGTTTTGCTAAAATTTGGAATCCTCCAAGATTTTGATGGTCGGTGAAAATTGGACGATTCGCAAAAAATTTGTGAAGATCCTTAACATATACGTGATCCGATCCGCGTTTTGTCGACGTCGTTAATTCAGCGAGTTGAAACTGATGCGCTTTAATTAAAGACATGCAACGATGCTTTGGCCTTTTAAAAATTTCAAAATTCAAAATTCCTTCAAATTTGTCAGCTGAAAAAGTGAAAAACCTATATTATAAGAATGGATACAAAAATTATGTTTTAAGAACTATCTTCGTCGTTTCCACGTCAAGAAATAAATTGGAAAAGTTAATCAACTGTAGGCTTCTCTTATAGCAAACGAGAATGACGCGAGATAATAAAAGAGAAAAATTTTCGAATTTGCATTGTTAATGACATGCTCCTGGTCCTATATCCCTATGAGCAGGTGCTTCAATGTCCTCATGTTCCTTGCCGGGTCAAAATAGACAGCATATTAAATTCACATACACAAAGCAAATTGTTACTCTAAAACTAAAAATAAGACTCTAGGTTGAGTTTTTCTTATCCCTAAATTTTGCCTCTGCAACAAAATTTCCCTTAGAAAAACAAAACTATATTTTTCCCGTGTATATTTAACAATTATTCGCCGAAGGCGAGGTAAATATCGTCGAATAATCCCCGAGACGAAGTCGAGGGGATTATTCGACAATATTCACCGAACCTGGGCGAATAATTGTTTTAGTATAATTCCAGAGCTGAATTTACCGCGTGGAGCGGTTTATATAGCGTCATATAAGGAACCACTCGACCAATCAGATTGCTGGAAGCTCTTTGCTCAGCTCTGAAATTATACTACAAATAGATGACTTCCTGTATTCGTTAATATTCCGTGCTCTTAGCCATGTTTAGCTTTTATCAAAGTTTGCTATCACTTAGAAAACATTATGTTTTGATCAATATTTTACTTAATCCTAAGAAAATACAGCATATTGGTCCTCACGGGAAAAAAAAAACCAGAAGGAAGTTTTTAATATAGAACCGAAAATGTGCCGAGCAACTTTAAAGAAAACAACTTGGAACTATTAAATAGAGCCAATCTAGACATTGTGATGGGAGTTAAGGAGCTAAAATTAGTCAGGACAGTGAATCTGTGGAAAATTTTCTGGATGCGATAGGCCCCACCAAATTTCAATATAACATATGTGAGCAGAGTTGAGCTTTGTAGAAGACGACCAGAAAATGTATGACAGTAAAAGCTACACTGGCAGAGCCATTATTTTGCATAGAAATTCATTTATTTCGTTGCGTTCTCTTTGATGTCACCTTCGATGTTTGCTTAAATAATCCCTACTTTGTCACACGTCAGAAAGAGCTAACGGATGTAAATGAGTTACGCATTATGACAGGTGCAAAACTTTCAGTTATTTTCCTTTTCTACCTGTACTTTTTTTATATATCTATAAAAGAAAGGAACTAAAAAACAACTTCTACCTTAATTATTTTATGATCATAGGACAAAACTGTCAAATATTCGCATGTTGTGTTATCAATGCTGTTTCCTATTTCAAGTTGTCGGTAAAAAAATTGTTAGATTAGCAAGTAAGTGAAAAATAATAACAATAATAGCAACGATGCTGTTATTTTCTTTTTCTCTATGGGAGACTATACCTATTTAAGTACCTGATAAATGCATTTTCCAAATTCTCTGTCGGTTTGGTACCCGGCTATAATGCCACCATCATAAACTTTACTTTACGTGCGTTTAGCTTAGACAGCTGTAAACATCTACAAAGGTACTAAGTAAGTTCTGCGGTTGATTCTGTTGATAGGGAACAATCAGCTATCAGAGTTGAAGTTATAGTAATTTTAATTTCTCAATGAAGCTTTGCCGACGACATTAATGAATCAGTATTAACAGAAAGTGCGATTAGTCACTTCAGTCATTAGCGGTTGAAACAGACTGGGATGAAAGTGCAGCAAGTGCATGGCGCTAAACAGCTCTAAACGATTAACAATGCAAGAACGTTCTAAAATAACCCACCGTTAATGCTTCTTCAACATTTTTCATAATCATAAATTTGTATTGATTTTTGATGGACCATTAGTTCTTACGAAAATGAATTCAATGCAAGCAGTAGTTTGTTACAAGGTATTCCAAACGTGCTCATGGTTGAAATGCAAAGGTTCAAAATGCTCTTAGTAGCTTAATCGGGGGCCCCCTATGAACCAATGAAACAAAGAGAGCCCGTCGTTCCCAAAGGTGTTTTTTTTTTTTGAACTGTACTGCTTTGATTGCTCAATAATGTTTTTTCCACATTTCCCTTTTCCCGTTTCAGTTTGAATTTACTCTAGGAAGATCTCGTTATACCTAAAGCCCACTCACTCTTTGTAGAACAGTTTTCTTGCTTGCTCTGTTTCTCTTTATTTTATTTTATTTTTTTTTTTGTGTCACTTTTTCTCCCATCAATATTTGTTTTCCTGGGGGGAGGGGCAGAATGTTTTGGGGGTGATCACAAGCTTTTCAGGAGGAACGGAGTGGGGGGGGGGGGGAATCAGTCGTAGCCAAAAGAGTATGAACAGGAAGAACAATAGAAAACTGACTACCACCAATAAGGGGGAAGGCCGAACATTACTACATAGTCTATAAGGGGGAATTTTTTCGTGAGATAATCCAACATCAAATTTTCCTTCCCTTTTTTCTGCTTTGAAATTCCGTTCCTTCATGTCTCTTTACCTTTGCTATTATTCATTGATTACTCTTTGTTTTCCGTTTTCTACTTCTCATTCCCAAATTTTTTACTTCTCATTATTCCATTCGCGAAATGGCTAGTGGAATAAAGTAGATCGCAATCAGTGATCTTTGGGCCACAAAAAGGGTTCACAGAAATCCATCTCCAATAGTGAAGGATGTCTAACATTCAATGAAATCAGCCAACACCCAATCGCTGTTGCCGGTTTAAATAGGAGAATGTAGAGTATGATTAATATACAAATGATACACACTTGGATGCTGTACTGGTTCCCCTCCTTTCAAAGAGTTTCAATGAAATCAGCCCACTACCCACCGTCACTGTACACTGTCACTGTTTTATGTCCACAAAGGCGCGTAAGTTTCATTTAAGTTTGTCTTCATGTTAAAAAAAATTAATGTGTTTAGATCAACATTTTAGTTAATTCTTGGAATATTGGTCTTCGGGATGAAAGCGATGAAGTGAGAAAACTTGCGACGGCAAATCTGAGGAATCTTCGATCAAAAAAATTAATTTCTCTTTTTTTCAAGAGTTTCGCGAATGAATGGTTGAGTTCACCGTCTCTAACGGAGCCAGACCTCAGTTTCAAACCAACATATAAGAGCAGAGTTGAATTCCAAATAGAAACGTAAATAACTAGCTTTTGGGACTCCCGTTCTCAGACCACGCAAAGTTAGGCGCTTCTGTGTAGGGCTTTTACTTGTACTGCTCGAACGGAAACACAAAAAATTCTTTACTTTGAATTCTCTAATATACCAACTTTATTGCTGCTCCAAACTCAAATCTACTCTTTGTCTTTGATACATTCCGTAAGCTATATATTATATACAGTAAATAACTGATGGAGTAATTCAACTCAAAGTCGTCAGATCAACCTCACAGTAGACAGTTCGACCTCGCATTACTTGTGGTGTACTATCATCGCACGTTGCCGAAGTCACGATGCTTTTAAGTCAGGTTCCCTCATTAGGGAAACAAAAAAAAATTTCTAATCGCGTGCTTCACTGCTCGTCTCATTTCAATCATCTTCCAACAATACAAGAAAGGGTTTAGAGCCGAGTTAGAGAACACCAGAGACCACGATAGAATCCAGGCGAAGTTAAGGAATGGGGTGTTGAATTTACTGATAGAAAAAAATACACCCATTAAACTAAAAGGAAGATAGCAAGCCAATAATACCATTTGTATCCACAGTACTGTGGACACTGTCTTTTGGTATTTCACTTTATTCAGTTGGGTTCCTTCCCCATTTGGTTGTTCTTGCACTTGTGCTCGAGAAAGGCGAAGTGTGCGATAAATTTTGGTGTAGCAGAAAGTAGAGATCATTATGCATATCAGCCACATTGCACATCCAATGCCCACGAAAATACGAAGACTGAGAAGTACTAACGACACAATGAGGGTAACAATGACCCAGTTGATAATAACAAGCGCCTTTACTCGCCTAATAGTAATAACCTGTTTGTATCTTAGCCCCAGTAACAGTGCAAGAAGTCTGTCCACACTCATTCCAGTCATTGTTGACAAAGATACCGCACAGAATATCGAACCAATAGTTAGAGATAGTAATTGAGAGAAGTAGCAACCCTTTGAGCGCTCTGGGAGCATTAGGTAAACACTGTAAAGAGGATTTGAAATGAGACCCACGCCCAAATCTGTACAAGCAAGACAACTGAGCAAGAGTTTCGATGGCGGATGAAGGCACGACACTTTACGAAGAGTAACAATGATCAAAAACTTTCCCGGCTATAATTGCAATTATTGATAGAGGAAGATTTATAGCTGAAATAAATATCCTCTGACCTGCTCCGAGACCCCAAGTACAGAAAAACTTAGAGCTTGTTGTCGTATTATTTCCATCCTCATTTAAATTCGCCATGAAATCATTCAGGCCTCTTTATTCGCAATCCGAAACTGAAGTAACACCGTTGGGGTTGATTCGGTTGCCGCTGAAAGGAAGGTTATTTCTTAATCTATAAGATCATAATATGAATTAAACGACATGATATGGTATGATGATAATATTCCTAAACTGGTTCTTATTGGTTTAAATCGATCACGTGACGCGATAGTGTTCATCCGTGGAGAGACACTATCAGCCCATAGTGCCCGCCCGCGGAAAATACCCGGATGGATAGTGCCCGCCTGCGGAAAATACCTGGATTGATAGTACTCATCCGGGAAAAGTTTTGAATAGTTTGACGGCTGCGAAGTTAGGCAGATCGGAAAAATAGTGACTTTTCAATTCTGACAGGTATAACGTATTATTTAGCCAATGTACGGTTGCGAATTATTGACATTTGTGACAAGCTGTAGGCGCGGAAGAAAATTTAGTGGTGAACAATAAAAACAATAGAGTGTTTATGTCTCGGAACTATCGGTCTGATAGTTGCCCCTTGGAAATCTGATGTTCTTAAAACTAGCATATTTGTTTTAAGAACATCAAATTTCTGCGGGGCAACTATCAGCCGATAGTTCCTCGACAGAAACACTCTATTGTTTAATTATAGTTCACCACTAAATTTTCTCCGATTCTTATTGGTTTAAATTGATCACATGACGCGATAGCGTTCATCCGTGGAGAGACACTATCAGCCCATAAAGCCCGTTCACGGAAAATACCCGGATGGATAGTACTCATCCGTGAAAAATTCTGAATGGTTTGACAGCTACGAAGTTAGGCAGATCAGAAAAGCAGTGACTTTTCAATTCTGATAGGTATAACGTATTATTTAGATAATATACAGTTGCGAATCATTGATATTTGTGACAGGCTGTACGCATGAATAAATATTTGACTGATCTGCATTTAGTGGATTTTGACTGTTTTTCAACTGGCACGCGGAAGAAATTTAGTGGTGAACAATAAAGACAATATTTGTTTTAAGAACATCAAATTTCCGATAGTTCCTCGACAGAAACACTCTATTGTTTAAAAAATCTGCTTTTTATGGTACGATAGCTTTTATTTTGCCTTAAGTTACAGTTAAAATCATTTCTTTAAGCTTTCGCTGATCCATACATATATCAACAGGGATGATGATAAAGTGGATCGGAGAGAGCTTAGAGACCTAACTAAAAACTGTTTTACCAATTAAAGTGCTACTGAAGGACAACGTGGAACGACTGCGTTAGGTTATGGGGAGCGGAATTACCCAAAAATGTGCATAAAAGCGGCAGGACCTATTCAGCGAAAGTCGGTCGAACTTGTGCAAATAGTGCACAACAGAAATGAACTTGTCTCTTCTCCGCTCGCTACGAATCAGAGGATTTATTCTAAACCCTTACTTAATTCGGCCAAATATATGCGACTGTGTGACAGAGTTCGTATTTATCGCTCGCTACGAATCAGAGGATTTATTCTAAACCCTTACTTAATTCGGCCAAATATATGCGACTGTGTGACAGAGTTCGTATTTATCGCTCGCTACGAATCAGAGGATTTATTCTAAACCCTTACTTAATTCGGCCAAATATATGCGACTGTGTGACAGAGTTCGTATTTATCGCTCGCTACGAATCAGAGGATTTATTCTAAACCCTTACTTAATTCGGCCAAATATATGCGACTGTGTGACAGAGTTCGTATTTATCGCTCGCTACGAATCAGAGGATTTATTCTAAACCCTTACTTAATTCGGCCAAATATATGCGACTGTGTGACAGAGTTCGTATTTATCGCTCGCTACGAATCAGAGGATTTATTCTAAACCCTTACTTAATTCGGCCAAATATATGCGACTGTGTGACAGAGTTCGTATTTATCGCTCGCTACGAATCAGAGGATTTATTCTAAACCCTTACTTAATTCGGCCAAATATATGCGACTGTGTGACAGAGTTCGTATTTATCGCTCGCTACGAATCAGAGGATTTATTCTAAACCCTTACTTAATTCGGCCAAATATATGCGACTGTGTGACAGAGTTCGTATTTATCGCTCGCTACGAATCAGAGGATTTATTCTAAACCCTTACTTAATTCGGCCAAATATATGCGACTGTGTGACAGAGTTCGTATTTATCGCTCGCTACGAATCAGAGGATTTATTCTAAACCCTTACTTAATTCGGCCAAATATATGCGACTGTGTGACAGAGTTCGTATTTATCGCTCGCTACGAATCAGAGGATTTATTCTAAACCCTTACTTAATTCGGCCAAATATATGCGACTGTGTGACAGAGTTCGTATTTATCGCTCGCTACGAATCAGAGGATTTATTCTAAACCCTTACTTAATTCGGCCAAATATATGCGACTGTGTGACAGAGTTCGTATTTATCGCTCGCTACGAATCAGAGGATTTATTCTAAACCCTTACTTAATTCGGCCAAATATATGCGACTGTGTGACAGAGTTCGTATTTATCGCTCGCTACGAATCAGAGGATTTATTCTAAACCCTTACTTAATTCGGCCAAATATATGCGACTGTGTGACAGAGTTCGTATTTATCGCTCGCTACGAATCAGAGGATTTATTCTAAACCCTTACTTAATTCGGCCAAATATATGCGACTGTGTGACAGAGTTCGTATTTATCGCTCGCTACGAATCAGAGGATTTATTCTAAACCCTTACTTAATTCGGCCAAATATATGCGACTGTGTGACAGAGTTCGTATTTATCGCTCGCTACGAATCAGAGGATTTATTCTAAACCCTTACTTAATTCGGCCAAATATATGCGACTGTGTGACAGAGTTCGTATTTATCGCTCGCTACGAATCAGAGGATTTATTCTAAACCCTTACTTAATTCGGCCAAATATATGCGACTGTGTGACAGAGTTCGTATTTATCGCTCGCTACGAATCAGAGGATTTATTCTAAACCCTTACTTAATTCGGCCAAATATATGCGACTGTGTGACAGAGTTCGTATTTATCGCTCGCTACGAATCAGAGGATTTATTCTAAACCCTTACTTAATTCGGCCAAATATATGCGACTGTGTGACAGAGTTCGTATTTATCGCTCGCTACGAATCAGAGGATTTATTCTAAACCCTTACTTAATTCGGCCAAATATATGCGACTGTGTGACAGAGTTCGTATTTATCGCTCGCTACGAATCAGAGGATTTATTCTAAACCCTTACTTAATTCGGCCAAATATATCCGACTGTGTGACAGAGTTCGTATTTATCGCTCGCTACGAATCAGAGGATTTATTCTAAACCCTTACTTAATTCGGCCAAATATATCCGACTGTGTGACAGAGTTCGTATTTATCGCTCGCTACGAATCAGAGGATTTATTCTAAACCCTTACTTAATTCGGCCAAATATATCCGACTGTGTGACAGAGTTCGTATTTATCGCTCGCTACGAATCAGAGGATTTATTCTAAACCCTTACTTAATTCGGCCAAATATATGCGACTGTGTGACAGAGTTCGTATTTATCGCTCGCTACGAATCAGAGGATTTATTCTAAACCCTTACTTAATTCGGCCAAATATATCCGACTGTGTGACAGAGTTCGTATTTATCGCTCGCTACGAATCAGAGGATTTATTCTAAACCCTTACTTAATTCGGCCAAATATATCCGACTGTGTGACAGAGTTCGTATTTATCGCTCGCTACGAATCAGAGGATTTATTCTAAACCCTTACTTAATTCGGCCAAATATATGCGACTGTGTGACAGAGTTCGTATTTATCGCTCGCTACGAATCAGAGGATTTATTCTAAACCCTTACTTAATTCGGCCAAATATATGCGACTGTGTGACAGAGTTCGTATTTATCGCTCGCTACGAATCAGAGGATTTATTCTAAACCCTTACTTAATTCGGCCAAATATATGCGACTGTGTGACAGAGTTCGTATTTATCGCTCGCTACGAATCAGAGGATTTATTCTAAACCCTTACTTAATTCGGCCAAATATATGCGACTGTGTGACAGAGTTCGTATTTATCGCTCGCTACGAATCAGAGGATTTATTCTAAACCCTTACTTAATTCGGCCAAATATATGCGACTGTGTGACAGAGTTCGTATTTATCGCTCGCTACGAATCAGAGGATTTATTCTAAACCCTTACTTAATTCGGCCAAATATATGCGACTGTGTGACAGAGTTCGTATTTATCGCTCGCTACGAATCAGAGGATTTATTCTAAACCCTTACTTAATTCGGCCAAATATATGCGACTGTGTGACAGAGTTCGTATTTATCGCTCGCTACGAATCAGAGGATTTATTCTAAACCCTTACTTAATTCGGCCAAATATATGCGACTGTGTGACAGAGTTCGTATTTATCGCTCGCTACGAATCAGAGGATTTATTCTAAACCCTTACTTAATTCGGCCAAATATATGCGACTGTGTGACAGAGTTCGTATTTATCGCTCGCTACGAATCAGAGGATTTATTCTAAACCCTTACTTAATTCGGCCAAATATATGCGACTGTGTGACAGAGTTCGTATTTATCGCTCGCTACGAATCAGAGGATTTATTCTAAACCCTTACTTAATTCGGCCAAATATATGCGACTGTGTGACAGAGTTCGTATTTATCGCTCGCTACGAATCAGAGGATTTATTCTAAACCCTTACTTAATTCGGCCAAATATATGCGACTGTGTGACAGAGTTCGTATTTATCGCTCGCTACGAATCAGAGGATTTATTCTAAACCCTTACTTAATTCGGCCAAATATATGCGACTGTGTGACAGAGTTCGTATTTATCGCTCGCTACGAATCAGAGGATTTATTCTAAACCCTTACTTAATTCGGCCAAATATATGCGACTGTGTGACAGAGTTCGTATTTATCGCTCGCTACGAATCAGAGGATTTATTCTAAACCCTTACTTAATTCGGCCAAATATATGCGACTGTGTGACAGAGTTCGTATTTATCGCTCGCTACGAATCAGAGGATTTATTCTAAACCCTTACTTAATTCGGCCAAATATATCCGACTGTGTGACAGAGTTCGTATTTATCGCTCGCTACGAATCAGAGGATTTATTCTAAACCCTTACTTAATTCGGCCAAATATATCCGACTGTGTGACAGAGTTCGTATTTATCGCTCGCTACGAATCAGAGGATTTATTCTAAACCCTTACTTAATTCGGCCAAATATATGCGACTGTGTGACAGAGTTCGTATTTATCGCTCGCTACGAATCAGAGGATTTATTCTAAACCCTTACTTAATTCGGCCAAATATATGCGACTGTGTGACAGAGTTCGTATTTATCGCTCGCTACGAATCAGAGGATTTATTCTAAACCCTTACTTAATTCGGCCAAATATATCCGACTGTGTGACAGAGTTCGTATTTATCGCTCGCTACGAATCAGAGGATTTATTCTAAACCCTTACTTAATTCGGCCAAATATATGCGACTGTGTGACAGAGTTCGTATTTATCGCTCGCTACGAATCAGAGGATTTATTCTAAACCCTTACTTAATTCGGCCAAATATATCCGACTGTGTGACAGAGTTCGTATTTATCGCTCGCTACGAATCAGAGGATTTATTCTAAACCCTTACTTAATTCGGCCAAATATATGCGACTGTGTGACAGAGTTCGTATTTATCGCTCGCTACGAATCAGAGGATTTATTCTAAACCCTTACTTAATTCGGCCAAATATATCCGACTGTGTGACAGAGTTCGTATTTATCGCTCGCTACGAATCAGAGGATTTATTCTAAACCCTTACTTAATTCGGCCAAATATATGCGACTGTGTGACAGAGTTCGTATTTATCGCTCGCTACGAATCAGAGGATTTATTCTAAACCCTTACTTAATTCGGCCAAATATATGCGACTGTGTGACAGAGTTCGTATTTATCGCTCGCTACGAATCAGAGGATTTATTCTAAACCCTTACTTAATTCGGCCAAATATATGCGACTGTGTGACAGAGTTCGTATTTATCGCTCGCTACGAATCAGAGGATTTATTCTAAACCCTTACTTAATTCGGCCAAATATATGCGACTGTGTGACAGAGTTCGTATTTATCGCTCGCTACGAATCAGAGGATTTATTCTAAACCCTTACTTAATTCGGCCAAATATATGCGACTGTGTGACAGAGTTCGTATTTATCGCTCGCTACGAATCAGAGGATTTATTCTAAACCCTTACTTAATTCGGCCAAATATATGCGACTGTGTGACAGAGTTCGTATTTATCGCTCGCTACGAATCAGAGGATTTATTCTAAACCCTTACTTAATTCGGCCAAATATATGCGACTGTGTGACAGAGTTCGTATTTATCGGGGAAGTTTTTCAAAATGAAGCCGAAAACATGTTGAACTTTAAAACACAAATCGACCGTACATATTTTTTTTTTTTTTTTTTTTTTTCATCCTCAAACTGTGCCTTAATACTTGTGGGAGAAAACTGAAGGTTTCATTCATAGATTTAACACTTTTGTGGGTCACAAAATGGCAAACCACACCTGACAACACGTTTCGGAATCCGTAATGAAATCAAAATGAAACTGACTTACTTCAGATAGTTGAAAGTGACTCACATCGGAGATATGAAACGGCGCTTCGGCCTTGAATTCCTTCAATTCTGTTAGTCGCAAAAGAAAAAAAAATTGTATTATAGGCATGAAAACACGAATTATGTTTTAAGAGCCATCTTTACCTTGTCCACGTCGAGAAATAACTAGAAAAAGTCAATCAATCGGTGGGGTCTCTTTTTGCAAACGAGAAGGCTTGTTCGCAAAGTTCATGAGAAGCTTCAACGTTTATCACGCTCCTTTCCAAGTCAAAATAGATAGCAAATTGAACTTCACAAACACAAAGCAAATTTTTGCTCTCTTAAGACTCCACGATAAGTTTTTTTCTTGTTCCTAAATTGAGTCTCTGCAACAAAATTTCCCTTAGAAAAAGAAAAAACTTTTTATTTCCCGTCTATGTAAACTCCCTGTGTTCGTTAATATTCTGTGCTCTTAGCCATCTTTGAGCTTTTATCAAAGTTTGCCATCATTTAGAAAACATTAGGTTTTGATCAACATTTTGTTTAAATCTTTGAAAGATATAGCATACTGTCTTCACGATTAAAAAAATTGAACGAAGTTTTTTAGTACAGAGCCGAAGATGTAAGTAAATTTTAACAAACAACGCTAACTTGGAGCTTTTGAATGGAGAAAATTTAAACAGTGTGGTTTAGTAAGGAGCTTACGTAGTCAGGACGGCGAATCCAAGAAAAAAACGTCGATTAAAAAAGAAATAAATATTTTTGGATGAGTTAAATGTCTGTAACGACGCACGACCCAATTTCAGCATTACATATGTGAGTGGGGTTGAGCTTGTAGAGGACGGCCGGGAAATGTATGAAAATTAAAGCTGCACTGGCAGAGCCATTATTCTGCTTAGAAAATCATTTGTTTCGTTGCGTTCTCCAAGCTGTCGCCTTCGTGGTTTGCTTAAGGTCCCTTCTGTCAGTGACTGTCACACTTTAGAAAGAGCTACGGATGTAAATGATGTGTGCATTATAACAGGTGCAAAACTTTCAGTTAGTTTCCTTTTCTACCTGTACCCTTTTTTTATATCTATAATAGAAAGGTGCTGAAAACAACTCTTATCTTAATTATTTTATGATCATACGACAAAACTGTCTAATAGGGCTGTGTTATTAGAGCTGTTTCCTATTTCTCACTCTCGGTAAAGATTTTGTTAGATTAGCAACTTAGTGAAAAATAATAACAATCATAGCAACGATGCTATTGCCTTCTATAACTATATGAAAAACAGTAATTATTTAAGTACCTGACAAATGCATTTTCCAAATTTTCGGTCAGTTTAGTACCCAGATATAGTGCTATTAACATAAATTTCACTTTACATGAGTTGAATCATTTTAAAACAGCTCAGACAGCTTTGAACATCTTCGAAGGTTCTAGGTAAGTTCTGCGGTTGATTCTGTTGATAGAGACCAATCACTTTTAGAACGGGTTATAGTAATTTCAATTTCTCAGCGGAGCTAGGCCAACGACATTATTTAATCAGTATTTTATAAAAAGAACGATTGTTAACGATGCTCATTAGCGGTTTAAACAACTTGCAGGAACTGGTCACTTTGCCACTCGCTTTGCAGAACATCTCTAGCTTCGTTGCAATTTTTCATAGAGATATCTTGTTTTACCGGCTGGGCAGCATTTTTAACCAAAGACTACGGTCCGCAAAAATTGATTTGGAAATCAGTTTTTTGATACTAAATTTGTTTTAAAAAGATTGAAACGTGGCCTAAAAACCATATGTAATTTGATAATCCTTCACAAAAAGTAATTCAGAAACTTAAAACTAGAGGTATTTGTAGTTAAAAATTATAAAAATCAATATGGCGCTCATTCATAAAACATCTGAATTTTCCAAAGCAATTTATTCGTTTGTGAAACGTTGAGCGAAGTCTTGAGATCTTCTATTAATACACTTTCGCTTATTCTTTTCTATTCCCTTGGTTTTCGACATTTCTACCTAAAATGTTACAACAGAAACCTAGGGATTTCAATGAGTTAAAGTCGCATTAGATCCCATTGGGTCTAGCTAGAAAAAGTGTCTCATAAGACATAAGTTTTCGGTGGAAGAAAGACAAGATTTACACACGCCATTGCAGAAAACAAACAAACAATCTCATAAACTCCAAAACACACATTTGCATTCACTTACAATTTTGCTTTCCGTGACAATTAAAACTGAACAGAGGTAAATCTTCGAATATTAATCATCCTTGGAAATAAACGATGTTTTCCGTAAGATTGCTGACCGTCGCTTTGGTGATTTACTAGTCGGTATGATCAATTCTAAAGTGTACGTGCAATTTTTTTCCTGTTCAATTGACAGGTGTCAGATCGTGACAGATACTGATTGAAAACTTATTAGAAGTTTGCTTGGAAGCCTTTTATGTAAATTAAAAATGTTTCAGAGAAGCCTTTCTCATTAATTTTAAAAACCTCTGTTTTCTTTATCATCTACTCGGTAAAAAAATGTTCAGTTTATGGAGGATCTTCCCGAAATTGAACTCGTAATTGTAGCCCAAAATCATCCAAGTTCTTTTAGCAAGCGTTTTGTTGAGAGTTAGAAAACATAACAATGTTATTCCCCGGCCTGGGTTGGTCCGTATTGGGAAAAACTGTGTCCTCTCTCTTTAGTACCTCGAGCACAGTTTTTCCCAATACGAACGTCCCATCTAACGTATGTTTTTTTTTAATTCAACCAATCAGATTGTTTGCACCATTCAAACAAGGAGTCTGATTGGCTTATATTAGCGTGTTTTATGAGAGTACTGAAAAACTTGCTGACGTCACTTTTTATCCGCTTCGAAAATTTAGAGATATTTTGAAAATAGAAAGTAATGCGTGGTGAATTTTACGGATTCTTTAATAAAACAAACATAGAAGACCCTGACTGCGTTCTGTTTTGTTGTAAAGCACTTATGCAAGGGCGTAGTCAGGGGGGGATCCTGGGGTGCCCGTGACCCCCCTTGGTAGGCCTTCTTTTGAGCAAACAACCTACAATATTCAGGTGGTGAAAACGCCATGACAATATCTTGGCCTGCCCACTATACTCTCACTGTTCATCCCAAAACTGTAACATTAAGTAAAACATGTACGGCGGGGAGGTCGACATGACAATCTGGTGAGTAGCCTCTGTGAGCCCCCCTTTGAAAAATCCTGGCTACGCCCCTGCTTATGGAAGCGGCTAAAGCACTCAAGAACTAAGGAGAACACTCGACAATGTCCCGTGTTCCCCCCCCCCCTACACTTCTTTGGTGCTCGAGCCACTGCTGTAAGAATCTTGAGCAAACCACGACGGCGACAGCAATGAGGACGTGACAAACCTAACGATCTAAGGGGGAGAAGAGTAGCTCAGCAAGTGCGTTTTAAAACTTTGTACATTTTTTAACTCCCTCTGCAAAACAACGGGTGAAATCACCAAAATTGGTGTCATTTATGAACAAAAACCGCGACGGAAAACTATTTCAATTTCCATTTGAGACTCAACGCTGCTCACACACGTTAGGCTGAAGTTTAGGTGTGGTGCCGTAAGAGTCGGTAAACACATGCAGGCATTGCGAAATTCTAACTAAAAATATAAATAAATTTTTTGATTGAAGTCGTCTTCGTCTCAAAAAAGGTTGTGCTTATTAAGAGTCTAACTAACACGTATTGTGGTCGACAGCTTTCATTTACTTATGCAAAAATACTGCTCAAATAACCTGCTGAGTTTTTCTCATTTGTCTGAGTAACAACTAACTGTCACGTAAATATGCATCATGATTCCATCAATTCTAGAATCACTGGTGGTGAAAACCAAAACCGAAATAGCGAATGTCCTTTTGATGGCATTAGCCTCACCGAACAGCACACTATTAGGAGAAAAAAGGGAAGGCACGCTGCGCCAAAGATCTCCCAACTAAAGGTTCTTTCCTTTTTTTTTCCATACATAAAAACCAACACAGCAAATTCCAATTCTCATCATCGAGAATCAGTGAGGGGAAAGATGCATTCAGCGGATGTCCTGGGTTTCTGTACCATGAATTGACTACTGCTACGCCTCATGGTCAAAGTACTGGTCCATTTCGACAAGTTTCCCCGAAAGCATGCTGGTCCTCATTGATTCATTGATTTTCATGGGTGGGTGGAGAGTGGCAGTGAAAGTGTACAGTTGACGGAGAAGATAGGCCAGACAGAGTTCCTGCCCAATGCTTTCAATCCAAAGTCCAACGCGCGCGATACTGGGACAACATGTCTCCCCCTTACAATATCAAGTGAAAACCAGCCAAATTCAGACACGTAATTAAATTGCGCTGGATATCTATATGTTCTTTTTTATTTCATTGTTAACTCGGTAACTGCTGAATATTACTATACTTTAGCTATCATTGAATACAAAGCTAAAAAAATAGACCATTCAGATGAACAAATAAAAGTCAAGTACGAAGAATATCACACTTTCATAAAAAGTTCATTCTAACGTTAAAAAGCTGTAAATAAGGCTGTAACATCTTTTAAACCGAGCAATTGTGGTGCATAAACCCATCCAGATACTCTGCAAATAAGCAAATGGAATTTGTTAGCTGTGCTAGTTGTGTGAATTTAAAAGCAAGCGGTAAGCCCAAAACTTGAAATAGAAGAAGATCCTTATCTTAGATTGACCAGGACTGGAAGTAAAATCCGGGTGGAATAAATAAGGTGTTTTTACCATCTTTTCTTGTGAATGATTGTTGACCGGCCGACACAGACACGAACGGGAACAGCTGGACTCGTAACACAACGAGCATACTTTATTCAGGCTGTCAGCCATGCTTTCTACACCACACAGACAGACGCTTCTTCGCATGCGCAACACTGCTGACCAACTACAACATTCCTACCAACATGATGATCAAGCGCCCTTGCTTTGTAACTAAATATCAAATAATTGACATTACAGATGGAGGCAACCCCCTTCGGGTCCTTTTGACCGGAAAAAAAAAATTTTGGTAATCCCAGACACGTACTATTAAAACTCGTCAACTTGTGCAAATTACATGTACGCTTTATGATGAATCCATCAGGTACAGGCATAAGAATTGTTTTCACTCGTCATAATGAGTTGCTCAAGAACCTTTCCTGGAAATTATTTCACAATTGCAAGGAAATGTACGTCCAAAAATAACTTAACAAAAATTTACAAACTTACAGACACAAACTCTCCTGCAGTCTTGAAGTTTCTTGAAATTATTCTGGTTACCACGACATCCACCATAATAAAATTTCTCACATTTCTTAGTGTGCTTGTTGTAGAAATACCGAGGCCTCCGGGCCCTACATGGTCCTACTTTCTTCGGTTGGTAGCAAATTGGCTTTGGTTTAACAGCTGAATAAAAAAGGGATAACTAAATCTACATGTACCATGACGAGGCTAATAAACGCAAGGCAAAATCAATTATTTGCAGTCTATTTAAACACATTATTATAAAGCTTTGGCCCTTTTTAATTTACAAGGAGCTTGAGCTACAATACTGAGGCTCACTAAAGAAAGGGGTTTTTCGAAAAACCACGACAATTACTTACAAGCGCAGGTTTTGTTACAATTACGAATGCTTCTAAATCTGTTCACGTTCCCCAGGCAACCTCCGTAATAGAACTTTTCGCATTTTCCAGTGCGGTGGTTGAAGTAATATCTACCGATCCTGGCCTTACACGGGCCAGTTTCCTTTGGAAAAAAGCATGTACCTTGAAAAGACAGAAAACAAAGATATATTACTGGCGAGCATTACCAAAACTACTACCAAAGATTGCACCGTTTATACTTTCGTCAATGCTCCCGTCAGGCTTTGCTACAAATATACAGCTTTCATCGAAATAGTTATTAGCCTTGATCACTTACATCGTTCCTCACATGCCTGCAGTGTGGGAAAGTTATTTCCGTTTCCTCCGCAACCACCGTAGATGAACCTCTTGCACTGACCTCTGGCCCTATCAAAGTTATATCGCGGGAAATACCCTTTGCAGAGACCTGGTTCCTCAGGAAGGAGGCAATCTTCCGTTTGGCCGTAACCTTTGAAAAAGAATCATATATATGGAATTAAAATTAAAAAATTCCCCGTGTGTTAAAGCCAAAGTAATCAACTATTTACAGATGTGGAGGTCGCTAGTCGTGGATATTTACTAAACAGTTAGATAAAATAGCACAAAAGATGATTTCAACTCCTTTATTTCTGCAACGATAATAACATCCACAAGTATAAATCCCATGGGATTTTCTCGGTGGTGAATAGCAAGGGATATTCAGAGTTTAAGTAGTCAATCAGAGCGCGCCACTCTCTTCAGTATGTACCAATAGCCACTGTAGTTTGGAGCGTTCTAAACCTTAGTTTATCCGTTTCAAGTGTACCATACAACACAACCTTGCGTTATTGCAAGAGTTCTCTATCGGTGGGCCCGAGAGGGAATGTAACTACCTGACCTTAGAAGTTTAAACGTGTGTTATCCGAGTACAATGTACAAGACTGTCACAATCTGGAATCTCACCGCGATAGATTAAACATTCGTAGCCAGAATCTAACCCAAAATCTTTTACAAGAATTTCACAGATGAACATCATCGTACTTTATGCTTCCGATCAGACAATCAATTCTTGACTGCCAAGGCTAAAACACGGACTTAAGAGTCGGTCCAAAGCAATGTCAGCAGACAAACTAAGCCACGTCCACGAGGCTGTCCCAACCAGGAAACTCGTCGTAATAGCTAAAACCCAAATAACTTCGGACTTTGGATTCAAATCCTAACCAAATGCCACATGCATATGAACAAATCATGAAAATTATCGCTGACTTACTCTGCGCTTATCATGCCTCAAAAAACTCGACCCTGAATCAGAAGTAAGGGGATGATCTAAGAGTTTAAACTTATCTGACTGAAGTCCCGACAATTGTCAGGGAAAATTACGTTAATCAGCAAAATTACAATAGCTCGTGTATTATTATGAAGGATGCAACAGTCTAGTAAAAGTACTGAAGTAATTGTTTTAGTTGTAAGACTCTCTCTCTGGTGTAAAGTACTAATAGCCAGTTATTGCACGCGTGGCATCGTACTTTAAGACCTTTTATAGTATGTTGAAATTACGGACAACCAGTAATTTCTAAATTTAGCTTGTACCGAAGACGTGGCAGGAAATCTAAATTACAGGCGGGTGACAACTCTAACAAACGCTGTTTCGGGAATCTGGAGAATTTCTCCGGGAATCGGGACACTTGGAAATTTTACCGGAAGAAACACATCGAGAGTGTAACGGCCAATCGTACCAACAAGATAATAAGGCTATTGAACAAGGATCATGATGTCGACAAGCACATCCACAACATCTCGTCACACAAGCTCTCACTCTTCCAAAAGCTTGTTCTCTCCCGAGGTTTAAAGTTCTCCCTTCCACAACGCATCGAGATAAAAGCTAGTTTTGAAAAACTCTACTGGAAACTGGAGCGGACACTTGCTGATGACAAGAAAGAGTTAACTGCCGCAACCCTCCGTTCTATTGCACTTAATTACATTGAGTGCAAATCACCGAAGCCGCCAAAACCACTTCAAAGGGCTATAAAGCAGTTGAAACGACTTGACAACATCGTCGTCACGAAGCCAGATAAAGGTACTGGTGTAGTCATCATGAACAAATCTGATTATATTAACCTGCTGAGCCAGGCATCTATCAATGATACATCGAAGTTCACACCGGTCAGCCTGCAGAGACCAAAAACGAGAGGCCGCCCAGTAAAGCATTACCACCCTCTATTGGAGAAGGAAAAGCACCTTGCATCTGTTGTACGGAAGATCTTACCAAAGCAGATTGCCGACTGTGTTTGCCAGGCTGGCTCACGCCTTGCCCATCTTTATGGACTCCCTAAGACACACAAAGAGAATCTATCGATGAGACCTATCCTATCTGCCATCTGCACTTACAACTATGCCCTCGCCAAGTGGCTTGATGACAAACTGAAGCCCCTGTCAAGCAATCGCTACACAATATCAGATACCTTCTCCTTCGCCGATGAGATTCAAAACCTAGTCATCGACGAGAATGACATTCTGGTATCCTATGACGTCACGTCACTATTTACTAATGTGCCGCTTCAAGAAACGATCGAAATCATCGCTGAGAAGGCGTTCGCTGACAACTGGTTTAATACTACACACGACCTCAGCATTACAAAGCCTGAACTGGTTCAACTCCTAGAAGTTGCAACTATGAATCAACTATTCCAATTTGATGGCAATCTTTACGAGCAGATCGACGGTGTGGCCATGGGTTTTCCATTGGGCCCACTTATGGCAAACGCATTTTTCTGTTCTATCGAAGAGAAACTAGATCAAGACAACAAGCTCCTTGAATTTTACAGAAGGTACGTGGATGACACGTTTGCTATTGTCACGAGTGTACCAGCGGCAGAAGATTTATTATCAACGCTAAATAACTGCCATCCGTCCATACACTTCACCGTGAAGCTAGCATCTGGAAACAAGTTACCTTTTGTCGGTATGGAAGTGCTCAAGAAAGGCTGTAAACTAGAAACTAGTGTTTATCGGAAACCAAAAAACACAGGCCTATTGCTTCATCACCAGAGCCACGTCGATAAAAGGTACAAGAAATCACTACTTAAGACCATGTTGAATCGTGCATTCCGCCTGTCGTCCACATGGGAGTCCTTCAAATCTGAATGTGATCATCTAAAGATGATGTTTACAAACCTCAAGTATCCCGACCACCTCATCAATTCCACCTCCTCTCACTTTGTCACCTCAGTTAGGTTGGAAAACCCTGGAGTGCAAGCTCAATTATCCATCAACGAAAATGCTGTTCACCGAGTGGTTTTGCCTTTTAAAGATCAAAAGTCAGCTGACGCAGTGAAAAGGCAATTATCAGATCTAAGCAACAAAATCGATCACACCCTTCATCCCGTGTTCAAGAGTCGCAAAATCTGTGAAGATCTCAGAGTATGTGAGCCTAAACCTCCTATAGTTAGCCAACAATGCGTTGTATATAATTATAAATGTGATCTGTGTGATGCAGAGTACGTCGGGTACACCAGCCGGCATTTACATCAACGTATTAATGAGCCCCGTAATTCGGCCATCGGCAAACATCTAAAGAACGACCACGGCCTACAAACCATCGGCGACCTGACCAAGCATTTCAACGTACTTAAAAAGTGCACTGGGAAACTGGACTGTTTAGTTCATGAAATGCTTTTCATAAAGAAGATGAAGCCCTCTTTGAACAAACAATCGGATTCCATACGCGCGAAACTACTTATTTAATAGTTTACATTTATGAACTCAACACGCGCAATTATTTATTTAAAATTTTTTAAAAAATTTTTAACTTTTTACGTTTGTCACCTTCGCACGGTATAAATTAGCTATTCATTTTTATTCTCTTCTCACTTGAGAATGATGACATGGAGTCATCGAAACGTTGTGTGCTTTTCTCGCTAATATTTATTCTTAAATGTTATTGTCTTGCAAGCAAAATATCAACCTCGCGCTAATGTTGGGCAAAGGTTAGGGTTAGGGTTAGGGTTAGGGTTAGGTGAGTACAAGTTGTGTGGGAAAGTGTTAGTGTGGAAAATGAGGAGTGTGGAAAATGAGGAGAAAGGAGGAGTGTGGAAAAGGAGGAGTGTGGAAAAGGAGGAGTGTGGAAAAGGAGGAGTGTGGAAAAGGAGGAGTGTGGAAAGTGAGGAGTGTGGAAAGTGAGGAGTGTGGAAAGTGAGGAGTGTGGAAAGTGAGGAGTGTGGAAAGTGAGGAGTGTGGAAAGTGAGAAGTGTGGAAAGTGAGGAGTGTGGAAAATGAGGAGTGTGGAAGATGAGGAGTGTGGAAAATGAAGAGTGTGGGTAAGGAGTAGGTTTTAACGATATGAACAACAATAACAAGCACTCTATTTCCTTTAAGGCGATGCATCATTGCGTTTTCACTACTAAGGAGATCAAAATGGAGATCAATGCGAACTTGTACTCACCTGTGAATATGCAAATTAAATTGAATCTACCCCTGGCTTACAAGTGACGTAGTTCGCAAGATTTGCACCATGTAGGTGTTGGCGGTAACACTTTTTTTGCAGTTAACACATTCACGTAACCCGCATTTCGCAAGATTTCCACCATTTAGCTGTTGGCGGTAACACCTTTTCGAACGTGACCAAAAATGTTTTCAAGACGCTTTCTGTCAATTTATAATATTCACGGCTAACCAGCCAAAGAAAACAACATCAGTGCGAGGTTGATATTTTGCTTGCAGACAGTAACAGTATTACCCAAGTAAGACAATTTTTATGCATTACTCTAAAAAAGTGAAAAAATGCTATGCTTAAGCTACAACATACTGAGAGTAATGTTTCACTCGTTTGATGCTTTTGTTTACTTTTTACCTTTTTGTTTTTAACGTTAAAACCGGGAAGCCCCAAAAGCACCCTCTAGCACAGGATTTTAATCATATCCTCAGCGTTATTCTTGTGGGTGTTTTGTTGTTTACACTGCAAACTAGGAACGTGACATGTTCTGACAAGGTCTATTGTTAAATAAGTTCCTATAATGTATTTTGTAGTTTTATCCTGATAAAGTCGAAACCGGTCGATTAATACAAGACAAGTTGCTGTGTGCTGCCCAATACTTCTCTTACAAAATTATAAATTTTCCACCCCGCACCCCGCACCCCGCACCCCGCACCCCGCACCCCGCACCCCGCACCCCGCAAAGACGCTATTCATGGTTAATATAATGCTAAACATGCAAAACCTGTAATATTTAAAGTTAGACAAGTAGTAATAAACGGCTAATCTTAGAATATGTGCCGGGAATTTTAAAAATTTCCGGGACGACTTAAGTTGACCTAGTATTGCTCAAACAGGGTTTGTTAGAGTTGTCAGCCCCCCGTTAAATTGAATTTTCTTAGCGAACTTTCTAGAAGGTTTTTGTACCTTAGAATGCATGTTATAATTCATTTTTACGTTATTTTTAATCGTGCGTAACATTCCTTGCTTGCTTAATTGATGATACAGTAATAATTTCAAAACCGTTAGAATGAAAATAGACAAATTAATGAGTTGAAACTGTAAATTGCAATTACGTTTTATGCTCTTACCAGTACGTGGAGTGGAGAAATAAGTAAGATACAAAAGCAGTACGCAATAAACAGTGAGTGAAAGTGGAAAGTGGAAAGTGAAAGTAGAGTTCTAAGCTTCTGTTAGGTTGTTCAGTTCAACAAGAAGTTCAGTTGCCGTAGATCCCCGTTATCAAGAACTATTGACATATTTCTTCCCTTCCGTCGACCGAGCAGATGGTCAGAGTTAGTTTCTCCCGATTTGGTCAGTCCAGTAGAACAGTTTAGTACATTCCGTTTTCCTATCCTTCCCTGTATAGTCCAAAAGTGTTGTCCAAGTCTACGTTGAAATCTATTTTTAGTTAGAAATGACTTCAACTAAAAATAATCTTAACGATGTTCTCGACCTTCACAGCGCTGGACAGAGTTATAAGTTTTTGAGTGGAAATTTGCTTTGGAAAGAAAACGTTGCTACTCCGCCTTTCGAAAGAAATGAAAATGTTCCTTCATCGTTCCTCCTCTGCGATAGGTAAATTTGACGTGACTACATGGCAGGCGCCATTAAAATCACGCCATAATACTATGAGAGTGAGGACGGGAATTTCGACATCAGAAATGTATCAAAACGTAAGAGCTCCAGTTTCTTGCGAAGTAAAGAAAATTATGTTCATAAACCTAATAAGATAAAGACACGGAACAAGCGATTACAAATCTCATACCTGCGTGAAACAGTAACACCAAAGCAACAGAAAATAAGGCTGACTTCATTTCGCCTCCAAAGCCTGAAACGTTTTGATAACTACGACCAGCACTCTTCAAAATTAACTGAAGGTTTGTGCGTGTTTACTTAAGAATGACTTTTTAACTATTTTTACTGACCACAGTGACTGAAAGGAAATGTGCGTCACGGAACATTCAAGTGTCAATATGTATTTCATAATGAAAGAAAAGCGGCCACGAAAAGATAGACAATTTATTAAAATTTAAAATGTTAATAAAAACGTCTCCTGTGGCTCCAGTTTGTGTAAGTGGATTTTACAAAAAGGAAAATATTTTGGTTTCAGCGGTATCAGCTAGTGTTTCAGCAGACGTATTTACTTTCCTTCAAAAATTTGGTCACATTCCCACACAAGTCTGAAAATAATCCTCAGCAAATATGTATTGTGACTGAGGTCCGGTCCCAATATAGTGTAACCATATCGTTCTCAAGAGGAAAGGAAGTATTCTCTGTTCTAAGAATTTTGAAAATCGGAGGTGCAATTTGCGTAATCAAGTAATTCTAGGTCAAGTCAAGGTCATATGTATCGAGATCTTACTGATTGTCTTTGTGCATTTTCTGCAAATACCCTCGCCTTAATACACGAAAGCTTCTCGACATAAGTATTGAATATGGTTGCTTTGATAACAATATGAGAATGGCAAAGGGGTTGTACGTGACAACGCGATTAAGCCCCAAATTAATACATGACGCGTGAATAATACAATAATGCGAGGTAAGCTGAGACTTGAATTTTACCCTTGACGCCCGAATATTGTTTAAAGTACACATGAGACACAAATTTTTATTAAAATCATCCGTTAAACGGAATCAGGACCTCCTCTTTACCCTCCAATACCCATTTACTAGTGGCTGAGTTACTACTCTGTGAGATTCTCTGTCTCTTTTTTCCTTCTCGGTATTCAACTGATCGATATTGTGATTGCGAATAAATATGGATATTAAACGGCACTAATCTAAACAGGTATAAGCCTTTTAAAGAGAACAAAGGTTAAAACCCAGCCGATACAACCACCAAATCTCCATAAGAATATCTCGTGTCGACTTCATAGAGCACACTAAGAATCGAAGATCAAAACCATTTTAGGTAAAAATACGTTTATTGTTACCACGAAGAATCTATTTGTTCACGGCTGATGTGCAAATTTTTTTATGTTTAAGGTGGACGGCCGGGCCCCCGATGAAGGGAGATGCAGTGCCCGCCGACCTACAAGACTAATCCCACCCATGGCTGGCGTGCAAGGCCTTAGGGTTGGGGTCCACCAGAAACGAGGGACACCAGTCGCCAACTTCGCTGGGGAATCGAACTCCACCTCACTGGAACCAAAAATTGAACACACACACGCAAAAGAACAAACAGAAAACTAAAACGACAGAACGATACAAGCCCAGTGCAGTACACCAATATTAACAATCTCTTTTATCAAATCTCTAGTGATATCGTGCGAAAGAGCTCTCTTAATGGTACGTGGTGAAACATGTTTTCTTTTCAGCTGTCGGAACGGAGCTGTTGGTTATCGAAGTAAGATAGTGCTTACACTCACGTAAAATCCAATACAAACAGTCCTATCTCATTCTTTCCTAGAGTTGAATAAAGGCTGATAGTTTCTAAAGAAAATGTTTGCGGCTGCGTCGGTGGGGGTAACGAAATAATTTGAATATATCAACAAAGTTGAAATGGTAAATTGGCCACCGTTATGATTATAAAAGCTGACGTTTCGAGCGTTGGCTCTTCGTCGGAGCGAATAGAGGAATTGTGAGTTGTGTGTGCTTTTAAAGGCAGAAAATAGAGCTACGTTATTGGTGGGAACATGGCAAGGAGAAAACACGAATAAATTAGTGGAATAAAAAGCGTTCGTTGATAAATGTGGGATTTAGACTGCCGATTTGAAAGATGAGCTTTTGTTCAAGAGTTTTACGGCTTTCCGTGCTACCTAACTGTAGGAAAGACCGCATATTTCTAAGCAACATATGGTATCAACGAACGCTTTTTATTCTACTAATTTATTCGTGTTTTTCTCGTTGCCATGTTCCCACCAATAAAGTAGCTCCATTTTCTGCCTTTAAAAGTACACACAACCCACAATTCCTCTATTCGCTCCGACGAAGGGCTAACGCTCGAAACGACAGCTTTTATAATCATAACGGTGGCCAATTTATCTTTCCTAGAGTTAATCCATTACTGAAGAAGCAAAGGTATTTTCATTACAATCATTGAAGCTTGGAGGGAAAATTGCACAAACGTGAATGCATCCATCTCGATTTTTCTGGGGGTAGCTTCACATTCTGACAGTAAATAATGTCAAAGCGCCCTTTTGTTCTAGCGAAATGTCGCTTAAGACGCCTCGAACATTCGCTAGAACTTTCGAGGGGAGATCACTACAAAAAACATCGTAAATTCGCGTATTTTGTTTGCATTAATTTTGCAAAACACTGTCAGCTGTAAAAAGTAACACAACACCGCTGCAGAGCTAGACGAAGCACTCAATAGTATTTTATTTGTAACCGATTCAGATTTGATTACTATAATTAATAGCGTCTCGTTGTTTTCACGTTTTTCTCCAGATTTTCCACTTTTCTCCGCAATAGCTGGTTTCGTTTCTCAATTCTGCTTAATTTCCCTCGAGCTTGTTGTATTTGCCAGTGTTGAGACTCTGCGTCTTGGCCCTGTGACAGGTGGGTCGATGTGTGTGCATGGGATGTTGACGCGGTATTTGACGCATAAACGTTTATCAAGCGAAAACGGCTGAGGGACTGGGTTCTTCGGAGCTGGTCTCCACTTCGTTGACGTTCCGGTGACACCTGAGGACTCAAATTAACTTAGTAAGACTTGATAGCATCCTATTGAGCAGTTATTGAAAATTGTTTCAATACCATTTGTATTTGTTAATTAAAACAAACGAAAAGTTTTGAGACATTATCTTCATCAGGTTTTGCATCCATGGCGCAGCTAATTATTTATTTATGTAAACTTTGCACTGACTGTCATTATTCGGGCAAAAGATTGACTCCTAAGTGGCAAAAAGAAACTGTAATTCTGGCACTTAAGCACATGTCAGCCAAAGCAAATGAAAATTCATCAGATGGTGTAACAACCCTTTCACTTATACATTGTATGAGAGGGCCAAACAGTCTTTCTTTCTGTCACATACTTTACGCAGAACGACGGTCCTTGATCTGACTTTGTTTATTATTATCTCAGTGTTGTCTGTTACCTAATTTTTTCATGTTTCACAGCTTAATGGTTGCTCGGTCGATCATTACTCAAAGTGGTACTGAAATTAATTGAATGGCCATACTCTCTTTCGAGTTAGTACTTTTTTAAGATTACTCCGACATCAAATACCTCTGTGAATGTCCTTGCACGACGCCTTCCGACAGCAGCACTGGTGACGCCAGAGCTGAGGGAAACTTGTTTTCGTAAGTGGCGGTGGTTCCCTGTTGTTGGTCGACGTGTCTTTGATCGAGAGACAAAACAAACAGGAGTCAATCGTTTACACCCTACCATCAGTATATGTATTCTCCATGCTGATCCAGATAGATTTCCTCAGGTGCTGACGAGGAGACTTGTTTAACGATCAAGAGCGTCTTAAGTTGGTGATCATTTCTTTTATTCTCATGACCTTAATGTTTAATTCAGGGGTGATGTTGTAAGGAGAAATCAGACGCTGATCACTCCAAGGGGTCAAAGGGTCAACAGAATCCTGTGAACCGCGCCTTACGTCTGCTTTTACATTTACACTGATTCCTGACTGGTTCTGTTGTGCAGACGATTAATGGCCTTTTTTAAACGAAATATTCTATATTTCTCTACAGGTATTTTTTTTACAAAATGTACCGTTATATGGACTTCTGATTTCAAAGAGTTTTTACCGTAATTTTCCTTAGTCAACATAGCGAAAAAACTCGAAAACCTCACCTCTCCTGAAGCGTTTTTATCTGGGGTCTCGTTTGCCCTCGTGTCCTCTGTATCCTTCTCAACACCTTCATCGTTGTTTTCTTCTTCCTCCTCTATCTCTGTTTTCTTTTTCTGAATTCGTTTTAACCTCTTCCGCTGCTCTTCCAAATTTTCAATTTCCTTCTTGAAATCAATTAATTGCTGTTTGCACGTGTCACGTGCCTCGTGAATTGGAGTGTACCATCTACGTATGTCATAAAACAAACAATGGAAAAATGATCGTATTTAGCATTGATTCATTTATTGGTCAGACACATTATTTATAGTTCAGGAGATTCGCAGCATAGCCATGAAAATTTGCTCCGGGGATGGGAGTTCACAAAAAACAAAAAACTCTTTACTAGCTCTACAAAAATTGCTTGCATCTTTATTATAACACACATGTCATCACTCTACCTTTCAGAGGGTAGAAGTTCATTCTCATATTTCTTAACATCTTCCTCGCTTTCCTCCGTGACGTTATCAAGCACAGGCGTTGGGGTGCGATTCGCCTTCCTCGTTGGTGACTTTATTCTGTTCTTGGCCATCTGACCACAGCCCGTTTCATCGCTTGTTTTCTCACCGAGGGCCTCATTTGGTGACCAGTCCTCAATGACGATAATTGGAGGCTGGCCAGTCTCTTCAACCTCTCCTGATGATGGTGAACTCTTCCTTCGTTGACGAATATTTCTCATCCATTTACTAGCAGCAAATGAAACATTCCATGGATTCAAAACTGGACTTCGTAGAGAAACAGAATCTTCATCTGACGAGCTGTGGTCATAGTTTGGTGGGTCACCCAAAACATCAAAAAGGCTTCTCTCGAATCTCCGATAACTTTTAGGAGAGAAACGGCGGCCGGGTATTCCAGTGTTGATAATTTCTTTCACAACCACATTCGGCTTTTGAACGGCAGGTTTTTCAACAGGAACAGAGGGCAAAAATTTTGGACTGCTCGTTCTGCTGTCCTCCTTAAAAGTTGCTTTTCCAGTGTTATCTTCCTTGGATGCAGACTTTCCTTTCCTGTTTCTCTCGTCTCCTCTTCCCCTTTTGTTTTTTCTTTTCTCTTTCTGCTTTCCTCCTATCTTCCCTGGAGTATTCCCATTCTTTGTGATTTTTGGCTCAGCATTAACAGATGTTTCATCAGCAGTAGAAAACACAGAGCCTTTAGTATGTGGACGTACTGCGACATTTTTTAGCTGCTTTCCGACACTTTTTGCTCTACGACCCATTGTTGGTGACCTTGACATACGATCTCTCGCCGGTGCACTTCTTGGTTTAGACGTTTCTAAAGTGGGTCTGTTAAACTGTTCAAGTGCTCTTTTACTCGAAAAAGGAAAATTAGCTCTGCCATCAGTGTCATTCTTGGAATTTCTTCTCAACAATAAGACGGCTTTCACGACTGCTGCAGCGCTGCTTGTCAAGATGGCAGATGATCGTCGCCTTGACCGAGGAGGCACGAAAAGCTGCTCCGCCTTCTTCGGTGCTCCGGGCATTTCATCGTCGTGATTTGGCTTTCTCAAATGATACCTACAAACGTAAGTTGTATGTGTAAAGTTATTATTATCTAGGTTTCTCCCTATACAATGGAGATTGCCTGTACCTTTTCCTTGCCAGAAAATTAAAGCCGAAGATGTGATACAAAAAGGAAAGCTGATTTTTTTCTATCCACCTTATTCCTATTTTCTGATCTCGGGTTTATCTGGAAGGCACAACAATAGATAAAGTCTTCCCCCGGACGAAGGGGCCCACAAGGCGTTAGCCGGCTCATCTGAACCTGATCGCCAAAACTTAAAGCACCCGGGAGTATGGCAGTGACAAGATGATGGTCTCCATGGCTCTCCTCTGGTTTTCCTGGCAGTTTGCCAGTACTCAGTTATCCTCCTGTCTTGTCTAGGAACACAACACGATGGCGCGACTAAGTCCCGAAACGGACCTCTCAACCCCAAAGTTTAGCGCGCTTATCGTTAGGGTACCGTGTCTCCCTGTTTTGAGCGTGTTTAAAACTGAGCTTATGAAGCTCTCCTCTGAGGTTTAAAATGATATAAAAGTTTTATGAATATGTTAAGAATTAGTCAGATATACAAGCATTAATTATACCTTGATAGTGGAAGATAAAAAATTTTATCCTAAAGTTGATAAATATCCACAACTAATATCACCTTTTAGCATCTCCATATTCCACAGCCCGAAAGAGAATTGGAGTCATTTCGCTCCTGTCAATTGTGGCTTGATATTTTCCCGCCATTTCTAACAGACTGGTGATCGTACACCTCTTGAAGCTCTGCCAGATGTCACTGTCACGGATGTAATGCTTAATGTCGTTGTCGTTGAAGAAACAGCGGCGATTCTGACTAAGCATTTCGATAATACTCTCGTTGGTTTTCAACGCCCACCTATGGTATCACAATGTACAGTAATTTCCATCAACAAACTGACAGATTGTGGTACGTTATGAACTAGATAACAATTACTTGTGAAAAATTGTTTCATTAGTGTGATTATTCAAGCTAAACCAGATATTGAAAAATCAAACTTACCTTACATTGTAATAAATATGAACCAGATATTGAAAAATCAAGTCACCTTACATTGTAACAAATAAAAAGTTCATGTAAAATAACTTTCCAACAGAAGTCGACAAGGATAACACTTACTTCCAAATTACTGATCTGGGCCCAGTTGTACAAAAGGCGAATAATACAATCCGATAGATAAGTCGCTATCCATTGAATAATTGATAGCAAAACTTACTGCGTTGTCCACTGGATAGCGTTATCAAACCCTCGAACAACCGGGACCAGAAGGTTAACTATTTCAGTGAACTCTAAAATTGTATATTTGGATGTCAACTGTTTAACAGTTTTATCAATTTTTTGGGAATCGATTTTGGTATTTATGTAAACAAAAAGACTACATAGAAACTTACTTGTTGACCAGGAAACAAGTGACGGTACCGATGCTCACAACACTGCAGAAACAAGGACTGGAATCCAGAATGGTGGATTCACCGAAAAATTCACCTAAAGGATGGAACAACAGCGCTAGTATTTGTTGACACTGACGCGTGCGATGGAGCAATTTTCATTTGAGTGTCGAAAGCAATTCGGTATATCGCTTCTCTTTTTTGATTGGTCTAATAAGCTCGCGCCGCTCTCTCAACCAATCAGATGCAACACTAAAACCAATTAGGACTTGGTCGCCCGCGTTTTCCCGCGCTTAAGGCAGTTTGATTGTTTTTACTTGGAGTTGTCATTGGTTTTTAATGGTATTTTCCTTTCATCCGATTGGTCGTTGTGATTACTTTGGTTTTCATTTTACGGCAGTCAATCGAAAAGCGCACTAAATGGAGTGGAATTAAGAAAAGGGAAGTAGCAGCTACAACCTACCCTTTTCGATTTGTCCAAGTTTGACTATTTCACCTCGGTTAACTTCGTCAATAAAGATACTCCTGTAGTACTGACATCTTCCTGTTCGTAAGGAAAAAATTCATTATATTTTGACTATAGATTCATTCGGCACTCTCTGTTTCTGAAAAAAAAATTATCAACACGTTGACCTCGGTTCGAATTCTAATCAGTTTCTACTGCGAAAAGAACGAATGGGGTTATCAAGGCATAATATCGCATGTAATTCAGCCACTGAACGGATGTTGGCCACAAAATGACGATGAACTCACCCGGTTTCTTACTTCGGCTAACTCTAAATGCATTGCACACGGAATAACAAGATGATAGTAATCACATTATGCCCGTTTGCTTTCCGGAAACATTCAGTCTGGACAAAGTACCGACCGACCCACTACAGGAAAAGTTAATGTTATGATATGGTGAGGATAAAGGGAATGCCACTAGTTATAAATTTCTCTTCACTCCTGTGAAATATTCTTGTGAGCGGCTTCTTTTTAGTTTGGCTATTAGATAGGGAGAGTAAAGAACAATTTTATTCTGACCCCTATGAGTCAAAGGAGTTTAAAGGTAACAAATTTTCTAAAGTCACCTTGCCAACAAACCATAAAGGCCACAAAATAACGAATTACGCATGAAATAGATAAGCGATATTCTCAATGGTGACGCTTGATCATCAAATCTTAATCTCTTACAAGTCAGCTACATGACCAATTTTCCTAAACGAACCAATCTGTTTAACGAACTGTTGGAATGTCACGAACTTCTTTTCAACCAGGGGTAGTGGATGTTGCCTCGATCTGCATACAGTTGAATTGACGAAGACATTTTCTTTATGTCTTTTACTGCTGAAAGATCGATCCAAAACAATAATACCTTTTGCAACAAAAAAGAGATGCTCTGGGAGATCCCCTTGATTAACAATGACTTTTCCTGCGGGATATTCCTTCAAGACACAAAGAAATGATAAATGTGTTAGCAATTTATCGGCAATAGGATATTACCATGTGAAATGTCCGTAGGTTTAAACGAACGGTATCAAAAGCCAAGCGCTGGGTAAAATATCCTTTACTTTGATTTCACGAGATCTGCCTTAAACTTACTTAAGTAAACCTTGAAAACTGATGTTGACATTTAAGGTCATTTTTTTTCCACAGGTTAGCGCATGATAATGTTTTAGATGACATATATACTATAAAGGACATCACACATAAAACGTCAACATGCAAATATTTATTTCCTATTAATTTTCATTCCGTCCTTAGATACTCAGTGGTTTCCCAAGTCTATTTTGACTACGTAATGAGATCTTCTGGCAGCTGAATTTAAACGTAACTTCGCTATAAACTAAAAGTTAGTACAAACTACTAAAAAAAAAATGTGAAAACAACTCATTCATAATAAGTATCTGAAATTCGTAAAATCAGTCGTAAACCTACCTGCCTTGCCATCAAACCAACTAATTTCCTCTTCTCTTCCGAAGGCAGAGCTTTCAAAGCGGCGACTTCCTCAATAAACATTTCAATTTCTTGAACATAGCGATTTTGAACTCGCTTGACGACGCTGTGAAATCTGTCGCGGTCGACTCGCAATAATTCAGTGACTTCCACGCTTCGTATACTGTCTGGCGGAGGAAGATCGAACTCTCTTCCATCTCCAGATACAAGACCAAGATATTCGCCAGCCACGTGTGTATAGGTTATTTCACAGTCGTGCGACTTTTCAGTCGCTGTGGGATCGCCAGATGAGCCGTTGTTAATATCATATTTAGCTTCCACAGATCCGCTCAAAATATAGTAACACGAAAGACAACCTTCTCCTTGTTGCTTACAAATTTCAACATCAGCCTCGATTTTTTGGTACGTGACAACATGGCAGAGCGCTTCCTTAATAAATTGAAGGCCTTTATGAATTTCTTTAAGCGCCGCGACAACTGGTTTTACGACATGTAGTTCGTCGGCTGATCTTCGAGCAGTGGAGCGTCGCTGTAAAATCTCTAAAGTCTTGTCGGTTAGCACAACTCCTGCTTGTGCTTTAAAAAGTCTCTTGTTGAAAACGGGTGGTAGATTAGGAACTGAAATGTTCGGTCTTGTTTCGCACAAAATTGGCATTATGGATATTTTTGAAATGGCACTTTCGAAAAGAAGGAATAACGGGTAGCCTTCGTTTCGCCCTTTTACGTCATAACCTGAGAACTGTCTTTTTCCTTGTAGACGTCATATCTATCGTTTCTCCCTTAACGTTTTAAACTCCAACTCGTTTTGTTGTGGCCTGACCATAAACAAACCAGGTAGCCATGAAAGCGAAAAGTTATGTAAATTAGGCTTTTCCCAAGCAGGTGTAAAGCTCAGTAATATCTATCATCTTCAGCTCTTGTCAATAAAATCAGTGAGGACTGCCATCTGTTGTCAAAAAATATATTCAGCTTAATCAAGACCAACCATTAACAAGTTGGCCCTAAATGACAATACTGAAAATGGCATCCTTCTGACGCGACGGTCAAAGCTAGATTCGGCTTAAGGGTAAATCTCCTTTCATGGATGCAAATTATAATAGTCGAGTGTCCAAAAGAGGTAAAGTTGGAATATTTGTTTCGTAGATATACTATGTTTGCAATCTGACAATTTAAAAAACAGATCATTGAAGAATATTCCATGATATGAAAATGACTTTATATTTTCAAATACATTATATGATTCGCATGATAAACACTTCAGCTTTTTGGCTGGTTGTTCGAAGCGACTAAGAAAGTAAATGCCACATTATCGCAGTTTTAACAAAAATTAAAATTTTTAGAACAATGCAAAATGAGTCATAATCATTATACTTTTATTAGAACGGGAGTTATTCACTAGATCAGAACTCTGGCTCTTACCGAAGACGTGTCTCTTCAACCAAGATTACTGAACGTAATCCAACAAATCCTCACAGAAAAGTGAATTTTGTCACGCAGTATTCCGTCACGCCGCGCTACCTCAAAAGTTGTTGTTGATCTCATAGGTAATTCTCCGTACTGTTTACGATAAAATCTTGATGCTAGTTTCGAGAATTTTATTTTGGATCAACTGATTATCCCCTAATTGTTATTTTCCTTTTTCTCATTACTTGTCTGCTCGATTTTGTATTGATATTGTCAGGAGAAATTCTGTCTTGGTCACTGATGGAGCTAACGGTGAAGGCTACTTCCTGCAATGGTTCGTTTTGCCTAGTCTTTCTCCTGGGTCGTCAGAAATCAGCTGATCAGCACAACGATAATGATTCGATATTTGTTTCTACCGCCTAAGAAGTCATCATGAGACAACTAAGGAGCAGTTCGCCAATTAAGTTTTTTTCGTCTGATTCGTGAAACAACTTCTTATTTTTGCCATTTTCCAAATGGCAAAATTTTTACAGTCCTTATAGGCCCACAAAGCGGAAATAGAAAACGAAAATACCTTAATATTTTTGGTAATTTTAAGAAACTAACAAGCTTGTTGTCTAGATTCCCCGATAAAAGTAAACCAGTGACAGTTTAATGTTAGGACTGGTAAATTTGTGAGAATAGTAATCATAATACCAATTAATGGTATAAATACCTAAATAAACTTTTCCTGAAATCATCCCCTAATTACACCTTCATGTAACTGTGAAAAACCCTCGCAACGCTCTGAAAAGTTTGCGATGATCAACTCCGATGGCATCTAGCCGCTTGAGAGACTTTAATATCAGTCGTTCAGTTCACGAGTCTAGTTTTTCTATCGATTTGCTTAAGTATACTTTACAATCAGCTTACACATGTTAGTTTTATTTATATATTTCCAATTCGCTTCATCTTGAAATGTTGGATTCAGTCATTGAGTCGATCTCTCTCCCGTGATCTTCCGGCTTGCGTAGTAGTATTTAATATTGGTACACCGTGAGTAGGAACGAGAGTCGAGAGTCACACTAAGCCGTATGACGATATGGAAAAACAACAAAATAATGGCATGACTGAGGAGGGATTGAAAGAAAACTGAGCACCAGACCACAGCGAAGAGATATCTTTAGCGGAATTACACATCAGCCAACTGGCAAAGTCTCAATTACAAACGTATCGAATAATAGCAATGAATCCATTTCCATCTATCAAGCTTTCAATCGGAAAATTCTACACCATTGCTTATGGACTTAAGGACTTAGCGAGAGCCCAACGAAGAATGCGTGAGACCCTTCACATAACTTTTACTTACGTGACAGAATCTTTGTGGATGCGGCACGTGTATGGTCTTAAAATAACCTGGCCTAAGAACTTTCAATTTGAAAAACATACAACCATTAAGAGTTTGTCTTAGGCGCTTGTCTCATGAGAGTGGAAATCAGCAGGTACATGCAGATGAACCGGTGACTTATTGAACACGGAAATCAGAGGAATCTTTGAACCAGTCGCTTCTATTTGCCTTTGCTCCAATTTGCGTGTGACAGAAGTGAGACAACGAGCGTGGTTACGATTACCGCCGAACGAAATCCGATCTTTGATAAAACTCGCAGCCGGCCATGACTTTGCGTGTCTTTCTGGCGTAAGAGGAACAAAATGAGGTTTACGCGCTTCTTGTTGTTGAGTTTTGTTGGTTTAAGCTTTATGTGCTTCATCGCCACTTTACTGCTTCCAAAAATCAACGAACGGAACTTGATCCACTTACCGTCCAAGACGTTTTCAAGGTACGCAGAATTTCTTCGCACAAAACTCAGTCCGTCCACGCTGATCGAGTGAGTAACTCTCTTCATACTTTATACGTTAACGCCATTTAGATTTAAAACACAGGTTTGGTGAAAGGAATACGAAGACAATGATTTGAAAATAAGAAGGGGAAAGTCAAAACAAGCCACTGTAGGATAGGATTATAAACAATACGCTTTGTATCTCTGGATCTGACGAAGTAGGTGCAGCGAATTTTTATAAACACGGCACGTTATATATCAGTACGTACCTTCGTTTGATTTATTTTTGTTAATTTAGTTCGGTACGTTAAATGTCGCGAATCTCCCTAGTCATGCCAGTCTCCCAAGAACCAGCTGTTGTTTTTACTTGTCACGATTTTGGAGCATCTTGTAAAGCTTCCTACAACCGAGGGTAATTTCATGAGTCATATGTGATCAATTCGATTTCACTTGATTGAAAACCTAATGGCCGTTCGCTTCAAAGTGAATGCATCGAGAAACAAAAGGGTAGTGCAAATAAATCAGGTACAAATGAATTGAAAGTTTGCCTTTCTATCGCTTATTGCGCGCATAACAGATAGTCTGTGGATTGTGGCCTTGGCAGAGTAAATCTAAGTGAAAGCCCTTGATTGACAAGTCGCCCATAACCTTCAATTAATTATTGTCCAGCTGTCACTTATTGCCTTCCTTTATACGTTCCCATTATCCGCCGAATAACTTGCAAAGATGGTGACACCGATCAGAACTCTGGGTATCGGTGATGATTTGATTGTTCTCCTGATTTCGCTGGTTGATTACACTTTGAAAATTAGGTCAAATTACGAGCACTTTCCGCCATCTTTGATTTTTCAGGCACTTGTCCCAGTGTAAATTTCTCCGTGCAAAGTAAGGGTGGCGCTTCATTTATCTGATTGTTAAGGATAGGGTCTGTCTTTGAGCTTTGTTTGTTTGGCAAAAGGCAATATATTCGCCTCAAAGAAATAACGAGGAATATAAAACGAAGAAACACGTTCTTGCACTCATTTCGCACTTCTCGTGGTTAAGGAAAGAAAATTGAGATAGTCGGTTGGATTTCTGGGTAAAGTTTTCAAAATTTTTTTAAAATTTTTGAATTTTCAGACCTGTTTGGTCAGTCTAAATGATAATGAAACATCCTAAACAACGCATAAATAACGGCTCTGAGCCACCTCGTTATCTCACGGCGAGAGTTTGCTATTAATTTGTATGGAAGGTAAAAAGGGTGAATTCTCTCTCTCTCATTGAGTGATAAACCAATCTAAGAGTGACCACAGCATCTAACTTTTCCTTACAGTAATAATTCTGAATCATTTATTTAGTTGTAACATGAGAATAAGGAAGTTATCGCCGGCCAAGAAGCTTTGATTGTTAAACAAATTCTCCTAGTCAGCACCAAAGTAAATGTATAAAGAACGGTATGGAGACCATGGATGCTGATTTTCGAGTGAAAAAAGTTCACACGTCTCGTTAAAAACTAGAATTTTTCATTCGTGCTAAACTTATCATTTTGCAGAAACCGTTACGTGCAAGCAGCAAGCAACGACTTACGCCAGGTGTCTTCTTCAACGGAACCGCAGGAGGGCGACGCTGAATCTAAGAGTGTTAAAGCCGTTGATCGCGAAATTGAAGGACTGCTGAACGCTACAAAGCGACAATCTGAAGAGCTGGAATTAGAAGAGGAGGATGAAATCCAAGAAACGTCTACAGAAGAAAGCCAAGTGCAATACGATGAACTAAGGTAGATATCTGTCAGTGTGAGACACATTGCAGGGGAGAAGTTGGAGAGACAAGGGACTATAATAAAATGCATCTAAAATTCACAAATATTTCGAGAAAAAGCACTTAGACAAGATGAAAGTTCCCTCGGGCCAGTAAATCGCTAGTAAAGGGGCCCCCTTACTCCTTGAAAATTCTACCTAAGCTTTTTCTTCAATCTTTTGTCCATCGTATCCTTTTTTTTTTTTAATCCCTGTCTTCAGGAAAAGTCATTGCTATTTATCGAGCTCAAAGATAGTGATTGTGGGATGCTTTAAATCATGTCATTTGGACCGCTTATTGCTAATCCTCCTCAGGCGATCAAGTCACCTGCTTTAGCATCGTGCTTTGCTGTGATTGGTTGATTTTCAACAACTGTCATAGTATGTATCAGACAAGGCATGACTATAACGATTTCAACTTTCCATTCTGCTCCACAATAAGTGCTAGAACAAAGATGTGTTTTAGCAGCTAAAGCTTATAGGTCACTAAAACGGCTAATCTCAACCCGTCAAGTACGTTATGTATTGGACTGGGCTGGGCTGGTACTTCATTGGTCAGGGCGTGCATGTTAATGAAAATTCCCATCAGAATTTCATAATGATAATAGTAGTAAGGGTAGAGGCGCGGTGGCCTCATGGTTGGTGCGCTCGACTCCGGATCGATTGGTCCGGGTTCGAGCCCCGCCCGGGACTTTGTGTTGTGTTCTTAGGCAAGACACTTTACTCTCACAGTGCCTCTCTTCACCCAGGTGTTTAATTGGGTACCGGCAATTTAATGCTGGGGGTAACCCTTTGATGGACTGGTATCCCTGCGACCCCTTCTCAAGAAGGCTGGTCTTGATGTTGTTCTTAAGAACTACAGACCAGTGAGCAACCTACAGTACATCTCAAAGATAGTTGAGACTGTTGTTGCTAAGCAGCTGTACAAGCATTTGTCTTCGAATAACCTGCTTCCAGTGTATCAATCGGCGTACCGTCTTCACCACAGTGCTGAAACCGCTCTGCTAAAGGTTGTAAACGATATTCCACTCAATATGGATAAACAACGGGTGACTTTACTACTTCTCCTTGATCTTAGTGCTGCTTTTGATACTGTGGATCATGGCATGCTGCTACGACGATTAGAAATTAATAATTGGTTCATGCTTTAGCGTGCACTATCGAGTTATGAAGCACGCGGGAAGTTTGGAGAGCACGAAAGAAGCGTAAGAGTTGCCCGAGGCGATAGCCGAGGGCAACTCTAGCTTCTTGACTGCTCTCCAAACTTCCCACGTGCTCCATAACTCGATAGTGCACACCTGAAAGCATCAACCAATTGTTTTAGAACATAGCCGGTGGAATTGTGCATCAAAATCCGACGCGAAAAACGGACAACAATATCAGTTGAAGCGAATCGTGACGGCGCTGATGCCGAGTCTCCTTTTCCTTTGTTTTTCTCTTTTTCTGCCTCATTTAAGAACTCTAGCCCAAGGGAAAAGGTCGAAACATTGTCTTCGTTTTCGGACTAGTAGGCCGAGTTTCTGTTTGTATCCATTATTGTCGCGAAATGTATTATTTTTCCCCGCGCTAACAATGGCCGCTCGCGCGAAAAAAAGAATTTCTGGCGAAGTCGGATTTGCTGACGCTATGAGCGTGCACTATCGGGATTTTGAGCACGCTTACGTATAATGAATTTGATTGCGCGACTCTGGCTGCTAGCTATGTTCTAAACTTCTTTAGAACATAGCTAGCAGAGTCGCGCAATCAAATTCATTGTACGTAAGCGTGCTCAAAATCCCGATAGTGCACGCTGATAGCGTCAGCAAATCCGACTTCGCCAGAAATTTTTTTTTTCGCGCGAGCGGCCATTGTTAGCGCGGGGAAAAATAATACATTTCGCGACAATAATGGATACAAACAGAAACTCGGCCTACTAGTCCGAAAACGAAGACAATGTTTCGACCTTTTCCCTTGGGCTAGAGTTCTTAAATGAGGCAGAAAAAGAGAAAAACAAAGGAAAAGGAGACTCGGCATCAGCGCCGTCACGATTCGCTTCAACTGATATTGTTGTCCGTTTTTCGCGTCGGATTTTGATGCACAATTCCACCGGCTATGTTCTAAAACAATTGGTTCATGCTTTCAGCTGTGCACTATCGAGTTATGGAGCACGTGGGAAGTTTGGAGAGCACTCAAGAAGCTAGAGTTGCCCTCGGCTATCGCCTCGGGCAACTCTTACGCTTCGTTCGTGCTCTCCAAACTTCCCGCGTGCTCCATAACTCGATAGTGCACGCTAAAGCATGAACCAATTGTTAATTGGTATCCAATGCAATGTCCTCTCATGGTTTCGATCTTACCTCTCTGGTCGTTCTCAGTGCATTTCGGTGCACAGTGGACTTTCAAGATTCAGTTTGGATTGCGGTGTACAGCAGGGATCTTGTCTGGACCCTCTTTTATTCACACTCTACACTAGTAGATTGTTTCAGATTGTTCAATCGCATTTGCCTGACGTTCACTGTTATGCAGATGATACTCAATTATATATTTCTTTTTGTCCCAATGACGCTATTGATGAGTCTTCCTCCCTAAAATGCTTTGGAGTCCTGTGTTAATGATATTCGCTCATGGATGTTAACTGACAGTCTAAAGCTCAACGATGTTAAGTCTGAATTTTTGGTCATAGGAACACCTCAGCAGTTGGCTAATTTAAAGTTAATACTCATTGTATACGGGTGGGTGATTGCAGCGTCTCAGCAGTCTCCTCTGCTAAAAACCTCGGTTCTTGGTTTGACACAAAATTATCAATGGCTACCCACATAACGAAATTGTCTACTTCTTGTTTTTATTATCTCTATAATATTCGGCGTTTACGGAAGTACCTCTCTAGACGGTGCCCTGAGACTCTGGTGCATGCATTTGTGTCATCTAGGATTGACTTTTGTAATAGTATTTTGTATGGTATTCCTGACTATCGTTTAAATAGGCTTCAAAGAATACAGAATGCTGCTGCTAGACTGGTTTGTCGGCAGAGTAGATACTGCCATATTACACCTTTACACATATATTACACATTTACACTGGCTACCAGTTAAATTTCGAATTGTTTTTAAAATTCTTTTAATAACTTTTAAGGTTCTTAAAGGTTTGGCACCTACATATCTAGCCTCTTTAATTTCCATTAAGTCACCTTCACGGTATAATCTTAGGAGTTCTCATGATAACCTCCCCCTTAGTTATCCTAAAAAGTTGTCTAAAGTAACTATTGGTGATCGCTCCTTCACGTATGCTGCGCCGAAACTTTGGAACGCGCTTCCTCTGGAAATTAGGTCTGAAAACACTGTTGCTGGCTTCAAGTCTAAACTTAAGACACATTTATTTCGTGCTGCGTTTTCATAGCCTGCCTAATATTAATTACTTTATTTTATTTTATATGTTAATTACTCTATATATTGTGATCCTAACCTATTTATTATTGTTCTCTTAGTTTTAAACTATTTAAATAGTGATATGTTGTAATGCGCATTTGAGCATATCCACATGGAATTTGCGCACTACAAATGCTGTATTATTTTTATTATTATTATTATTATTATTATTATTATTATTATTATTATTATTAAAGGATAGTCATTATTCTTCGCCCGGGAGGAGGGATGAGGATTTTAGCTGGATCACATGGTTTTCAGGGGAAAAGGAGGAGAGTTCAGTCGTCACCTAGAAAATTGACTGCCAATTAACTAGGGGGGGTCATACAATAATTACTGAGCCATATGGGGTGATTAGGTAAATTTTATAACGACTCAACCAAAATCTTCCGAACCCCTCCCCCTCTCCCTCCTTAGGTGATGTATAATGACCAGTCCCAAATACAAAAAATGTTATAGGTACCCTACCTACAGTATCAGTTTGTTGAAAAAAAATGAAGTTTATTCCAAACTTCTGTTGTTCTCCCGACAGTTGCACGCCTCAAAAAAGTATCGCCTTCCTCAAAACCCACAAAACTGGAAGCAGCACACTCACAAATATCCTGAATCGTTATGCGGACCTCAGAGAACTCAGCATAGCACTTCCGAGGGAACATTTGTACCGCTTTGGCTGGCCAGGTTACTTCAGTTGGAGGAGTGTGGACATGTTCCGATTGAACGGACAGCCAGCTCATATCCTTTGTAATCACGCTCGATACTATAGACCTGCAATGGACATTGTGATGCAGAGCGACACAAAGTATATTACGATTTTGCGCGACCCGGCTAATCAATTTGAGTCCACTTTCAACTACATGGAACTGTATCGTGATTTAAATTTAGCGAAGTTTTCAAATCCAATGGAGGTTTTTCTGAAAAATCCTTATGGACACCTTCAAAACTTAACAAAAAGGGTGAGATCCCTACCTGAATCGATGAATTTGGTGAGAAACGGAATGTTCTTTGATTTAGGTTTCTCGTCATTAATGGGCAGCAGGAAAGACAGTGAACTTCATAACGCTATCGCAAACATTGAGAAGGAATTTTCATTGGTTCTCATAATGGAATATTTCGATGAGAGCCTCGTTCTTCTCAAGCGAGAATTCTGCTGGGACTTAGACGATGTGATTTACATCAAACAAAATCAACGAAAATACGGCAATAATACGTCGCATAAAAATATTTCTGCGCGACTCAAGCACAGGATAAGGAACTGGAACCGAGCCGATGCGTTACTCTACAAACACTTCAATAAGACATTCTGGGAGAAAGTCAAACAGCATGGGAGAGGATTTTACCAAGACCTTGCAGAATTGAAGCGCAAAAATTTGGAGATGTATCGTGACTGTGTTTCCCCTGAGGAAGTGACAGAAACTGCGTTTCGACTGAGTGGAAAAATACGTGGTTTCAAGCTAAATGATGGCGTTTCGCGGTTCAATAGATACCTATGTGAAAAGCTGCTCACAAACGAAATAGACTACATTAACTATTTTCGCCGAAAGTTAAACCCTCACTCAGAGTATCAAAAGCAACTGAGAGCCGCAGGAAAAGCACCTTATACATCGGGTGAAAATAGCATTAGTGTAAGAATTCGCGCGTTTCAAAGCAAACAGGTCCAAATTAACGCAGGAAATCCTGTTCCGAAGCCGAAGCCGTAGTCACAGAAGTCTAGTCGAGGAGCATATCACTTCCCCTAAGGGCATTTTTAAACGATCTCGCGGAAAGAGACGTTTACTTCGTCTATCAATATAGAGCGTTTTTATGAGTTCCGGCCGAACATGAACCAAGGAAACATTCGTATGTATTTAGGAGATGAACAGAAATATGTCTAATTGGCCCCTGTGGTCATGCAAATGAACTACACATGTGCGTAAAAACGCTCTAGCCGTAATGGAACAGTGACAAAAGCTGCGTGGCTGGTGGTTTGTTTAACGCTTCATAAAATTTATTCAGCGGAACTGCGAAATCAAGCAGGTTTCTCCTATTCACCCGGTGCAAGGTTCTCATTCCATGGTCCTTTATATTAATGTAAATTTTGAACCATGGCGTATACGAACTTTGCATAGAATGAAATATAATTGTATCCATCAATAATGAACTGGGCCGAGCCCGAAAAGGTTTAAAAGCCATAATCCTAAACTTTGCTCTTTTTGTCCATGTTTCATGCTAGCCAAACTTCCCTGCAAGCGAAAATAAGGAGGCATGCTCGGCGAGCTTGAGTCGATTTCAACATGAACAGCAATCATCCTTCCATTGTAAACCAGTCTTTTTTTAAGTATTTTCGCCAGGATTTTCACCTTTGGAGCAGGCAATCACAATCTACCTGTTTTGTCGCACGAAGTTCCTCTTCAAGCTACGAACGCTGAACTGCTGTTGTCAACATTCATATTCAGGGACCTGTTATTTTTATAACCCGGGTGGGGAGGGGAAAGAGGACTTTGATTGTGTCAAGATGAATTTACCTGACAAAGCGATACATAATGTCTGGTCCAAGAGTATTTGCGAAACGTACGTGAGCGGAGCCAAATCTGAGGAACTTCCCAATTCCATTTTTCGGTGAAAAGTTCAGGACCAATGGCAGGTTCATCTTTACCAGAAGTAGAGGTAATCGATATTTTAGTGCCGGTAACAATTGAGGAAATCCTGTACATAAATTCTATCTTTCTGACACTATAGACAAGTTTTGTAAGCAAAGAAGACTGTTTTTAGCTTAATAATTTGGATATATCAATAAAGTTGAAGTGGTAAATTGGCCACCGTAACGATTACAAAAGCTGACGTTTCGAGCGTTAGCCCTTCGTCGGAGCGAATAGAGGAATTGTGGGTTGTGTGTGCTTTTAAAGGCAGAGAATGGAGCTACGTTATTGGTGGGAACATGGCAACGAGAAAAACAAGAATAAATTAGTGGAATGAAAAGTGTTCGTTGATACCTGTGGGATTTAGACTGCCGGTTTGAAAGATGAGCTTTTGTTCAAGATTTTTACGGCTTTCCGTGCTACCTAAGTGTAAGGAAAGACCGCAGATTGCCATATGTTGCTTAGAATGATTAGGTAAATTAAAATGTCTAGCGACTGGTTTCGATGTGTCCTTGTCATTCCTTTCCACGTCTCGAAGGTGTTCTCGGAATCGGTCACCTAGTCTTCTGCCTGCTTCGCCGACGTATATCTTTTTGCAATAAGTGCAAGTTATGCAATAGATTACATTGGCGGAGGTGCACGTGAAGTGATCGGTGATCTTAATGGATCGTTTAGGTCCCGATATTTTATCAGTGTTGTGAATGAAAGGACACGTTTTGCATCGTGCACGAGCGCATTTAAAAGTTCCTGGTTTGGTCATTAGTCTGAAAAGAACTTCTGACCAAAAAATTGCCTATGTTTTTGTCGCGTTTGAATGAAATGAGCGGAGGCAGCGAAAAGATAGTGCTTGTCTCTGGATCGTTTTGAAGTAATTTAAAGTTTTTAAGAATGATGGATTTAACTGAGTGGTTGTGAGGGTGAAACGTGAGAGTGAATGGAATGCGGTCGGAATCTTCCTTATGCGACGTTTGTAGTGCTGAATGTCGATCAATAAGTTGGGCGCGGTGGTAACCCGCTTGAACGACAGAAACAGGGTAACCACTTTTATCGAAAAACTGGTACATTGACTCTGATTTGTGGTGGAAATCAGAGTCATCACTGCATAAACGAGGAAGTCTTAGAAACTGAGAAAAAGGAATGGAATTCTTAACATGAGATGGATGCGAAGACGAATATAACAAGTAATTATGCGAGTCTGTAGGTTTGTAATACACACTAGTGCATAAACCGTTACCTTTAATTGAAACTTTGTTTTTAGCTTAGCTTTGAAAATAAAATGACTGAAAGCATTTTAAAGCTTGAATGTCATTTAACTTTCGACGGCAGTTGCGTACCGTGGAATTTCGTCATACGTCATACGTAGTCGAAACCCGACAGTGAGAATTTTTCTGTCAGGATATTGATACTCTCAGTACTGGAAATGTTTGGGGAAGACTTTTTTTCGTTGGGGAGTTTCGTCCGCACAAAATCTTTAAATTTCAGCTCCGTTTTACAAATTTTGCGAGTTGCGTTCGACGACACCATATTGTATGTAAATAAGTCATCTTGACAGATGCAAATCTAATCTTAGATTTGTAGCTGAATACAAGTGCTACATTCTTAAATTTGTAGGCGGTAGACAAGTTCCAACACAATTTTATTTTGGTACAAAGTTTCATTAAACCTGCATTTACTGTTTATCTTTCCGCCGGGTAGCACCTTTTCTGGCCTGCAATCCTTATTTCTATCTCAGCCGGGAAATTCCATGGCCCTTCCCATGGAAACTACAAGATTCTAATTGGGTCTTAACTCGATCATCAATAGAAATTCGTTCTGATGAAAGGCCAACGAATGGAACAATTATACTGCGCTATCAAAGTCGTTTTTTAAAGAGTGCCTGTCCTTGGAATCTTTGGTTCGTTTGCCCCTGACTAAAGAGAGCCAATCTTACGAAATAGATCCAGCCTTCTACAGAACCAGCTAGTTTTACAAAATAACTTAAATTCTGCCTCTGGCTGCTGTTCCTCTTCCTTTCGAAATCTTGTGCCAGGTGCCGCACCTGGAATGTCGACTTATTTGAAGTTATAAACCTTTTATCGAGAAGGAAATGCAGAAATCTAAACAAAAAACAGCAGTCCTCCCATGCAACCAACCTCGCCAAACACAAGTCACAAAAGACATGAGTCCTTGGAGAGAACTGGTAATTATGGCAAATGACAAATATTGAATTTCTAGCCGCTTGCTATCGGCCGTTGTTACAAAACTTTGAACAAAACTTTGTTGGCAATTTTTCGACAACATTGCATTCAGGATAATAGGAAATGTTAGTGTTGCCGTTACCATGTTCAAACTCGCCAACACACCATATATTCAAACCGTACGTGGCAAAAAAGTGAACGAAAGGTTATTCTTTCCTCTCTGAATAACCAATTGAAAAACTTTCTGAGGATTTCCCAGCGCGACATCAACGCAGCTGAGAGGTGTCGTAAAGTTTTCTTTAGACCTTTCAAACTCTACCCCTCGAGGATTAGTTTCATTTATTGTTCAAGTCCACAATTACAGTCGTAAATTTTAATTGTTGAAATAATGTACCAGCGATGAAAAGGCTATCGTTCATCTCGAACCTGCAAAATTGATAAGATTCTTCTGAAATCCCATATGAATTTCCGATAAATAGATCGATCCTCTGCAACTTTTAAAAATGAAAAAATTTATGGTACAGTGCATACTCTTATATACAGCGAGGTACCAAAAATTATCTTTTTGCCATTTCACTGTTATTAGCTGAAGAATATAGTTGGTTATAGGAAAACGTTCGATGGATAGAGGGAAGTCATCCCGACCTTGATTGCAAGGATATACAGCAGGGTCACACCAAACGGCAAACCTCTGTTGAGACAAAACCATTTTTTTCGCCCCTTCTCGGTCAACTCATCAAAGTGGTCATATGTTTTCCATTCTCAATGTATTTTTATTTAAAGCAGTGAAGCTATAGCCTTTTCCGGAGCACTTGCCTCACCTTACAGGTTCAAAAATCTATGTGAAGGAGGGAAGAAACACAAGAATTGACAGAATGACTCGTGAATCATCTGTTTCTTTTTTTGTAATCATATTTTGAAATGTCGACTCAAAGGGCTCGTCAAAAAGCTCACTATAAACGCCATAAATTATGGATTAATTATCTTTTTAAATATTACTCAGAAACTTCCTGCGGAGAATTAGTAACCATTCTGGCCATTTTGTTATCTCTCGAAACATTATTATTTGACTTCTGTTCAAACAGTTAACAGTTGGGGAAAATTCAGGACATTTTATCGATTAGTCTTACAAGCAGTTTTCGTCAAAGACAAAATTCGTTTAAATGCGACTTCATGAAAGAAACGGCCCTCTCTTAATTTCGCGATTTCTCAAAATCAAATTTCGTCAAACTAAATAGGCGGAATTACTTGCTTTTTACATTTGCAAATTTCGAGCCAGATTGAAGAATTACTTTTTACACCAGGAGGACGTTACTTCCTATCTTTTGTGAGATACCTTTTCAGTTATTGCACCTTTTTATTCCAATTTTAAAATGCTGAGTTATTTTGTGTCGCTAACCACCTGAAAGCATTTTCAAAATGTTCATCGAATTTTTTTCATATGTCGTCATGGAAACCTTTGATATGCTAATATATTTAATCTTTGTGCCAACCAAAGAAGATATCCCAACGGCTCGAACCTTTCATGTATGCGCTCGTTTACGTCGAGAAGTTATTTTCACATCTTATTGCATTTTGCGCGGAAGACCTTTTCCTAAACGGAATCGTACCTTCTATCCCATTTTTAATGCAGATATCAAAAGGAAATTATTTTCACAGCCATACATCGACGGCCTTAAATAGAACGTAGGTTAAACATTCGCTGAAATTGGTTTTTAAAGAGCAAGAGTCCGTTGACTTTACGATAGTGAGGTGACAAGGTACTTTGAATTCTGAATAATTTCGCAGTAATTCAACGGTAGAATATTCGCGCGAAGGCTGGTTGACGAAAGGATGCTAGCTGACGAGAGGGTGTTGTATCTATTTATCAGCGATTCGCTCGAACCATGAGGATCTTCACAGCAATATAAATAGCAGATGGGTACTGGTTGTTCAAAATCGGTTGTCGTTATTTCAAACACGAGCTGGAAGACCCACGACGCGCGACCCAGCCAAAGTTCTGCTTCGCATATATCATCTACAAAATGTTCAGGATCCACCATTAAAACTCTTGCGGAGGCCGCAATGTAAGTACGATTCATAATGCTTGCATTACATCTTAAGAAAGACTGAAATTTAATTATTCTCGACTCCTTTCAGACTGATTTTAAAAGCAAAATATTGGTACTGAGAGAAGTTTTCACCAAGGAGCTATTTTCCCGAAAATGTGGACCCATTAACAAACGCATCAATTTCTTATAAGTTGGAAACCGTTTCTTTCCCGGAGTACCGTATCGACTTATTTCTTTCTGTCGGCGGCCCATGCGATTATATCGGCAATTTCCAGTTTGAGCAAGAGTGAAGAAAAACCCTAGAACTTCATGTTTTTATGGCAATCGAATGGTTGTTATGAAAAACAAAGCCGTAATTTCGAATCTGACTAAGTCAATCGGAGAATTATTGCTAGCACAATATAAATTGCTTTAAGTGAGGAATGAATCAGATGCATGCTGATCACGAAAACAAAAAGCTGAACAGGCTGGTTTATAAACTAGCTAATAGATAGGACCGAAAACTACCGACGAAAGGTGAAAATAACGTAAGCTTGCATCACGTTAAATCTTCACCTGCTAAATGCGTTGTTTAGGAATAATTCATTTGATTCTCTATTTCAGTCTCGTTTCCTCTGTTCCAAGCTAATCGGGGCTTTCTTCACTTCTGTAACGACTTCATCGAGTTCTTTAGTCCAAGAGTTCCTGTTTAATGATAAATTTTGAAAGCATAGATTAAGAATTTTTGTGAACAGCGATGCGTAGTTTCAATTTCAATTGACACTTCAGCTCTTCACAACCTTCATTTATATGCACATTATTTTCCGCGTGTTCTAGACGCGTTCATGGGACTACATATGTTTGAACGAATCGGCTCAAAAAACTCTGTACCACTATAAATTTACGTATGAGGAGAACAATATATCGTTGCTTTAACATATGAACGTGGCTGTAATTCAATAAATCATGGCTGGACGATCTCAAATCTGCAAAAGAAATTATTGTCATGAAGATATAAAGCTTTTGTTTCCCTGCACCGCTCACTAAACACGATAGCAGGTGCATAAACAGAATAGGGTTGAAATTCATTCATTGCAGCCGCCTGCTTATTTTTCTCTCGAATCAGCACTTGCCTTGTGTTGACACCTCTTTGCCGCCAAAACGAGCCGAACAAATTACTAAAGAGGGAAAAGCACCAAACATTATTTTATGGTTAGCTTTATATCTTGAGACTGTGCTAAGATCCTTCATTATGCGGAACGAAGAAAGTCTTCTTTAAGCTTCAGAAATCTCGTTTACTCAAGGTTTTGATTTACAAATTTTTTTCATTATTAGATTGACTAAGTCATGTCGGGTAGATAGTCAAGGAAAGAGAGAGAAACATTGGCCCTTTTTTTTAGTTTTGCACCTTATATCCTTAGGATCAAAACTTTAGCCAAATGTTCTCTGGTAATGGCCTATTTGTGCATGCAAATTGAAATACCCATATCAATCTCATATGGTGCCTTTACTTTAGGATAGCTTTCCGACAAGATTAGATAAAAGGCAAAACGTTGAAGAAGTAAGGTGTGCAAGAAACTTTAATAGGACTAAAACCTTGAAAAACTTAATTGAAAAAATAAATGGATATTTTGACAAAGTTCTGCGGTAAACTGTCGCTGGAATATATGAATGTGACGAAAGCGAGCGGCTTTTTAAAAGCAATTATCACCCCCTAAACATCAAAATCCATCAAAACAAGGAAAACGAAGAAAGACCATTTTAATTTGTTTTATCTCAGAATTTCCATAAAAATATATATAATCCAAGTTTTTTCGTAAAGTCTTGTGCTTAGAGTGAAAACGATAAAGCAACCTCTTCTCAGCCAACGAAATCGTGTTGGCAAATTAAGACAAAATCCAAGGAGATCGATAGGATGGAGAATTTCAACGGTGGATGTAAGAGGCTGCTCATGATCAGGGACATTTCTGGTGTTATTACAGTTTTCTTTAGTCGTGTTTACGAATGGCTTGATTTCCGGCACTCTGCCACATTTGGTCTCCCCAATTCCCGAAAACAAATTGAGTAGCGCGTGCCCTTTTCCAATACTTTGAAGCCCACCTCCACGACTCCGATCCTAGGAGAGTAAAAAAACGAAAAAAGCAAATAGGTACTTTTGTTTGAAATGCTATATCTCTTGTTTTTCGTCTTTATTTTCTGTCTCTCATCTACAGAAATGGCATCGAGTATTTTTCCCTGAATACAAGCGTTCCCTTGGTATTTTTATTCTCTGACTAGTTCGATAAATCTACTTCAACGTAACGTAGCTGAAGGCTAAAATTTTACTCACCTGTTCTTTCAGTTGGAGCCCATTTAAGCTGAGCCGTTCTGAAGCCGAGGAACTTCTGTCTCAAGCGGAGCCTGGTGCCTTTGTTTTTTCCCATGACATGACGTCAGAGTTATTTCTATCGATATGGTGAGAGTATTTCATAGATATAGTTCCTAGTCTTGTCGTGCCTCAAAATGAAATGAAGTTAGATACCATAAGAGCTTCGGTGCATTAATACCGCGGCTTATCCCACTCTCGTGACAAGTAAGGACGTAAGCAAGAGTTTCTAGTGCGCTTACACCTGCAGCTGATGGGGTGCCGGTTCATCACAAGTTGCCCACAAATAATTTAATCATACGATAAACTAAACTATATAGGGCCGGTTATTTACACGAGGTCTAGCCCAAACTGCGGTTTCACCCAAGTAATGGGCCTTTGGGATTCTCTATAAGAAGGTTGATTCAATTAAAATAAATATCCTTTCGGTCCTCTTGACACTGTTCACAAGAATAAATGTACAGATTAAAAACGCGGTTTTGTTAAACAACGGCTAAACTTTGTTTGAATAACAATCCCTGTGTGTTTTGATTGGTTCAGTTACTATGATCAAACGGAGAACAGACACATAATTATCGTATAAAACAAATAGATTCCACTTTTCCGTGGGTCTGTGCAGGGATAGATCATAGAAGATGTAAAAATATGGTAAGAAAGGCTGTGGCTCGTGTGGTCCCTCTTTGTTCTTATCACATTTTAACATCATCTGTGAACAAACGCAAGGCAACGTGATTCTATCTGTTAATTAGATAAAGGGGTAGGTTTCTAAAGAAACTGCGGTGCTGCGTCAGTGGGCAAGTATAATAAGTTCACTGTATACCCTTCCTAGGAGAAGAGAAGCACCAGAAGAGAAAATTTTCTTGTCTTACAACACCAGCCAATGACCTCTAAAACACCTCTCCTGCTTACGATGGGCTACATGATACGTTGAATATCCCTTCAAAACCACTGTTTATTTTTAATGCTTCACAAAACGCAAATAAGTTCAAGAGCACAGAGCGGTAAAAATTAAGGGTCGTGTCATGTGATCATGCAAGACATTCAGTTTAGTTGTATTCCTCTGATCGTTTTTTTATTCCATAAAACTGGATCTGATGTTACTAGAGAAACTTCCACTGAAATACTTCTCGAGTACTACTCCGATTGAGGTTAAAATTTAGCTCAAGCTCTCAAACTAGTTTGTCACTATAACTTAAGGTTTGTTCATTCCAGTTTTCTCTAATATTTTTAGTCCTCCTAACAAATTCTCCTAGCTACTGCACACCGGTGGCAAGTCAAAGTGTGAGAGAGCTGGGGCGAGTGGTAGGAAAAAGGAAAAATAATCTAAAATAAGAAAATAGAGGTATTTTATATCATGAAGCTTTCTCACGCCCGTTGATGGGAAGATTTCTGAAATGAAAAAGTTTCGCATCTTGTTTTTTTGCAGCGCGGGAAAATACGTGTGCCATCATGCCGTGTTAACACGTGACCAAGGCTACTACGTCGGCGCAAGACGCTTTACGACGATTGGAGCTGTAGTTGATTACTTTAAAGACCATCCTCTGGGAGAAACCACTTTAAAACAAGAGGTAATATGCTTAAAAATGTCACTTCAAGGGCTGAAGAACCGTGCATGAAACGGACTGTATGCACCTAAACGACATAGAGTGTATTTCTATGCATCGTTTCATCATGCAATGTCAAGAAAAATTTTGAGATTTGGAAGGGATTCAAACCCGTGCCTCCGAAATGCTAGTTTGGTGCTACCACCACCAGAGCTACGAAGCCAAACTTTTGGGGTATAGCAAATTTAGAGGGTTCTCCTTTTTACGCGAATCGACTTTTCTGATAAGGCAAACTTTTCTGATTTCGAAACTTTGCCGAAAAGAGATCGAGCAGACATCAAAAAAAACTTTTTTTCAATGTACTGTGGTTTTTCTAAGGCCATATCCACACTGCGTCGTCGAAAACGCAGCTACATTCACTCGGATAAGCCTTCCCTCCACAGTGCGTCGAAGGAATTTGTCTCATTTAACCGACACAGTGTGCACGTAGTCTAAGACGTATTTTCCCTCTATTTTCTAGTTTAAAACAGCTAACCCAAGGATCACTTCTCAAGTACAAATCAAACAGCATCCAGATATCATTATCTCTTGTCCAGTACAAATTTCTACAAATGGCCACGACGCTGGTCAATTTCAATGCGATCAGTCGCCTTCCACTCTCCGAACGCCCGTCAGTAGAAAGAATAACCAATCACAATCGCCTAAAATAATGTTGACGTCACATCCGTCAGGGAGAGAAAGGACTCTTACAGACGATGATGGTCAGGTGCTGGTTGCCATAGACAATGATGGGCAAACACCTCCGAGATGCCATCCACGGGTCGATACACTAACAAAGAAACAGTTAACAAGAAGTATGGCAATAGATAGGACTGACTCCTCGGGAGGTAGATATCGCGTTTATTTTCATTGATACGAGACGAAGAACAAAACTGAGACAAGTCGACATGACAAACCATAAGCTTTTAAATAGCAGAAAGGTATCCTCAGGAAACGCTAAGGGTAACTACTCGTTCAGTGCAGAACTGAGTTGATCTCGTCTAAAAATCGAGAAAAATTTTTTCTGCAACTGGGTGATTCGAAACATTAACAATTAAATGCTGTGTAAATATGTATTGAAAGTAATATCACACACAACACTTCATTGAAAAACCCATACCACTAAGACTGAGAGAATAACTGAATACACTAAGATAGCGAAATCATCTGAAGTTCTAGATACGATACCAAAACACTACAGGAGAAAAGTTCAAACAAATGTATTCACTGTTTTTCAACAGTCAATGTACAATGTTTTTCAACAGAAATTCAAGAAACAGCTCTCTCGCCATTGTTACCTACAAGAAGTTCAGCAGTTAAATGAGGAATGACTCACTACGAGTCACGTTCGTCCGAAAAACTCAGTGGTGTTTTCTTGAACCAGGCCTCAGTTAAAGAGAAGCCTACTAAATGAAAATGGCTCACTCTCTCACAGTCTGGACACGTTTTTTGACAGTCCTTCGTATAGAAGTCTATAGAGGTCTTTCATTATTACATACCGTCATGGAAGGGAAACAGAAAAACATTCAACAGTCATAACGAGAAAGACATGAAAAATGTTCTCCAGGTTTGTTCATACGATATTTTTGGTATGGCTACTATTAGGCAAAGAATGCACACGAACCTTTTAAGGTGCGTCACCTTTAATAACCTCTAAAGTGAAAAAATCGAGGATCTCTGGTCCTCCGAAGCTCGATCGTTCCTTTTTAACTCTAGAATGATTTTGAGATCGATTTTGAGCTTTGAATGATTTTGAGATCAAAGCTTTCACACCCAACCTAAACACGTTAACGTTGTTACCGTGCTTTAATCGCGCATGCAAGTGTTTTTGCCTGCCCTGTGAATAAAAAACAATCAAACAAACAAACAAACCAAATGAAACTGATTTTTTTATTTACTGTAATATTACAAATAGTGTAGATAGAGTGAAAAAATATTTTGACTTGTTGGTGAACTTAAAAAAAAATAAATGATGAATTGATTTTCCCAGTTAAATTGCAAGTCATTGCAGAAAAAAGTCTGGAGGAAAATTTAAGGGCAACGACTGATCAACTCATCACAAGGTGTGAAATGGTGTACAACGTCGATAATGAGTTAAAACACAACCGCTCCGTTTAAGATATGAATGAAAGAGCGCACTACATGGTGGAAAGTCATTAAACCACCCTGTACATTCACTAAAACATTAGCAGTAAAATATCGTCTTTCATCACCAATCCTTAATTTTTTAGTTTTTCATTCAGTAGAGAAAGGATGGTGGAAAACTCAGTCTGCTGAGATACACATGAATTATGTAACATACCTTACCAAGGAGAAGACAGCTTGAATGGCACACTTTATATTAAAATTTTGAGGTTTATGCCTTTATTGTATTCTCTTGAACCTTAACTTTGATAAAAATACAGGTTTTCTGATATGACCTTTGTCTTCGAAATGGAATGGGGAAAATATATTTACCCCAGGTCCCGCCGAAATGTTGTCCTCTCACCGATGCGCTCTATGGTTAACAATTGCTGTAGGTTCGTCGTAAGCTTGCTGTCTATTAACAGCACTATATTTTCGCATTAAAGCATGAACAAAGATATACAGCAATCGTAATATGAATAAGCCAACGCCATGTAAAACTTCACCCATTTTTACCGCAGTCCTTCCTCTTCCACTCCAAAGACCTACGATGATGTAAAATAATTTATTTCAATAAAACGAAACCCCTGGCTTATTTGGTTTAACCCCTAGTAGATTGTTTCAATTCACTTTCTCGTTTTTCAGCAGTCCGAGTCTTTTCGTTTTAGTCGATTTTGCGCTAAAGCCTGACGCAGACATCTGGCTTCTTAAAAGGGAGATGTAAAGTATGGAATGAAATCATAACTCAAGACATTCCCTGCAACATAAGTCAACCGATGCAGTCCCTATTTCAACTCATAAATTCAATTACCAAACACACTCTACCTCTAAAAAATTGTTCACTTTCTCAAGAGGTTCTGGAGTTTGGTTTTCACTTCAGTTTCATTTTGTTCAACAAGTTTTCTTCCCGAAGGTCCTCCTGAATATAGGGGGAGAGAAGGAGATCCAAGAATCATCCTTCTTTCCCCATCTTCAACAGGCGTTGATTTCTGGTGCAGGACCACAGATCCCTTATCTCTTGCTCGACTGCAAGGTATTCCCTCTACCACCCTCGTTAACTTAAATCAAGTTTCACCCGACACTTTTCAACCTTCCCTGCTTAGTCATCTGTTTCAAAGCAATAAAAAAATCGGGCTTGAGTAGATGTGGTCGTCCACTCGGGACACCAAAGACAATCGATAACCCACTTTCTTCATTGGAAAGACAACGTTCTTCACTGGCCTAGTACTTGCATAATATTCTGACTTCCGCCTCCTTTTCCTTAAGCTTCAGGGTGTCTGGAAATGTGTGATTTTTCATATTGACAGAGAAGGGCCCTAACCATTTCCAAAGTCGAACAACTACATAATTTCGTAAACATCTGGTCTGCATTAGCAAGTAACTTTGGGAAATAGTGGGTGGGGGTTCAAAAACTCGAGACTTAAGGGCAAACGGTAATGAAAATGGGTCTTTTTTACCACCAAAAAAATAAGCAAGAAATCGATAAAAAAAAAAGCTTTGCCTGTTGTTCATCAGGAGCTGTCTCTGTAGTGTTGAATTACCTGGTTCATCAAGTTTACAGTCGTAAACATTTGTTTAGGCTAAATGGGGTCTAATTACCATGGCACAGGGTGCAAAACCAAAAACCAAGGTCATCACAACTGCCAATCAGAGCTAAGACAAATATCACAAGTAGCCAATAGAAATGCAAAGTAAAAGGAAGCAAAGTGTGAAAGGTGTGGAAAATGTGAGTGACAGTATCAAGATTTGTTTAGTTTTCAAACTGATTACTTGCGTCTTGGGATGATGGGACGAGTTTTCAGGACAAATCATCCATCAGCAAAGTGGCGCATAACTAAAACAAACCCAGCTTACTTTCAATGGCTTTGGGCCCCCACAAAGAAATAGGTGAAGAGATTTATTACATAGATATCACTCACAGACTTACAAAATGAAAATCACTGAAAATCTTAACAACATAGGCCAAGTTGACCTATTTCTGGAAATGAACATTTCAATCTCTTTAATACCTCACTTCACTTCACACATACCAGAGCAAAGTAAATTTTGAAAGCTACAAGCAAGTTTTCAGGAGCTTGAGCTGCACTTAAATCAATTGAACATTTGAAAAGAAGTAAACAAATTCATGATGACATTCCAAGAAAAGTACATATTTGTCCAATTCAACTGCTAATTATATCATTTTTATTGTCAATAGATACAGTGCTTTTATATTAAATATTCTAAAAATTTTTAAATACAATCATTTGAAAAGTTCTCAGTAATATAAATATATTTTTAACAATTGGAGGAAATTCTGACACTGACTTTATCATTGTCACCTAATTCTGATTTCTCTGTTTATAAACTATTAACTTTTCCTAAACTTTAACATGAGACAAGATAATACTTTCATATAATAAATTAAAATTATCATATTTCTAAATCATCTGCAACAAGGCCATTCATTAAAGAAAAAACTGTGGTAGAGAGATCTTGATGATCTCCTACATTGAAAATCAACCGAAAACTAAGGAAATATAAAATTACATTTGATTTGAATCTTACAACACATTCTAGTTAAAAAAAATTTAGAAAAACTTGTTTTGCACAAGACTTCCAAATGATCATTATCTGTTTACACAATATCTTATTTATTCACCAGTTTTATCCCTTCCAGCAATGCTGAGGCTTACAAATCCAAGAGGTATTCTACAATGTCCTTCCTGTAGCCATTTTGTACTGACCACTTTAGGACACACACTCAGACTAGTTCTCCACATTTCAAGTAACCCAATACCTGACATCCATACTAAAGTTCCTCAAGAAAATAAGACAAACCCCTTCAATTGACCATCACCCATCTACTTTGGCCTTGTATAAAAACATGAATGCCAATGAGCTTCAGATCATACAAAAGAGTTATTTATATACATGTATAAGTAACAGTTGTTGATATTACTTAAACCCTGCATTTTAATTTCAAACTGAAGTTGATCCCTGTCTGCCTGCAATAGCACATATTACATAGTGGCGAGAAAATATTCCACAATATCAAAGGAGAAGTAGATTTACCACACATTACCAACCACATGACTACAAAGGGACTTCTTGCTAGATTAGTTCATTATTTTATCCACCACTGTAAGTCATGAGCTGCTAAAATTTGACTGCAGAAAAGTTGATGGTTCACTCATCAACTTCAATCTCCTTCAGTTACCTCACATAGGGAATTACACCTGTTTTTCTAGCTAAATTTTGATAATCCCTGAAAGAACTGCAAAACTTTAAAACTTTGCAGGGGTAAAAGAATTTAACAAAAAAAACAAAACATAGGAAAAATGTTTTTAAGATCAGGAATCAGTGCATCAAATGGAATACTGGTAAGTTGCACCATAAATTATGGAAAATGAAAATGAAAACTAACAGATGTTAACATCTGTATCTCTTATTTTTTATATCCTTTCTCACCGTCACTACCGGTCTGAATGTGTTACTGCACAAAGAGGGAGTGGATGAAAAAAGTCCCAGTAGAAAGATGTTCAATTTTGAACATCACAGAACACAAGGCCTTCTCTGTACATGTTGAAACATAAAATTAAAGCCTTTTCTCACAATTTGCTTACAGTGTACACTAGTGAGAAAATTTCAACACTTGATCTTTTATGATTCCAAAACCCTCAATTTCAATAGAATCATCTTTAACATTGAGGGTTGCAAATGCATTTGAATCTAAAGGAGCTTCCACAACAGCATCAAAAATATAATGATGAATACCCTTTTCATCAACAGCATAACCATACTGATGTGTATGGCCATGAAAACATGCAACCACACAATGAAACTGCCACAACACTTTCAGAACATCTTGGTAGTTCCATAATATTGTCATGGCGTCTGGGAGTCCAGGGTAGATTGGGACGTGGCTGAATATCACAGCCTTTTGGCCATGTTCTTTGGCGGTTTTCAAAGTAGCTTCAAGCCATGACAATTGCTCTAAGCTGATTGCACCATTGAACTTCACAAAACGTCGATCTAAGCCATTGAGACCAACGGGACTGTGCAGATCGTCATTTTTGTTGTATCTTCGTATCATTTCATAAGCTTCTCTATACTGGCAGCTGCTTTCGTCAACGCCAAGAATGCTGACGTCGTAACTGTCCAGGTAAACGAATAAAAATTTGGGATGGGGTACAAACGAGAAGTAAAATGGTTTCGTTTTCTTCTTCGCTGATGTCAGTCTGTCATCACTGTTTAGAAATGCTGCGCTAAGACGGTTGTTCGAAGGATGAAGAGAAGAATTTTCAAGCTCTTGGCGAGAGAAATTATAGAGTTCATGATTTCCCATGTTGTGAAACACGGGTACCCCATCTGGCAGTTTGGAAAATTCGTTCATCACGGCTTCGAGAGCTTCTTGAGAGAAATTTCTCCCACTGTCATTAGTGTCAATTAGGTCTGCATTAAAGCCGTCGATGATATCTCCCAGTTGTACTATGAAGGCTGGCGAACTCTTCGCATCTTTCCAATGAGCAACAGCTCCTCGAAGGCAACTGAGAGCGTTTCGGTATCGTCGCCATTTTGTTTTAAAGTAGTTCAGTCGATCGCGAATATCTGCGTATTGGATGTCAGTGATCACACCAAATGAAAACAAGACATTGCTTTCACTGCTACCCTCACAAATCATCACAGATAAATTTTTCTCTACCTCCACCGTAATTTTTTCAAGAGCTGGATCACAAATGCCTCGTAACCATTTTCAATTTCGCTCCTTGTCTGAGGGGACTCAGCGGGGGTTAAGTATCGATGGCAACCCTGCTGACCAGTAGGCCGACACTTTGTAGAGACAAGAGTATAAGAGGAAAGATGGCTCATCCTCGGTGTAAAAACCTGTGAAGCTCACGAGTGACGTAAAACAAAGACAACAAAACATTATAAACCATAGCATACAGCAAAACAATGCCCCATGAAACAAAGAAAACCTTGTCAGGTTTTTACACCGAGGATGACCCGAAAATATGGGCCGACGTAATGATCAACACGTTTTAATTTTTGACGGATATAATTTAAGAAATAACAATAAATATCAGCTATTAGAGTTACAAAAAACCTAATTAGTTTGTAATTCTATTGCCCTTCGAAACAGCCAAATAAGTAATGCAGGATTGGTTACTTATTTACACAAATTCAAAAACTTTACAAAAATTGCTCAAGTACAATTTCTTCAATTAACAAATGGTAAACACCACAGCGTACACCATTGAGTTATGAATGCACGCGGGAGGTTGCTAAGCACAAAAGAAGCGTAAGAGTCGCTCGGGCAAGTAATTCATGGCAGTCTCCATTTAGACTCCCTGTTACCCAGTCTCCGTATAGACTCCCCGTGTACCCCGTGTACCCCGTGTACCCTGTGTTCCTATGTGTACCCTGTGTATCCTGTGTACCCATGTCTACCCTCTGTACCCTGTTTACCCATTATACACTTTGTACCCATGTATATAATGTATATCTTTGTATACTTCGTATACTCTGTCTACCTTGTGTATCTTGTACACCCTGTATTTAACAATTATTCCACGAGCGCGCGTTGGATGTGAGATGATAGATAGCCAACGAGGCGCGTAGTGCCGAGTTGGCTATAATCATCTCATATCCAACAAGCGCGAGTGGAATAATTGTTTTATTAAAAACACCCCAAGAAATTATTATTTTGTAAGAAGAAACTGGATTTTTTAGCTCCCTTTTGATTTTAAGCTGACGCGTACGCTTACCATATTTGTAGATCATGGTATATTGGCTGATATACCATAATGGCTAAGCCAATAAAAAGTCTTGAATTGCATTATCCAATGATCTAGTTTTTAATAAATGAATTTATTAAAAACTAGATCATTGAATAATGCAATTCAAGACTTTTTATTGGCTTAGCCATTATGGTATATCAGCCAATAGACCATAATCTACAAATATGGTAAGCGTGCGTGTCAGCTTAAAATTATAAGGGAGCTAAAAATTTGATAAAATTTAATAATTTAATTTAACGTTTTTAATAAAACAATTATTCCACTTGTGCTTGTTGGATATGAGATGATAGATAGCCAACGAGGCGTGACGCGCGCTTGTGGAATAATTGTTAAGTATACCCAAGTATATTCATGTATACCCAAGTGTACCCTGTATACCATGTATACAGGAAACCTGGCAAACATCAGTTGGAATCAATGGAAGCTCTCTGGCCGAACACAATCCCATTTTGTACGTTCACAAATGAATTATGAATAACTTATTATGATTTTATTAGCCCGGGGGGGAAATCCCATATACAATGGACTGGGATGCTCGTCTGGAATTTTGAAATAAACTCCTAAAGGAGGAAAATGTATGCATGGCCCAACCGTTTTTGGGTACACAGGGTACACAGGGTACACAGGGTACACAGGGTACACAGGGTACACAGGGGGAATGGGTAACAGGGAGTCTATATGGAGACTGGGTAACAGGGAGTCTATATGGAGACTGCCATGAATTACTTGCCGTCGCTCAAGGCGATAGCCGAGAGCGACTCTAGCTTCTTGAGTGCTTACCAAACCTCCCAAGTGCATCCATAACTTAATAGTGTACGCTGTGGTGTTTACCATTTGTTTTATAACATAACATTGATACATTGTAGCTAAAGAGTTCCCTTTTATTTAACAAATCTTACTTGACCAGAAAAAACAATCGCGTGCGGAAAAATAGTCTTTGCATTTGCTCACGTCAGCAGCTTACACCCATGGGCAAATGAGGGATGCTAAATTGACCAATCAGAGCGCGCGCTTTACTTTGGTTATGTTATAATGGTATATGCTAACTACTAAATGCAGTAGAAAACATGACTGAGTCCTCCAAAAGGTAAGGTAACAGAACTCTTTACACCTCATTCTTTGCAATTTGACATTTGTGAATGGATTTCACATTCAACACCACTTTAGTAATACAACCAAGAGAAGAAATAAATTTTCCTGCCCACTTCCCCCAATTTACTTTGTCTCAGCTCACTTCAGGAGACTTCACAAATGCAATAGAAATATAGACATGGGTGACAATACAATTTAGAATATAATACACAAAGGAAATGGTGCTCTGTAAAATGCTCACCTTACTATCACCACTAAAACAAAAATCCAATTCATTAAGATATTCCCTAATCCAATCTTACTTCAGAAATTTTTTAAAATCTTTAACTTTATGTACTTGTATATGCCTTGTATATGCATCCATGTGACTGCCTGTAAAATATATTTACAGAAAAAATAAAATTAAAAATCAAAGATTCAACCCATAATTCACTATCCAGATTATTGACGTTTTTTAATTTTTTTTTCTCAAAAACAAAAATGCAGACATCAAATTATGCTATAAGGACAAACACCAGTCAGGGTAATTTTGCACACTACACACACTTTAAGTTGAGCTGAGAAAGTGTCTGAAAAGATTTTGGCTATCCTCTGGTGTCTAACCACTACAAATTGGTACCAATTTGGTGCATCCCCTTGAAAACTGTTTCATTTAATGAAAAACCCCCTTTGCCCCATGCATTTTCTCTAACTCTTAGAGGGAGAGGAGTATGGCATTTTCCTCATTAAAATATCTTTTTTAATATCATAAGTACTGTATCAATACCTAATGCCATACACTTTAAAATATGTTCATGTATCCCATGAACTAAAAGGAACTCCAGAAGTATTATGTCGAGACAACTAAGGATGCACGTTAATCTTTTAGCTCCCATAAGTGATCAAGACAGAATTTCTCCCTACAACAATCTAGTATCAAGGAGAAAAGCAATGGGAAAGAAGAAATATGTCTATTAGAGGATCATTAGTTGATCCAATACAAAACAATCAAGAATTGGCAGACGGTATGGAGAATAACTGGTGAGATCTTGGGAGTGAAAGGGTTAATTATTCACCTTCGGGACAGCATGAGTCTTCAACACCCATGTTGATTAAAGTTATGTCTTCCTCCTTCACTAACAACAGCCTGTTTTAATAGGTAATTCTATATATTATTATCCAACTACACCCAGACGAGTACAAATAATGCCATAGACGAGTACAAATATCATGCAGTATTTGTACTCGTCTATTGTAGTACCAGTTAAACAGGTTTTCTTGCATCATGCGAGCGAAGAATTGGATTGTAGTTACGAAAAAAAAAAACAAATGACAGACAATTTGAATCATATTTCCGACGACAAAGAGTCAAAATGGCTGGCAAATATAGATCCAAGTTCATTAGATGAATCGAACGAAGAAAAACAGCTTGACAACCAGAAAATTTCTTCATTTAATGAAGAAAATAGAAACAGCAGCACAACAATGTGCCAATTCCGTTCTGCTTCACATACTTCTGTCACGCACTCCCCGTAAATAAACATTGGTGAAATTTGCCTGCACTGAAATAACAGTTTGGCGTGTTGGATTATAAATAACTTATGAGACATTTTGTTGTGTAATATCACTGAGTATTTTTACTCGTTATTTGTATTTTGACGAGCCCGTATTGTATTTTGACGAGCCTGTAGGGCTCGTCAAAATACGGCACAAATCTTAAAAATACTCAGCGATACTACACAACAAAACGTCTAATAAAATATATTTATTCAAGGAACTGTCTCCCAGAGCAGTAAAATATTCATCTGATTATCAAATTGATGTTGGAAAAAGTAACCACTACACAATATTATAACCTGCTTTTTAAAAGATCAACATTTAGGCAAAGCATCATGTTCATAATCAACTAAATGATTCAGTTCTTTACATTAAAATGAGTAACCCACCAATTGCTATTATTTCATTATAGAAATTGTTATAACTGGCATCCACTTCTTGAATAGTGCATAGATAAAAAATGGAAATGTATCATGTAGTGCCTGGCAAAACTGTACACTTTGCAGACAGGATTTCAACATACCCCCTTCATTAATTCCTTTTTTTTTTTTTTTAACACAAGCTTTCTCACTATTATAGTTTTTCACATACCAACCTTTACAATTTGACACCGCAAAGAAATTCACAAAAATGTTGGTACCGTAATTAAATTTCAACATTTGACTTTCTATACCAGCAAAACCTTTAAACTTTTCCCTAAATATGTCAGTGAAAAAACTTCAACACTCGACTTTCTATGACACCAAAACCTTCAATGACAATAGCATCATTTTTAACGTGCAATGTGGCAAATGCATTGGAATCAAGAGGTGCTGTAATAACACCCTCAAAAGTCAAGTGATGGATACCATGTTTGTCCACGAAATAATCATCATAGTGAGTGTGACCATGGAAACAGGCGACCACACATCCAGACTGCCACAGCACCTTAAGTACATCTTGGTAGTTCCACAGCAGATCTACTGCACCCCGTCGAGGTCTGTTTCCTGGAGAGATTGGGACATGGCTGAAAATAACAGCTTTTTGACCATTTTCTATTGCTACTTCCAGGACTGCCTGCAGCCACTGAAGTTGCATAGGACCGATTCCACCATTGTACGCTACAAATCGCCTGTTTAAGCCGTGAAGACCATCAGCACTATCAAGGTCGCCATTCTTGTTGTATTTACGCACCATCGCCAAGGCATCTTTATATGTGGAACTAGTTTCGTCAAAGCCATGAAGGCTCGTGTCATAGCTATCCAAGTACACAAAACAAAATTTGGGATGAGGTACAAACGAGAAGTAAAATGGTTTCGTCTCCTCCTCACTTACAGCAGGCAGGCTTTGGTGCTTGCTCAAATATTCAGAACTTTCACAGCTGTTGAAAGGGTGCAGAATAGATGCTGAAAGTTCCTCGCGAGAAAAATTGTACAGCTCGTGATTTCCTAAATTATGAAACACGGGTATTTCTGGAGGAAGTTTTGAAAATTCTCTCATCACTAAATCCAATGCGTCTTGAGAGGAGTTTCTCTCGCTATCGTTTGCGTCATTTAGATCTGTATTAAAGCCATCGATTATGTCTCCCAGTTGTACGATGAACGAGAGCGACCTGCTTGGTCTGATCCAATGGTCTACGGCTTCTTGCAGACAACAGAGAGCGTTTCGGTATCTACGCCACCTAGTCTTCGCAGAGTTTTGTCGATCGCAAATATCGGCATACTGGATGTCAGTGATAAGGCCAAATGAAAATAAAACATCAGTATCGCCATTAGTCGGATCCATAGCTGCTTTGCCCCAGCCAACAGTTCTTACGCCCAGCGGTAGACAACTAATAACACCGCCGACAGGAATGAAAAACGTCTGCGCATGCGTTACAGACCCGCGGTAAGAAACGCGGGCTCAGATAAACTCAATAAATTTTGCGGGAAACGAACAGCCGTTACAAAAGTTTAAAAAATAAGGAAGCCGTTGAAAAGATAAGGTTTTAATTATCATTTTTTGAAAAGAAGAAAAGAACTTTAAAAAATTGAGAGGGTGTACAAATTGTACAAAACTTGTTCTCGCGCCGAAAAACGGTCTTTTTTGCAAAGTTTCAATACAGTTGCGAACTGGCTCAATTTGCGGCAACGTTTACAGTGTCGTGTTGACTTTTTCTGACCACTTTTTCGTCCGTTCATGCAAAATGTTGGTTCTTCGGTAAAACAAGGAGCAGTAAAGATGCTTTTTACGGCACTTCTAAGCCCCTGCGACTTGGTTTGTCAAGAGCTGTGCCCTTGCCTGAAGAAACTCCAGTTTGTTTACATCATCGTCGAACGATCGAAATTCGAAAAGCAAGATAGTCGCTGCTTATCGTAGTTTTCCGACCGACATTCCAATTGATTAAACTTAATTTCCGTAAGCCTTTTCGAAATTTTGGACATAAAGGGAAGAAAGAAAGCGAGATATCAATCAGGGAGCAAGTGGAGTGACGCCTGAATAAAATTTTAACAAAGTGCCGAAGGAGACTGAGGTATAGCGATAACAGATGGATTTCGTTGTGAACTATGTTGACTCAAAATCATGCATTTGGTTTTGTTTTGATTAAATCTAGGAAAGTGGCTCTTTAGGATTGGAAAAATTACGAAAAAAGAAGCCATTTATTTTTTAACCAAAGTTAAATATCTATCATTGCAAAACCAATTACTGTTAATTTTACATAGGTAAACTTCCACTATTTCAATTAAGCTAATATTGGAGAGAGGGAATTTTTCTCTCATCAATATCTTGCAATCGTTCCATTATTTACTGTGTTGTCAAAATAGCTCAATTAAGTTTTCATAACATTAAATTATTTTGGAATTTACTTTTGTCTGTTATTATCACCATTCAAATTCAAGACAGATACCAGTAAACCAATTGTCAATCAAATCAGCTCAGACCAACCCATCCTTAACTCCCATCCCCCATCATGTCAATCAAAAATATTCAGTTCAAAATTTTTTTTAACTCAAAAATTCTTTTTTTGGCTCCCTATACCTAACCTCTTCTATTCCTTTTACCACCTACTTTTAATACTAACCAACATGTTATTCATCTCCCTCATTCCTTTTCCTTTGATTATGACTATCTCATCTTATTTCATTCTGACCTTCCTTGTTATTATTATAAACTTTTGTACCGCCTTGAAGGGGCTGCCTTGAAAGTTGAATATAAAAATAATGAATAAACAAATTTGTAAAAGAAATCTTTAAAAAAACAAACAAGCAAAAAGGGCTCTTTCCAGTTTCCTAGAGACTAAAGATTCCTTTGTGGAGTCCTTTACAATGAAAATATTTCATTTTCCTTTTTTCTTTTCTTGTGTATCTTTTTGTCTTTTTAAGTTGTATTTCTTCATTTTCATTTTATTTCTGGTGTAATTATATTAAGTTAAGAAAAATTTGACCCACTATCTGCAGGTCAAAGGAATACCTTGTAGATATATAAGAAAATAAAATAAAAGTGTGGATGTGTGGACCTTTAATGCTAGTACCCAATTGAATTACTGATAGTTTTATTTTAATGCTGCCTTATGACTGACATAACTGCTTTGCAGTTTGTAGGTTCCTCAGTGCAAATTCTTTATTTAACAACTAACATTTTATTTTCATCATTTCACACTTTCAACACTTGCCACCCTCACGCTTCCTTTCCCCTTATTAACCCACTATTTTTGTGGAGATTTGGGAACCTTTTCATTTGGGATTCCATACTTTTACACAATCCCTCAATCAATCAATCAAGTTTATTGTCTATATGCGAGGCATGGTTACCCAGATTGCCCAAGCCAAAGGTTCATGTATGAAACATAAGACAGCAACCCACCCCAGGGGAGGACATTCTCCACACAGTTATCTCATGTGTGGGAAATTAACATCTCCTACCCCTAACCCTGTAGCAGACAGGGCCTATGGTTTATTTATTGTTATCCGAGAAGACTAGAATGTCTATCCATTTCTTGATATCATAGAAAGGTAGCAAATTCTCCTCAGTTATTTTTAAGACCATGAGTATTGGTCTGGCTGGGACTTGAACCCTTGACCTCCCCCACAACACAATCCAGCACTCTGACCAATGTAATGCCACAAAGGTTGCTAGATAAATCTATTGCATTTTTTTGAAAAAAGTTTTTCATTCTTAAAAAAGAAAAAAAAAAAACAGTCAATATCCATCCACATCAACATGGCAATGTCACTTTCTGGTTCTTTCTGAGCACTATTTAAAAGTCAACAGTTCTTGGCAGAACAGGAAGCAACTCATGTACAATTATTGCCCTTTTGTTTAGCAAATTGTTTTATTCATCCAATGTGCAATAAGAAGTCCACTGAGTCAGGCGTGGGTGTACCAGATAATAATTTTGCAAGGAATCTTACTAGGCAACAGGATCTATGATTCAATCACACAAAACTCCTCAAACCTTTGGTGTGCTACAACCTCTGCAAGGCACTAGAGCACTAAACAGTATCATCGACCATATATTGGTCCTGAACTCCCTGTCAGCATTAATCCTGAAGCAATTCCGGCTTCTGTTTTCATTTGAGTTCCAACACCATTGTACTTATTCCAACTTTCCCAGGTATTTTTCTTTTTGATAGCACCTCCACGAGAACAATGGGTTTCATGTGGCTTTTGCTGAATGAAAGCATTCATAGGAGCTCCTCTCATACCATATGGAAATAACTAATTTCCAATACACTCTTAGGACTGTAATGAATGTTAAGTTCCAGTGAGAGCGATATGCATGGGGTAACGCGATATTTTGCAGCGTTTTTTACTTGTTCATGTGACACCGTGTAGGATGGGTGTGCTTTCGCTTCGCCTTGATTAAAATATAAGTTCCATTTTTCTTCGAGAGTCACATTTATTACCAAAGCGTGGTACTATTTACCTTCTATCAATTTGAATCTTAGCTTATCATCTAAAATGGAGGTAAACTATACTCAAAGAAATTCAGCTTGCAATATGTTTCTTTACCGAGTACTGAAAGTTGGCTCTTGAGCAAGCAAATAAACATATCCCAAAAATAATACGTTCAACATGTCGACGAGTTCAGTTTACAGAAGTCATTTTCAAATAGCGTCCTTACATTCCAGTCTGAAAGGCAAAATATGTCCACGAATACACAGTTTAAATTGCGCTGACATTTCGTTCATCAGACGATCGAACAACTTCCCGACGACAACATCAACATGCTCACGTCACGCACGCGCAGACGTTTTTCATCCCTGCCAACACCGCCATCTTGGCGAATGCGACAGAGCTGAATAACGTATACGCATGCGCTATGTTTTGCCGCGGAAAAACGGATTTTGAGTCATTCGCTAGCCTGAGGATCAGGAGCCTGATCCTCAGGCTAGTCATTCGTACGGTTGATTTCCTATTCTGTTGCTTCGAGGCGTCGTTTTCCTTGCCGCTTTTCTTTTACAGAACAACCTACAAAAACTTGGTACACCTAAAAATTTTCAAAAATTAATTTTCTCCTTAAAACCTTTGGAAATAGGGAAGTGCCTTCGACGAAAACAGAGTTCCTCGGTTGTAAAGGTCAGCCCTTATCATTTTCCGCTAATTTCGCTAATTTTAGACCTAGGACACTTGAGCCCACGTTGTTGACCGTATACGTTCTGACGTAAGCATTTCATTATTTAGCTGTCGGCGAATGCCGGTTTTACGCCGGTTGTTTTATGTTACGACACCGGCTTTGGTTTCTGATTGGCTGACTAGATAGCGAGATGTATTAAACCAATTACATATCGTCATAACAAAAACAAACGAGTCCAAGGCTCAAAGGGAACCTCGTGGTCACCAGCCGAGTCACCCAAACAACTGTAGACGATACCTTTTTCAAAATAAAAACAAAGGAATGTTTGTATGCATATTCATGGCAGATTAATATTCCTTTCTGCAACGGGAAAGGTTTGATAATCCTTTTTCTTTTCGAGACCTATTCTGCATGTTCGTAGGCCTACATGCTGCCGTCTGGAAAAGGAAGAACAACAATGAAGGCTGAACAAGCTAAGGCGAGATCGCGCGAACGAGTCATATTAATGCCAAGTTTGATCAATAAGCCTTCTAAGCCTACAGGATAATGTTTATGTTACACAATAGGCAAATCATGAGGATTTTTATAGGAATGAATAGAGAGATTGCATTCCAACCTCGAACTATTTTTGAATAAAACATCCTTTCCTTGCTTCTATGTGTGTTCTGCTGGGTCTTGTGAGTTTGCAGGTAGCTTATTTGTAATAGCCAGAGATTATTAACTTGTTAGTAGCTTGTTGTTAGCCTTAGTGCTTTGCTCTCCGTGCCATTCTGAAAAGGGATACTGAGGAAGAATTGGAGGAACGAAACCCGACGAAATTACCATGAATCGATCCAAAATCACGCGGGAAACAAAGCGGAACACGTGACCAGAGTAAGGCAAGGCTACTTTACTAGTGAAATCCTGAACACTTTTGGTCACAATTCCTTTATCTAGCTTGGGCCACCTGTGCAGTAGTCTCCTTTATCATGGGGGGAGGCGGGGTATGAATTCTTGCCATCCGAGACTTTAATGGCAAACAGTTTTGTACAACACGGGAACGTAAATTTTAGTCTCGCTACTCGCAGAATAAAGCATCCTCTGTGACCTTGTGAAAAGACTGGCCAACTCCTAACTTAAACGATATGGAGCGTTACCAAATAAAGGCAAAAGTAAGACCTTTCACAACAAGGTTTTTTCGCGTATTCCTGCGATTCTGGAAATTTACTAATTATCATTCTGAGTCCTCATTGGCACATTGAGACAGTCTCCTGTGTGATGATTGGTTGTTTTAACAGAGGCAACTAACGGAGAGTCGGTGCATGGAAAACACAATCGCAAAAGTATGAAATGCCACGAAATTCACGAACTTAAAATGTGAAGTTTACTTGCTAAATAACTGAAAACTCTCAACGCTCATCGATTAAGTAACAGTTTTTACTTTTGTCCAAAACTGGCGGGTACATCTTTACGCAAGCTCAAGTAATGCTGTTAATGTTAAAGTTACTTGAGCTTCACTTCACACACACACACACAAAAAAAAAACACCAAGAAAAAAAAAAAACACTCGGAAACTTCTTTAAAAAACAGCTGACAAATAACACAACAATTAAGTAACACCTTAGGAAAGCTTGAAAGAAACTGAGTTTATTACATTCATCAAAAAAAAAATTCTTGGCGAACCTTCGCTAATCAAAAAATTTGAAAAGAAAACTCTTTCTGCCACCAAAAAAAATTTACCATTATCGTAAGTGGCAGAAATTAACATTTTCACTCAAGTGCATATTAAAAAGCAGTCTGTTACATTTTCATACGTGGGGAGCAATAAAAACGAGGTGCTTAGATAATCAAATTTGGCCGTTACATAACATGAAAATAAAAAAACTCTTTTTACTACACATATGGAATAAAGTATCACTCTCCTACAATATTTACATATTTTATATTAGAGATTTTTAATTGTGTAAAACTGAGTAAAAGTACCCGCTTTTTGTTAATAACGGCCACTGAAATAAAACTCTCAGCGACTTGCCCGATTGATTGAAATTCTGAAATACAAGGTGAAAGATTTCACTCGCTTTGACTTTTGAACTTCTCAGACAAGGTTTTCTCTTGGCATCTTAAGCTAGAAATTGTTTTAGGAATAGCAAGTGATTGTATGAAGTAACAATTGTTTCCAATGCACTGATTTAAACTAACACGTTTTGAATACTCAATACATATAAGAACTGGCGTCTTCTTTTAAGACGTTGCAGAGACATTAATACAACATACATATTACTTAATTTAATTCTTTCAACAATGTCTTGAGAACACATACGTTAAGTAACTTAAGTCAAGTCACCAACTAAACGCAATTTGCTAAAACGCAATAAGAATTAAAAATAAACCAGCAACCTCAAAAGGTGACGCAACTACGCTTTCAGCGCATGTATGAAGGCTCTTACAGCAGTTTATTAGACAGAATAATCAAATTTGAGAATACAAGTATGTTGCCTTTCCGGAGAAAAGCAAAAAACAGAAGTTTCAAATTAACTAAACATGAAATGTTTCCCCACATTAAAAGAGCTCTTCCGCAAAGGATTAACTTCCGAGTTTTCGTATGCTTTCACTTTTTCTTCATCTGTTCAAATGCCTGAAAAATAGCGACAATTTTTAGTTACTTGCTGTTGGTTTAATAAAAACTGCAACTGAGCTTAATATTGGCTTTACAAAACCTGATTTTGAGTGAAAACATCCCCTTTGTCAACTGCGAATCCTTCCCCAGAAGTAATGATGAAATTCCCTATATTTAAAGATCTGGCTTACCGACTTTCCCCTCTACAACACATATGACATTGTAATTATGTAATTGTCGCTGCTCAAAACAACTAGATAAACACTTCTCCCTGAAATTTATTTCTGATGGGAAACGTAGAGTATAAAAACCTGACGAGTAAGGAATTATCCCGTTCATACCCATAACGTTGTCACAATTTCAAAACATAGTCCAGAAAACAGCTCTTAAGAATTGCGAACTTGTCAGCAAGAGGGTGTCCTTTTGGTTTAACGGCAAATCGTCCTACCTTATCTCTAAGAAGACGCGAGAGGAGGGAAATCAGTTGTCAAATCTTGGGAGCTCTGGGGTGGTTCTTTAAAATGATTTATAGAGGCCTCAAACTGCCTTCTAGCCGGCGACTAGGAACAAGTACAAATTGATGACCCAATTTAAAAATCTTTTCATCTTTGTCTCTTCTTACCTTGACCTGAGACAACACACTTCCTGCCTGGGCAAGCTCTTCCTCCTTTTCCTTCCCAGAAGATGGGGATGAAATAGCAACCCTTGAGCTTTGTACCTCAACCGATCCCAGCTTACATTCTCTGCTACTTCTACGAAGAAAAAGCTTATCTGGATTTGTCTTCTCAGGTGTCTTTTGGTACCTTAACTCCATGACTTTCAAATTTTTCGTTTCATTCTCAATTTCCAGAAGTCTTTTCTTTGTCTTTGCCATTTCATTTTGGGATTCATGAAATTCAGCGTCAGCATCTGTGGTTGCCTTGGACCTGGAAGTGGAAAGACTAAAGAATATTTTCCTATCCTTGGCAACTGACAACCTTTTTTTCAGATTTTCCATCTTCTTCAAAAGCTCTTCTTTTTCTTTGAGCAGACTCTCCATTTTTTCAGGATAACTTCCATTCTCTTTAGCTTTTGAGGCACTCCTCGGGTCTTCGAAGTTAAGTCTGTTTAGGGCGACAATAGAAGCTCTTTTTTCTTTCACAACAGGCCCTCCGTCCTCTTTCAGCTGCTTGGCATACTTCTGGAAAGCCTTTTCAGTTTTCTCCAGCTCTTCTCGTTCTATATCTGGATCTGGCGAAGAGAATTGCCAAGACTCCTATATAATAAGCTTTATAATCATATGTGGTGACTTTTACAGTAACCAATCAGAACAAACGCAAAAATCACTAAGAACCAATCAAAACTCAAAGTAACCGAAAAGCACGGGAAAACGCGAATGACCATGTAGAGGCAGGATTTAGCTTTGCGTCCGATTGGTTGAAATTCGCGAGGGAGGCACGATTTTTTTCGACCAATCAGTGAGCGCGGTAAACCAAAACCAATGGGTTCTTTTCGACACTTTAATTTTCCTTTTTACGCAACATTCATCATCATCATCAAAAACCGTGCCGGGTGCCATTGAAATTATCATAACGTCACCAACAGAGAGCTATACAAGGGCACACTCATCATTACTTCAAGGTCCCTTTCCCCTTTTTCATAATAGCGGAGCTCGCAGAGCGTAACCCCATAATTATACAAAATGGCAGTGGTAACCCATCAAGCCGAAAAAAATTTGGACTTATGACTGTGCAGGCGTCCGTACAAGGTGCTACTTTTAGCGTGCGCGGTCAACTGTACCGCGGGCACGCCAACGCCACAGCTTTGTCCAGTAGTCCAGTGGTCAGTGCACTGGGCTCTGAGTCGGACGACCCGGGTTCTAGTCCTGGCCGAGGCAAGGAGTTGTGCTCTTGAGACGTGCGGGAAAAAAAAATGCGAGCTCCGCTTTTAGGCTTGGCTAAATCTATATATTATAGACTCTTCGAGCACATAATAACTTTTCTTGAGACAGGCTGGCTAAATGTAGGTAACATTTGTCAGTAAAAACTCCTTTTGTTAGCACCATCATTACCATTCTCTAAATGGAAATCTCGCGTTCGTTTGGAATAACAAACCGCAAAGAGTACTTTCCAATTCTAGCCCTTAAGAAGGAAAAATTTCCGCACCATCTGTTTAAAAATCTTAGCTGGAAATTCCATTCGAACGATAGTTGATAAATATCACTACTTCGCTAATTACCTCGTTGGGATGAATCAGAAGAATTTCTCTTCTTTCCATTGTTAGCTTTGCCTTCAATTTTTTCTTCCTCAACTTCCCTCTTTTCCACGATGTATTTTTCTTTCTTTGTTACCACCACATTTTCCTTAGAACCCTTTGATAAACTGTCTTTCCTTTGGTCTTGGGTCGTCTCAGTTTGCTCATACAAACTTTTCTTGGCTTTAATTCCTTGTGATACTTCACATCTACCAATCTTTGGACAATAGCAAAACAGTTGTGTTAAAAATTTAACAAAAACGTTTTCTGTGCGCAAAAAAAAAAAACATCATATGTACTTACAACAATATAACGGCATTTATACTTTACAAAGACAGACATGACAAAAAACTAAATGTTTGAATATAATAAAAAGGCGAAGGATTTGTAGCGAGAACCTTGCTTTTCTCTAAACAACAAAAAAGAGTCTGAGTTTCCAAATAAAAGCCGTTATGCCGCGTTTCCTAAGTACCAGTAATTAACACTGCTTACCAGGTTCTACATCTTTTGACCTTAATTAACAGCCTAGTATTGGACCAATAAAATCTTATTTGCGACTAAATAAGAAACGTCGCCGAAATTCAATGTAAATCAACCAAAATTTGCTTAACGATTTCTAAATAATGCAGATAGTTATTACAGGACACAACGATTACTAATTAAAAAACAAATTGCCGGTAGTAATTGCCAAATTATACAAAATTTAAAGTAACCCAAACATAAAATTAATTAACAGAAAGCATCTACTTTTGAACGACAGACATTTGTCATTTGAAGGACAAACGCAGCAAACAGGACTCAGACTGTAATACAATAGCTCAAGCAATTGACAAATTGTAATAATTCTGACAACGATGATGATATATAATAACAGTGAAACTTTCTTTTCCACAACTTTGATGAACAAGTCTCCCTTGAAAGTGTTGCATAAATAAAAAACTTAGACTTCAGCCGCAAACATGTACCTGTTCTCCATTCCGACGTGCTTCGATGCTCTGTTGAACTTTCAATTCCACCTGTTTTTCCTCTTCAGTGGGTTCTCTCACCAATTGAAGATAATCATCCGCAGCTAATCCTTCATCGTTAGTAACAGCTTCATTATCCAAACCAGTGACTTGTTTTCCTTTGTCACGTTCCTCATCTCCGTCCAAAAGATTTTCCTCGGAGGATGGACGATCGATATACTTTACTTTCTCATCAAAAGAACCTTTCCTCTCTAAAGTAGGTTCTGCTGCGCTGTAATCGTCTTCCTCTTCAATCTCAACTGGAGAGGATGTGGTACGTTGCCGGTCACCTGCTTTCTTTCTTGTTGTCTTTGTTAGAGTGTCAGCTAATTTGTGGATTCCAGCAGTAAGTTTCGAGCCTGAAAAAGGGAGAACGTACAAAATGATCCAAACCATGTGATTAGAAAAGGAATAGTATATCTTATTATCCAAGCGCGAGGGCCGTACTGGGAGAATATCGGCCCGAGGTCTTGACAGTACGGACCGAGCGCAGCGAGGTCCGTACAAAAAAGACCGAGGGCCGATATTCTTCCAGTACGGTCCCGAGCAAGCTTGGTTAATAAGAGATTTATTATACGACTGAAGTTCAAAGGGACACAAGTGCGGTATCATTCGGGACCATTCGGGACAGTGCCCGGTCCAATACTTAAAGAATATTGACCGGCAATAGAGCATTTTGATTGGCTGATTTTAGTTATTGGCCCTCTGACTGCCCGAGTCGTGTAATAAGAAGTGACTAATACACAAGTTTACGCAATTTCGTACTGTCAAAACTGTTTCAACTCCAAAGTGACCAAGAAAGAATTTCTCCTTACAATATCAATACAGTATCAAGCAGACATGGGATGAGAGTAAAGAAAAAAATCAATTTGGGGGATTATTGGTTGGTCAAATTTAGCAAATGGTAAACTCCACAGCGTACACTATTGAGTTATGGATGCACGCGGGAGGTTGCTAAGCACGAAAGAAGCGTAAGAGTCGCTCGAGGCTATCGCCTAGCTTCTTGAGTGCTTAGCAAACCTCCCAAGTGCATCCATAACTCAATAGTGTACGCTCTGGTGTTTACCATTTGTTTTATAACATAACATTGATACATTGTAGCTAAAGAGTTCCCTTTTATTTAAAAAATCTTACGTGACCAGAAAAAAACAAGCGCGCGCGGAGAAATAGTCTTTGCATTTGCTCACGTCAGCAGTGTACACCCATGGGCAAATGGGGGACGCTAAATTGACCAATCAGAGCGCGCGCTTTACTTTGGTTATGTTATAAACCAAATTCTCTGCACTAACATCATTAGAATCGTAAGGCAGACAGTCAGGAGAATTACTAATGAAATCTTAAGAGTTACAAGGTTAAGTTTTCCGTAGTGAAGCAACCGAGATATAATCAATTAAGTCTGTGTTTCTTAGGAGCCTGTCTGTATTAATTTAAAACATGTTTGGCAAATTTAGTTTCAGGATGTTTGCTTTCACGTACCTTATTATGGTAAAACTTGCGTTGAAGTTTTCGAGCGCGGAACATTTAAGGGATAACTTGGGCACACAAAAAGGGCCTTCTCTTTTTCCTTTCTTATTCTCGATCATTCAAGCGTGGATGAAAATGAACTGAATTAGCCTAACGCTTCATCGATTGTACAAAAATATTGGGCTATCCAAACAAGGCCAGAGACAACAACTGAATCACTGAGATAACCAAATTCACATGATGCCTTTCTGATATCACTTATCTTTATTCATTTGGAAAAACACACAAACTTTTTTTTTCCTTTGAAAAGAAGCACCTATAATAATATGAATGCAACTCACTAGCTTCTCCTTTGTAGACCTCAACACGCATGGCAATGTGGTTATGCCAAGACTGGGGCTTAACCCTCACATAACGCGCGTTCACTGCCATTTTCAGCATGTTCGTGACTACTGTGTCAGGATCGCTGTTACCCTGGAAAACCTGTCAGAAAATACAATGTTTTAAAAATACGAGTTCGAACCAAAACTGATGCGAGCAATTTGAAAGCAAAGAAACGCACAAGCTAACTGGATTATTTTTGCTCTGGATGGCAAAGTAAATCAGTCAAAGTTGGCTCTCAAGCAAAGATTACAGAGCTAAAAGATTACAGAGCTAAAAGATTACAGAGCTAAAAGATTACAGAGCTAAAAGATTACAGAGCTAAAAGATTACAGAGCTAAAAGATTACAGAGCTAAAAGATTACAGAGCTAAAAGATTACAGAGCTAAAAGATTACAGAGCTAAAAGATTACAGAGCTAAAAGATTACAGAGCTAAAAGATTACAGAGCTAAAAGATTACAGAGCTAAAAGATTACAGAGCTAAAAGATTACAGAGCTAAAAGATTACAGAGCTAAAAGATTACAGAGCTAAAAGATTACAGAGCTAAAAGATTACAGAGCTAAAAGATTACAGAGCTAAAAGATTACAGAGCTAAAAGATTACAGAGCTAAAAGATTACAGAGCTAAAAGATTACAGAGCTAAAAGATTACAGAGCTAAAAGATTACAGAGCTAAAAGATTACAGAGCTAAAAGATTACAGAGCTAAAAGATTACAGAGCTAAAAGATTACAGAGCTAAAAGATTACAGAGCTAAAAGATTACAGAGCTAAAAGATTACAGAGCTAAAAGATTACAGAGCTAAAAGATTACAGAGCTAAAAGATTACAGAGCTAAAAGATTACAGAGCTAAAAGATTACAGAGCTAAAAGATTACAGAGCTAAAAGATTACAGAGCTAAAAGATTACAGAGCTAAAAGATTACAGAGCTAAAAGATTACAGAGCTAAAAGATTACAGAGCTAAAAGATTACAGAGCTAAAAGATTACAGAGCTAAAAGATTACAGAGCTAAAAGATTACAGAGCTAAAAGATTACAGAGCTAAAAGATTACAGAGCTAAAAGATTACAGAGCTAAAAGATTACAGAGCTAAAAGATTACAGAGCTAAAAGATTACAGAGCTAAAAGATTACAGAGCTAAAAGATTACAGAGCTAAAAGATTACAGAGCTAAAAGATTACAGAGCTAAAAGATTACAGAGCTAAAAGATTACAGAGCTAAAAGATTACAGAGCTAAAAGATTACAGAGCTAAAAGATTACAGAGCTAAAAGATTACAGAGCTAAAAGATTACAGAGCTAAAAGATTACAGAGCTAAAAGATTACAGAGCTAAAAGATTACAGAGCTAAAAGATTACAGAGCTAAAAGATTACAGAGCTAAAAGATTACAGAGCTAAAAGATTACAGAGCTAAAAGATTACAGAGCTAAAAGTCATTGAGAAGCGGAGGTAAAGGGGATCACCGGCAACATGTTGCGGAGGGAACGTCCTTCACACAATCATGTCACCCAATGAAATTTCACAGCTTCGTCAAGCGTAAGAAATTTGAAGGTCAAATAGAAAAAAATCTTAAAGAAAAAATAACAAAACCCTAAGCAAAATACAAGTGTACAGAAAATGTCATTACATCCCAAAGTTTCCATATCCTCTAAGTGCATATTGTATTTCCTGAGACTGACTAGCATCTAATTTCTCAAAACATCACTCTACTGAATCAAACATTAAGGTTATGAGAATTCGGGTAATGACCAGCCACTCCTGAAGCTCTTGATTGTTAACCAAATTCTCCTTGCCAATACCATAAGAAATGTAAAGAGAACAGTATGGAGAATATGCATACTGATGTTAGGGTGTGAAGGGTTTACACTGTATAACAGTTGTATTATTTTGGTAAATTTCTGGCTGAGTTGGAGATACCTCCAAAAAAACAGCAAACTAATGATTTTACCTTAGCAATTCCAAATTCTTTATAATTGGCCCAGTTTTCTCCATTTTTGCTGTAAGCCAGTGTGTAAGTCTTAACAAACCAACCTCCCTGATCAAGAAAACCTGGTCTTCCTTGTGTAGCCACTCCACACACTCTGTCCACCTCACCTAAAAAAATTTTAAATAATTCACATTACTTACTTTCAGAATCCATTTCCTTCCTTATGAAGTTCTTATCTGGTTACATCGTTCATTTCACAGAATATGTATAATCCCTTGATATAACTTAATAGATATGACCTAACGGGTCCATAAATCCTTCACGAACACTGGCAGTGGTTCTCCCACACACCCCTCCCCTGTGTCCTCTTGCTTATCTCCTTCCCCTAGGGTCCCCCCCCTAGAAAGAATTTACATCTCTTCCCAACATGGCAGCCACACGAAATGAAATGACTAGCGACTAAATACAGGAATGGTTCCGACCTGTAATTGGATGATAAAAATAGTAAAAGTTGATGAGTTACATCTTAACTCCTTGCTTGTGAGTATTGTTTCACGAAGAAGTTGAAATCCTCCGCGATCCTCGGCGTAAATATGCCTCAAATACAAGCTATCCCTCGGTCAAGCTGAATTAACCACAGTGAAAGGTTTAGTTAGAATCATTCAGTCGAATAACAATTAAAAATTGTTACCAAGGTCGATTTGAAGATACTGCTGTTTATCATTGCCTTTGGTACACCACGCTCCGACTGATGAATTAAGTCTGCCTGCAGAGGGTTTTGAAGAACTGTCCAGAAATGATGATGCAGTCATAGCACTGTCTTCAATACCGCCATCCAAAACACCAGCAGGGACAGGACCTGGAAAAAAAAGGAGTACAGCAGAGGTAATTATTTAAATTATGGAAACCTATGAAATGTGAGTAATGTAATACATGTAATACTGTTTGTGAAAGATTGATGCCACCTAATTAAGCTCACTTAAGTCATCTTTTTTAATTCAAAAGTCAACAACAGCTTGCCCATTTGCTTTCAAATATCATTTCTTTTATAAGGTAAATAATTACAAAAATTACCCGTATGTATGAATAACCCTCGAGGAGTAAAGGAAATCAAACAAAGCTCATTTTTGAAACAGCTGACTCTTTTCTCAAAATTAATTTTTCCCTTGATCCATAAGTCCCGGAAGTTATTAACAGATAACTCCTCCCCATAATTTCCATACGTTATCCAGCAAACAGGTAATGAGAATACTCGAACTCATCAAAAAGGAGTTGTTAACCTGATCTAATTCTTATAACTAATTTATAAGGAAATGTGTAGCAGCTAGAGGGGAAAATTAGCAATCGGCTGTTGGGAGTTTAATGGTTAAATCTGCTGAGAAAAATTCTTCAGAACTCCATTCACATTGATTCTCAAAACATTAAGAGGATCAAAAATCAAGTTTCAAGTCCATGCAGACAAACCACATTTAGTGTATGACAGGGCCATTAAGTACACAAAAGTATTTCTATCCATCTCACAAAATAGAATATTAGATTTATTAACTTGAAACTCAATTGGACACTATATTGTGGTAAGCCGAATCCTGAGTAATGTTGTGTTTGTCCATCATTTATTTGGAAAACGGTGGATGTAATTGTATTTTGAGTAATCTAATAACTGGATAGTTAATGAAATGACAATGTATCTAACCTTTAGCTGCTTTATCAGAAGGTTTGCCTTGAACACCAGCAGGGCACACCTCTAATTTTTTGGAATTTAGGCCCTGCCATTTGATTACTTTATCAGCATTGGCAACTGAGGAGGAAACTTCTTCATAAATATCCTCGCTCTCTGATATGTTAGGACAGTTCTCTTCATTTGTATCTCCCTCTGCACCATCTGGAGTGTTCCGTGGCAGTAGATCAGGAGGCAGAGGAGGAAGTGGCCCTAATTCCAGCAGACTTGATGATGGTGATGGTGATTTCAATTTTTCCACAGTTGTCACCGTAGAAGGAACAACTTCCATATAAAGGTCTTCATCATATGTCTCATTGTTATTATTTAATGGGAAAGTTTTACTTGTAGGTATAGGAGTCTTCTCTAATCCTGGAGAAACTACAGGAGTAACATAGTCTCCTTCTTCTTCATCTTCCTCCTGATCATAAAAACCTGAATTTGTATCTGTTGGTGAGACAGCAAGTTGAATAAATCCAGATTCTAATAAGAAAGCCTTTTTCCAGCGTTCCCAGTCTTTCAAATTTTTGGCCACTAGTGTAAAATGAATTGCACCATCTCTCAGCACCTGAATGGAAAGTTTGGCCTTTTCTTCCTCTCCCACTTTGATCTCGCTTCCATTCAGGTCAAATGTTATTTCAGGATCCTCGTCTTTGATCGTCTTGAAACAATGCAACTTCTGTTCTCTTATCAAGAACCAGCGCTTGGAGCTGTCATTTGACTTGTATGCATAACCTGCCAAGGCAACTCCATCCTCGGGACTACTAAAGAGCTTGTCCTTCTTTGCCTTCTTCTTAAGCCATTTAAAGAATTGCTTTGTCTTTTTGGTTTTTTGAACTGGTTGTGTTTGGGGGCTTGTTGATACATCACCACCATCTGATGAACCTGAATCAAATTCATCTGTAGCAAATCCATCATCTTGAAAGTTCTCCTGGACTGCCTTTTGGTTTGCTACTGCTTCATAAATATCCTCTCCAAACTGTTCCCCATCAACTTCATCAGGCCTCTTAGGTAGCGCAGGAAAGCCTTTTTTCTCATAACCATTTTCCACAGCCTCTCCATTCACATAACTTACTGGTGGATTGTTGTCACTCTGTGAAAGCAATTATACATACTATCAGCAATACCTTGAACACAACTAAATAATTTGTTTGCATTCTTCTCTCTTGGCAACTCACTATCTACCATAACAATGCCTATATATAACACAATAATAGACTCACAAAAATGCATAAAAAAAAAAGAAAAAGTGAATATACTAACAAGAACACTATAATTATAATAGGCTTTTAATAATGTTGAGCTATCATATTTTACAAATGGTTTCTACAATTTTTGCCAATAATACAGTTTCCATTCCTAGGATTTGTTATTAATAGTGAAACTCCAATCACAACATCCACAATGTATGGAAATTTTCCCTTTGCTGTTTGGCCAAGCCTTGAAATTTGATCTAATTTGATGACTGTATACAAAGCAAAAACTTGTCCCTTACAACACAACAGACATCCTTCCACCAGGCCCGAACTGTCTTCATTTCTACAGCATACGACATCACACAACTGCTTGCAGTAATATTTAGTGGGTACATGTATTCTTGTAGCATTGTTCATATCTATACTTCCTCTCATATGAAATATTTACAAATATCACATATCAGTTCTGTGTTATTCCAATTAATATACATACACGTGATCCAATTGCCCAGCTCTGAATGTAAGCAACAAGCTTTGCAAGACAAGGCATTGGGGTTGATTTCCAAATGTACTTGTAAATTCAAAGCCAAATTCTCAAATAACCCAACACTCCTTCGATACACTAATAACGTTTTTCAGTTCTGTCTGCTATCAAGTAATTTACATATAAATTTACCCCAATATATAAAATTGATATTGATTCATTTTAATTAGGCATGGCACACCTATTTTCCCAGACATCTGGCTAGGCATTAAGGCAACGACTAGTTTCATCGCATCTCAACTTTATCAAGGTACATCAATTTAAAACAATTTAGATTTTAGTTTGAAATCAGGAAACCAAGATTTAGAACATCTTTAAAAATATCAAATTTTCTTTGGTAATAAAATTACATTTACCAAATTCTTAGAAAATCTATATATATATATATATACCAGAGTTAAAAATGATGTTATATCAAGCAACTGAGACAATACTGAAACAAGATATTGAGAGTCATAAATATTCATAGACATTCACCAGCAGCTTTATTTATTAAGTGTTATTTTGATGATATTAAGTTAAAAACTGTATCAGCAATTTGCAGTTAAAATTATCACACCTCACACAAGGTTAAGTGTTCAGAGTAACTGGAGAACTGATTCTGCAGATATCACAAACAATATTGATTAAGCTTCTTCAATTTTCACTGGGGAAGATTGCTTTAAAATGCTCCCTTAATGCATGCGTCACTCCACTTGGAAAAAGATGCAAAAAAAGTAGTGTAGCATTCCTCTCTAGAACATGGAATTTTAAATTCAACATCAAATGTGGCTTAAAATATAGATAAGTTTATTCAAATTTTTATATTTATGGGCAGTTACACCACCCTCTCTAGAAACTTCTATTTATGTGCAGTAAAGAGACTGTATCCATGACATGTTAGACAAATTCATTTTGCAGTTTATGATCTGGTGATAAAACTTGCTAAATATAGTTGCACTTTCTCTAGCTAGATTGTACTAATTGCCACACCTGACACTCCAATTAACCTCAGATAACTTTGAATAGCAACAAAGATGGCTCGATAAAGAATACCCAAAATGAAACACGACAAACTGACTTAACCAACAGATAACTTTGAATAGCAATAAAGATGGCTCGATAAAGAATACCCAAAATGAAACACGACAAACTGACTTAACCAACAGATCAAAATGCCAAACCAACAATTAACTATATTTGCTACCAACATGTAAGTTCAGCAGCCAATAACATGACAGCAAAATTGACTTATAGGTGTAACACTCAACTGAGAAACAAGTCCTCACTTAACTCTAATGATGACTTTTAATGAGACTCTCAAACTGCCATTGCCATAGACAAAAGTCTTCTTCCAGGACTACGTTGAGTCAATAAACTCACACCCCTTGATTGATGAAGAATGTTAAGTTTTACCTTAATATTGATGACTCATTTTATGTGCTAAATTTCTTAGCAATAATTTAATACTTTCATTGTATGGTTTGTGTGTTATAGCAATAAAACATCACTGCAAGCTCTCAGATAAATCAAACATCCTAAATTTGAGGTATGCCCTGATTTGAGGATTTCAGTTATAATAAAAAGTTCAAAGTAATTTTAAGCAAAACAATAACAATATGTTTGCACAACAAGGCACAATTAAAATAAAAATGTGTAAGTTAGCAATAAAAAAAAAATAAACTTTAAATTATCATTCAAAGATTTAGGAAGATTAATTTAATAAATTTAGGGCCCTTTACCTTATTTAACTCGAAAGATTTCTTGAAGGATTGAGATGAAAGATGGTTAACATCTGATTGAAAAGAGCTACACAGAGATTCTTCTGCAAATTCATCAAGTTCCTCCTCCTCCTCTTCTAAAATGGACTGCATGAGAGGAGCTTGGGGAGGAACAGAGGCCTTTTTTTCATCTGTATTAGAAGGTGTAACAGAGGAACTTTTACCAGCAGATGCAGCAATAGTTAGAACCTTCATCCACTCTTTAAGTTCATCATTATCAAAAGCAACAAACACCCAAGGTGCCATGTCTGACTGGGTCAGTCTAAACACTGGTGTGCGCATAAGCCGATCGTCCAAAGAAATCTGACAACATGGCATGATGATAACATCATATGCCACTTCTTCTGGATCTTGAGAAGGAAATATGCACAGATGCTGGTCAATAAGGACACACCACCAGAGCTTTTCACTGTGCTTCTCCCTCAAGAGTCCTGCAAAATCTGGCTCAGTTAAATCCTCAAGAGAAATGTCAAATAGTGCTGCACTGTCTCTCTTACGACTTTTTCGTTTATTGACCGGTGACCGGTTTGATGTGTTTAATTCATTTGAAGTATTTAGGGTGTTATGACAATGAACATCATTCTCATTATTGTCAGAGGTGTCATCTTCTTCAACGGGATGATAGATAACGAGTTGACGCAAGTCATTTAGGTTAATTTCTTCATGATCAAAGTCTGCATAATAGGATCCCTGTTTATGTTAGAAGTTCCAAGAAAGAACAGTAAAAGTTAGTGAGTTTAAGTTTAAAACAAATCAATATTGAGATGTCATAATTTAATAAATGTTCAGACCTAAAAGTTCAAATCTGCTGTAATAAACCTGCTTAGTGAACATTTTTAGACCTTGTCTTGCCACCTGGTGTATCAAACACTGATCTGTCCAGCAAAGTCAGCCAAAACTTACTGAAATGTTTATTGAATTACACAAGTGAAAAATTACATGATTAATTTGTTACACCACTAAGAATGAAAATGGAAGAGCAAAAAAGGTAGAGAGGTAAAAGAGTTTGTTGAAAATCTTTGATTTGCTTTAAATTGATAGTTTTTATAATCGGATTTTTTTTATTTCTTGAAACTATAACAATATTCATTTATCACTGCAACAGTCAACAATTTTGTGATTTCACAAAATTGACAGTGTTCCAACAGAGTACTTTACATACTTTGAAAAGACACCATAATGTTGATTGTTGCAGTTGTCCTACCATCATTCCATTTGATCACTTTTATTATTATTATTATCATTACACAATCATATTTACTTATTGTGTTCAATTTAAAAGTTGAATCTTAACTTATTGACTAATTTTAAATCATAATTTTTTTTTTCCAAAACTGTCAGCAGAGCAGAGCAGAGCTCCAAGCAAATCGACTGAAGGGCAAAATCTTTTCTTGCTCTGGGTGAGATAATTATCATAGAAGGAGATAAATATACCTTCAAATATTCTTTACTTGAACTTAGGAAAAAATAATGTATATGTAGGAATGGCCATAGTCTTAAACACTTTTGATTGACCACATAATTCATTTTTAGTGTTCTGCACTAAAGTTCTAAATACCTTTTTACTCTTGCTTGCTTGCCAGTTCCCTGAATCCTCAGGTTGAACATAACTGGACATATCTGGGAGGGAACCACTGCGGGGAATCCCCTGGTCAGTAATTCCATTTGAATCATTTGTTTCATCCAATGACTGACTTGAAATAGAGAGTCTACCATTAAGGAGGTTTTCATCCTTTATGTTGCTGTTTTTCATGTTGTTTAGAGAATTAATCAGTCCTTCCACAAGAGTAACACATTCTTTTTTGTGCACATCAGCTTCACTGCTCAGGAATTCACTTGATAATGTGTTTTGAAGGAAAATATTCAATTTTGAAAGTCCAGCTTGAAATTCTATGGAGTTAAAGCAAATTTATAAATTAGGATTAATTTAGAAAAAAAAATTTGGATATATTCAAACTCTGAATGTTCACAAAATATAGGAAGTGATTATGATGAAAATCCTAAAGAATTCCAAACTAATTCAAAGGATCAACAAATATAAAATCACTTTTCAAAGGAATATGACATTTCTTTCTGAGATAACCACTTTCACCAAATATTTCACAAACTATTTCACACCTTTGCCTCTGTTATTTGTATGGGATGTCCTTTGGTAACCTTTAGTTGTTATTATTCGGCCAAATTCTACATGATCTTATTTTCTTTTTATTAAGACACAGTGTAAAATTCCATTTTGAAACTTTCCATCTGTAAGTATTCCCTTTGGTAATTTTAAGACAGTCATTCTGAAAAAACTTTGAAATATATGTAAGAACTATGTAACGCTGACTGTTCAATTCTACTGGTAACAGGGAGTGAAAAAAGGATATTCAAATGAAATTGTATATGTGTACATGTAATTTCAAAGTTAAAATAGAAGATTTTGAATCTGCAGCATGGAATGAGTAAAAGTGTTTGTTGTCAAAGTCTACAGACATGAAATAAATCAAAATGTGTGACAGCAAGAAACAAAAGCAACATGCAGAGAAGACTGAGGAAATATCATTGAAGAAATTGCTGGCTAAACAAAACGAGTTGCACAAAATTCAAAGATTTTCAAAAGATATCTCAATTCATTTTCAATCAGAAATTTTTACAAGCAATTAAGAACATACCTGGAGAGTTAAAATATCTAAAGAAAACAAAATAATCTACTGAATTTATGAAACAATTAAAAAAAGTTATTTTTTGCAATATATCCACTCCCAAATAACATTCCACTGTGTACCTTTCTCAGAAAATTACAAATATGAAAATAAAACTTTTGGTATAATATATTTGAGCATCACAAATTATCTTATTTTTAAAGAGAAATATGTATCTTATTAATCTAATAGCCAGCAGAATTTACAACATGAGACATAATAAAAAAGCAGAAGAAATAAAGACAGCAACATTGAATTTATACCTCAAACCAACACAGGATTGTTGAAGCCATGTTAGCATCATGTAAGCTATCATGTGCCAAAGATTTATGCTTGCAAGCACATCTATTATTCATCACTTTCATTTCCAGACCAAAAAAAAAAACCATTTGATTGTTGAATGCTTTAAATAATTAAAATGGCATAAATCAAACCTATTGCTTTAATCTGTAATTAAAAGAGACTTCTTAAAATAAACTACATGTACATGAATCTTTCAAATTGAAAAAAAGAATGAAATACATATTAACTATATATTAAACAATTTTTCTAATCATAGATCAGAAAATTCACTAAAAAAAGGAAGTGAACATAGCATGTTTGTCTATGAGGTTATAATACTTACAATAATAGAAAACCTGGAGAAAAATATGCAGGTCTCTGAAAACTAATTTAGTTTAAACAAAAGCTGAAAGTTGATTCTCAGTAATGTTGTCAAGATGTACTGATTGAATGTATCCCTTCTCATGCCAATGCAGGGATCAACATCTGAAATCTGACAAAGATGACTTTATTTTCTCATTTAAGTTTTTGAAATATTGTCTCCTCATTTGTCACATGTTGCATTTTAGACTGAAAGCATCTCTTTCATAGAACTTTACGAAAAAGAATACAAATGATACTGAATAAGTAGCCTGTCATATGTAATAGGGCAGAAGGGTGGATGCAAATGGTGAGGGTGTTATACCTTTTCATTAACCTTAAAAATGAGGGACTGCATAAAACTTCTGCAACCACATTCAAGGAGTCATGCTTTGAGGTGGTCTGAGGGGACCTACAACAAACCACTTTATAACATGGCTTTACAAAAGCGTGCGCTCTGATTGGCTCATACACTTGATCCATTTCCCTGTGGGTTGCACGCTGACGTCAGTTTGTTTTGCTTTTTTTTTTCACGGCAACTTTTTCGTCGATGTTGCCACTACACACAACATAATTCCAGTTTTTTGTAGATATTTTGCTTGTGAAATATAGACAAATTTTGTAATTTTTCCAGATATAAGGAAGATAATTCTTGTGAGCTGCCAAATTTGGAGCTCAAGGTTTTTGTCGGGTCTCCAGCTTAGAGTTCAAAATTTGCGAACTTGAGCAAGCAGGAGCTTAATCAGCTGGTTGAACAATTAAATATTTATACATGAAACAAAAGATGTTTGAAAGTCTCAATGTTATAAAAGAAATGGTTAGCATGCAGCATGCAACCATTGAGTTATGGATGCACTTGGGAGGTTTGCTAAACACTCAAGAAGCTAGAGTCGCACTTGGCTATCGCCTCATGCGACTCTTACACTTCTTTCATGCTTATAGCAACCTCCCGCATGCATGTATAACTCGATGGTTGCACACTGCAGGCTAACCATTTCTTAACTTGAGGGGGGGAGAGGTCACAGTACTTAATGCAGTGGTAAGAACAGGGTCACTTGAAATTATGTGGAGGAAAATGAAAATGTACCAGCCAACCCCCTACCCCCCCTCCCACTTATAATAATTGATTGTCAACAATAATACAAGTAGAAGTCACCTCCTGAGTCAGTCATTCAGTTATCTTAAGTGATCAACAATCCTTGATGAATCCTAAATGAATTGTGATGCCTCTGTTACTTTGATGCTTAAAATAAAATGAGTAATTGTTGGTTGTTAAAACTAAAAGAGATTTATTTTAGAAGTGAAAAAGAAGTGTGTCATGCCTTTGTCCATCAAAGAGGGGAAATTGGGATATTGGCAAGGTTTAACTCGCTAACCTCCAATTTCATATAGCTTTAGAACATAATGTGCTAAAAATGTAATTTTAAAATATCTTTCTTAAGCAGTTAGATTTGTGCATTTGATTCAAAGTTAAATGTAAACAGAATTGTAGTTGTGCATAGAAAATTGTATCCGTCGCATGTGTGTTAATTTGAAAACAAAGGCGATAAGGTGTATTTAAACTTAACAATACTTAACAGATACAAACTATTTTACAATTTTGTACATAAAAACACTAAAGAAGAAATGAAAAAAGGCACCACCTTTCTAAATATTCTGGAATCTGTAGACTCAAATGATGCAATACAAAAACAACCTTTACAGTCCAAAACTAAACAAGGCTCACTGTTAAATTGGGAAGATTATGGAAATGTTTGTATCCTTATACCATTGCTTTACAAAGTTTAGTGTTAAAATATAACAAATCTGCTCTCTTCTCTGCATTTCAAATATTGAACAAAGAATATGTTAATTATGGTTGTGTATTGCTGTTTGAAGACAAAGATACACTGAGCATGCCAATAAAGTATTCTTGCTACAATACATTAATTGAGAAATCCTGGACCTTAATTACACATTGGGATTTCCTGGATCTCTCTAAACTTCTTTCTCATGTCATTCAATCTTTCATAACTTCATTTCTAGGTTTTCCTTCACTATGTCCTGGTTACATGGGTGAAGCTTCCAATTAACCCATGTGATTGTCACTTGACAATGGCCAAAATAAAACGCTTCTACTTAACGACAATTCTTGGCACCGATTCATAGTATTGTCGCCGAAATATCACTATCACTGATATGGCAAAAATATCTGTTAGGCCTTAGCTTGCATACAAAAAGAGCGATCACTTCTCCGAATCTACTAATCTTTCCAGCTGCTTATTTGCTATCACTTTCTGTTTGGTGGCATAAAATTAAATGAAAATTTGTGACAACGAACGCAACTCCAAGGTTTCCAGAAAGTATTCAAAATACTATAAAATTATTCATATCACGGCTGTTTGAAAAAGTATCGCAAAACTTAACTAAACATGTTTTGTAGGCTGACTCCCAAATCCAAATTTTCTCCATAGATTTTAAAAAGATCTCCTTGCTTTTTATATGCATTGAACCGGTGTTATGCAAATATCAGACTGTCTTTTGCATTACAAGCAAGTGAAATTGAATATTGTTATGTCTCTGTCAATGAAACAGCTCGTAACCTGCTGGTTTAAGAATAAATTAATCTGTTTTACCTGTCAAAAACCGATCTTAAGCTAAACAAAGTTCGTAACTGAAAAGTATGTCTGTTGTCGAACACAATGAAAGTACATGTAACATCGAAGATTCGTTTCGAACTATAAACAAACAAAAGTTTTCGGTTTGACCACTGCATTGATCTGGATAAACTACCATGACGAAACTTGGTTTTCAAAAATCGCTGGATTAAACAGATCAGGCGTAGACAGTCAAATTTTGGTTTTCTTTCCTCCGAAATATATCGAAATCAAAGATATCAAGTGAGGTTGACGAAGTTTTAGAATAAACGAAAATCGCGTCTTCGCTCCGGTTGACCGATAATCAATAGTTTTGGATATAAAAAGAAACAATAAGTTTATACAACCAACCTCTTGAAAATTGTGTTGCTTGACTGAAAACAGTTGGATTGCCATGACAGATTCAAAAGTAAGAGAGACACATTCGCAAAGCTTAGCTTTTAAGCTAAAATAATCTAATCCAATTTGGTAGTCTTCAGATTTTTAGTTTCTATATAATAGTACGTTCACACTAAGTCAATTGAGATCGAGTGATCGTACATTGGATAAACACCAAAGGTTGCTAACTGTGGTTCGCAGTAGGATCATAACACACAACTTTTAAATACTCACCCAAAATAACATCCGCAGGTAGTTCGGCCATACTTCTACCAGTAGAGTCTTTCAACACTGTTGTACCTTTCGGGTTTCGCTAGTCTTAAACGACACAGAAGTTGGAGTTTCGCGCCCGTCACAAAGATGAAATCAATATCGGCTCTTGACGTAAAATTCACATCGCTTGACAAGTCGCAGAATACAAGTGGGGTAAAGGGTTACAAGCAGAAAAATTCAGTCGGCTTAATCCGATCTAGCGGGCTAGACACATGAGTGGTTTCCGTCAAGAATCCGCGAACAGGGTCTCACTAACGCTGCTGACGCCAATAATTAACCCATCAGAAGCGACATCGTTGACAGTCTTTATTAATTTCTGTTGAAATGATTGGCTGTCGTTGGTGTTTAGATTCGGTACAAAAGATAAATGTCACACCACAGACGTCACTAGCGTATGGCGTGACATATGTTCTCTGTCGGGGAAGAGGTTTAGGTAGGAAATGTTTTGTAAAATTGGCGCGATGCTTAAAACTTGAAGATACAAATGGAAACTTGACGGAAAAGGTGCAGATTTACTTCTTTTTCGTTTTAAAACAAGACATTCATTTACGGTCAGAAGTGTTTACACAATGGATCAAAAACTGATAAAAAAATAAACAGGAACTGCGTTATTTCTGTGGAATTTTTGCTAAACATTCCTTTCGCAAAAACAAATTACTGACCAAAAAAAAAATACAGCTTAAGTCAAGCAAAAGAGCTCGACTTAACTAGAAGATATTCTTATATTGAACCGTTGCAGCTAATATATTTTATGCACAGGAAGCAAGGCTTTCCTTTCAGTCGCTTTCCTGACTTTACTAGAAGGGAAAATTTGAACACGCTTGACTGACTTAGATTACCTCCCTTGATATAGCTAGCGCTAACACAATCTGCTAACGCCGTGAACATTGATTAACACATCTTGTGATCAGGAATATTGTAATTTATAAGATTTAACGATCGCAGTGCGTTATTAGGTTGAGTTCCATATCCAAAATTTGATTATACCCCAAAATAAACCCTCTCTTAAAGTCGTTGACCCCAATCTTTTGGGGAACCCAAGCGAAATGTTTGGGTTGTATTGTTTTCCCGCGAAGACGAGAGAAGATAAACCAAAAAAAATAATTCAGCGCTCATAAAGCACCGCTTACTTTGTCTATATCGACAAATAGACAATTGGAGACACGGAATTGTCGTCGAATGATACCGCACTGGGAACTATTGCAAAATACGTGACCTCCTATATTTTTATTAGGCTACGTGAGATAAAAGTTCACTAATTTAATGGTTTGACTTCGGTTTTTTGTGTGTTTTTGACAGCAGGGATGTTTATGGAGCCAGCTTTGATTGGTACAGGCTGCTTGCCATCCGAAGTGCCTTCACGATGGAGTAAAGCGTTTCCGGTGAGGGTATTTCAGACTTAGCCGTATGCAAAAAGTTGCAGCAAGAAAAATTCTCAAACTCGGTCCGAGCCGGCTTATATTGAGTTTTCTGCTCTGTATTATAGTGAGAAGTTATTGACAAGCAAAAGAGAGGTTAAAGATTAAAAGGAAGAAAAAGATGTGTTCGTTGCATCATTTTAGACATCAGTGTGTTTTGACATCAAAATGATAACCCTACCCCCATCCCCTTGGCTTCCCGTTAAGAACAAATACGTCATTTACTTCTAAAGGTTCTTGTTAGGGCTTGCTGTCACAGTTCAGCGGAACATGACAAAGAGCTGATCTTGACGTTGGCTCTTTATAGGCAGTCTCAAATTGTGAGATCTTTCTTAATTTTGGTCGTCTTCACATCATAATAATCTAGTTTGGATTTTCGGGCATTCCAAGTTCTTCGTTCTCTCTCCCTCCAGGGGATATCCTGATTAAGACGTGCCTGTTTATTCAGTAATTCTAGAAACTAGAAAAAACAACTTTAAAACAATAATTATTTATGGGTGCACAGCTCAAAGCACTTTCTCAAACAAGTCGAGTATAATTTCGTTTGTCGAAAATACCGGGCATAAAACGCAAAAATCGACCAGGCGGTAAAGCTACAGCGAGTCCCGCGGGAAACCCGTGGTTAATAAATACCTTGACCATTTATTTTGCGGTTTATGCTCCAATTGGAGCAGACAAATTATGGCTATCTTTAGTTAGGGAAGAATGCTGAAATTGTACTTGTGCCTTCAGGTGTGGTGGATCTGTTCATTAAGCGTCCAAGCTTAATAAATTCTATTTTCAAAGTGTCCCTTCAGTTACGACATTATTGGTATCAACAAAGGCTCTAAAAACAATGAGGTCGTCACTTTCTTTGTCGCTTTTACCAGAGTTAATAGAGGGAAGAAGATAAATTTTGCTTTGATACTCGGTAAACGATGACGGAAACATATTGTATGTCTGACGTCATGAATAGTCTTAACCAAGCCCATGAACAAGCAACGTGAGCGTGTAAAACGCTTTTTTCCTTATGTAACCGCACCTCAGCAGTCGTTTCTCACAAAGAATGTCAGTATTTTCTGGAAACTAACACGCGATAAGATCTAAGTTCCGAAAAAGACCGACTTCTTTTCATACAAATACTTATATTGCTGACGATTTGAAACGAAAACAAGTTTTTTCAAGGAAAAAAAAAAACCCTTCCAAAAGTGGAATCAACGCCTAATAAATGTTCATATCTTACACGAGGCTTAGGTAAATAATTTTATTCTTCTGGAATTTACAGAACGCTTTTCGTGACCAGTTAGAATAACAAAACGTAAAACCAGACATTTCAGTCTTAAAATCAAGTAGAAGACGACAGGAAGACGAATGACACTTTCCATGTGGTTTGACTGCTTCCGCTTTCACGAGTCGTCTATATTTAACTCAAAAGCGGAGCAACGACCGAAAGTACAGATCAGTGGCAGGTTGTACTTCGCGATTCGGTTGAAGCATTACTAAACTAAGATCTCTTTTCTTTTTTGAAGGGAAGGTTAGTTTAAATCCTCCCAAACTGATGTTGGGGATTTTATGTCCAATGCAACCCAAAATAATTTTAACTGACACAAGAGTGTCACATTGTTATCACACTAAAAGTTGTCCTATGCTTTTGTTCTTAGGCCATCGTAATTTGATCAAAAATAAGACACAAACAGCAGTGACAAACATATTGAACTTGCGCATTTTGATTATGACTTGACGTTTCGAATGTGCTCCACATACATTTTCAAAAGTAACCGTTGAAATTTAAAACAGCTATGTATATTTAGTATAATTTCAGAGCTGAGCAAAGAGTTTCCAGCAATCTGATTGGTCGAGCGGTTCCTTATATGACGCTATATAAACCGCTCCACGCGGTTTATATAAAATGTTGAAATAAAATGTTAATAAATGTTACTAAAATGTTATGATTTTAGAAATTTCTCTGTTGTTCAGCTCTGAAATTATACTAAAACAATTATTCGCCTCCGGTTCGGCGAATATTGTCGAATAATCCCCTCGACTTCGTCTGGAGGATTATTCAACGATATTCACCTCGCCTTTGGCCGGCGAATAATTGTAAAATATAACTAAGGTGAGGGGACAGGAACCAAGATTAAGCTAAAACAATAACACTTCTTAATGTGATGGAGCTTCGCCTTTGTCTCGCTCCCAGCTCCTATAACGTTTGGTTTCGTTGTATCTGAGAGGCATGGTTTGAATCCCGTCAAAGCCTGAATTTTTAAACTTCTCTTTTGCAATCGTTAAAATTGCAGTCCACCTGCGAGGAACATTTGTTTGCTCGTAGTTTGAATGCATGTTTATTTGTTTGATATATGTTGCATTTCTTTTTTTTCATCAGCCATATTTGTCATAACGGCTCTTGTAGAAAGACAGGAAACCGAAACTTTTTTTTAGAAAGCTGGCCAAGTCGGAAAAGGACCTGTTTCACTTCAGATACTGCGTCAACTTCAGAAAACCATTTTTGCAAATCCTATCCTATTTCTATACAGAAATAAAACGAAGAAAAAAGCTTGTGTATTAAAAAATTAATCGAGGACACGAAACACAAAATAAATTAGTTTCCACCCCGTCTCACACATCAGGTGACGTCTGAAATTGTATATTAACATATTACAAGCAAATTTTCGTCCAAATTTCCATTTAAGGTTAAATTTCTTTTTCATTTTTTTCTTTTTTCAGGCCACTAAAATTTGACAATTGCCTTAAATATTGAAAAGGCAAATATTCCTTAAAGGGAAATCGAAGGAGTCATCTCTAAGAATTGCAGATGTTCTCGAGTTTTATTATTAGTCACTATTTTACTTCTAATGGCTTTTCGTCTCGATTTACGAATTTGAATGTCCGCCGGGGCGTAGAATATTATAATTTTCATTTTGCTTTTAATTTGAAATTTCGCGTCTTAGCGTTGCACTGATACGTGAATCAGAATGTGGGGGAAACACATCGTGTGTTTACCAGTGGCATTAACCTTGAACAAAATGTTTGGCAATCGGATAAAAATAACTCTTCTTTGCCGTTGTCAATATCTAGGAAATAAAGTGACGAGGATTTGCGGAGATCATCGCGAGGAACTTCGCTAGAAATCAATTGTAATCACCAAAAGGAGGTAAGGAAACCGAAGCCTCAAAGTAATACGTACAGCTTCCTGAGGTAACTTCATAACAAATTTTTATCTTGTTTGCTGCATATGTATTTTGTTTTCCTTTGATTTCTGCCAAGCTCGATCGACGTACAAAGGTCTCTTCCGACCATAAACAGTCGATTGAACGGTTCGAATTATTTGAGTTCAGCCGACCTCTTGCTGTATATAATATTTGTTTTATAGGCTATTACAATACAACTTTATCCTACCTTTTATCTTTTTATACCCATCTCTGCCACCTACTGGAATCTTTCTTTGATCTTTCTGCTACTTTTACTATGTATCTTGCCACTGAGCACGCTCATTAATTCATTCCACCTGCAGCTCGTCGGCGCTTAGACTGGTGGGATAGCATCATGCCGTGACCAACGCGTTTTGGTATTACGGCAGTTTTGGAATTGGTTTGCGTTAAAAGACCTAGTACGGAAAAGCCTGCTGCTTTACGAGAGTGACTTTTATGTCTTTTGGCTTAAAATTTCAAAACAAGCTTTTTTAATGTAATTTGTTGTATCTTTCAGTTAGGCGTGCTGTGATTGAAACGAACTCACCTCCATAAACTGTTATCCATAAACTTAGCCACTGAACAAAGACAGGTAGGCACATTTCAAATCCGTAAAATTGTAGCCCAACCAGGAGAACCCCTCAAGTAATCAAAGATCATTTCTTTCTCCAGTTCGGCTGAAGTTTGATTAGCCTGAGCGGGATTCGTTTAAACGCGAGTCAAGTGAAAATATTTCATGCCCATTTGAAAGAAACAACAATCTCCGTGCCTCATTTGATCATTAAGGCCGTGCCTTAATGATTAAACATGACCTAGCATTCTGTGCAGTCAGATCAGGGGCGTAGCCAGGATTTTTCAAAGGCGGGGGGGGGGGTCACACTGTGTAAAACAGAGGGTACTCACCAGATTATCATTTCGACCAAAGGGGGGATCACGAGCACTCCCAGGGCCCCCCTCCTAGTTGCACCCTTGACAGTCGACTCCATTTTAACCTGTCAGTCACTTGGACAGGTATACTTGCATGTATTTGTCGTATTATGTTCACAGACCATTGACATATCCAGGCTAAACCCCCTCCATCAAAACTAGTGGTTGCTTTTTTAGCAAATTGCCTGACACTAAAATTTTTGAAACAACAGGATCACATGTTGCCAAGAGATTACAAACTATTTACAGTCTCTTGATGTTACTAATCAGTATGAAGTATATAACTTATCTTCCATTATTTCATAGATTATAAGGTCGAACTCGCCCGATAACTGACATAACTCGAACCTCGTGCTAACTCGAAGCTTGCACTAACTCGAACCAAAATCAATTTACCCTGGATTTCCGTCTTACATTTACTGCAATGTTACCTTCGATATCTCGAACCCTCGATAACTCGAACCCTCGATAACTCGAACCTTCTACTAACTTGAAGCAGTTTTCGTCTCCCTTCAGGTCATTCTCTACATATTTTTACCCTTAGTAAAAATAATTGCAACAAAAAACACATATATACATACATACATACATACATACATCCTTTATTTGGTAAACTTGAGGTTGAATAGACGTCAGCTACTGCTGATGTGGACCTGCTATCTAGATCTACTTTACACTATTATAAATTTACGTCTAAAAATATATCCTAATATTATTAATTATAAATACTAATGATACATAAATAAATAGATAAGCTTAAAATATCTATATTAATAAATATATAAATTGCAATTAAATCATGTAATTTAGACAATGCAAATGAAAGGTAAAAGGAAGACTGATCAAAATAACAAATAATAAACTAAACGCAGTAAATAGCTTGAACCCTTCAATATCCGCGCCGCCCACAAACCTATCACCACACTACGTCAGTTACTAACCAACGTTAAAGACAAAGACGAACCGAGGAACAGACAAGGAACGATTTATAAGATCAATTGTTCCGACTGCCAAGCCTCGTACATCGGTGAGACTGGCAGAAACCTCCCAACAAGACTGACTGAACACAGACGGGCGACGAGGAAAGGTGATGTCAGCAATCACATGGCTGAACACCATCGACTTACCAACCACAACATTGACCGGGACTCTGCGCAATGCCTAACCCACAGCACTGACTATTTTCAACGACTGACTCTGGAAAGCTGGTTTACTAACTTCGAACAGACTCCCCTAAACAGATGTCAACAACTACCCGCTCCATACAAACGACTCATTCGCGACATAAACATCACAAACGACCGAAAAAGAACGACCTAACTTTACCGACAGATCGAAACAGACCAATCACGACCGACTTACGTCACTTGAGTCTTACAGCCAATAACATCACGGCAAAACCAACCGATCATTTTACATGAACTACCACCGACAACAGTCCTTCTCAGGACTACACTCACCCAGACGATCAGACTACACCTTCACAATAAACTAAACGTTAATAATATATAAATTCATCACTATTATTCAGTTAGTGGTTACAATAGAGGTTGTGCCAAAATTAATTTGGTCAATGCACTTTGAGAATTTCTTAATGTTAGCCCGGCTTGAATGAAGAGTAACTAGGCTTGGACTCAGTTTAACTGGCTAGGTAAACAATTAATTCCAAACAATACTAGAACGATGAGTGAAGGAATCATGTAAGGCACCATGCTATATGAGTGTTTGGGACAGATAAAACTAATTTTCCAGCAGGAATAATTTGGATATATCAACAAAGTTGAAATGGTAAATTGGCCACCGTAACGATTACAAAAGCTGACGTTTCGAGTGTTAGCTCTTCGACGGAGCGAATAGAGGAATAGTGGGTTGTGTGTGCTTTTAAAGGCAGAAAATGGAGTTACGTTATTGGTGGGAACATGGCAACGAGACAAACAAGAATAAATTAGTAGAATGAAAAGCGTTCGTTGATCCCTGTGGGATTTAGACTGCCGGTTTGAAAGATGAGCTTTTGTTCAAGATTTTTACGGCTTTCCGCGCTACCTAAGTGTAAGGAAAGACCGCAGATTGCCATATGTTGCTTAGAATGATTAGGTAAATTAAAATGTCTAGCGACTGGTTTCGATGTGTCCTTGTCATTCCTTTCCACGTCTCGAAGGTGTTCTCGGAATCAGTCACCTAGTCTTCTAAATAATTTGGATATATCAACAAAGTTGAAATGGTAAATTGGCCACCGTAATGATTACAAAAGCTGACGTTTCGAGCGTTAGCCCTTCGCTCCGACGAAGGGCTAACGCTCGAAACGTCAGCTTTTGTAATCATTACGGTGGCCAATTTACCATTTCAACTTTGTTGATATATCCAAATTATTTCGTTACTCCCACCGACGCAGCCCCAAACAGTTTCTTTCGAAACTTTCAGCCTTTATTCACCTAGTCTTCTCCCTGTTTCACCAATGTATATCTTTTTGCAATAAGTGCAAGTTATGCAATAGATTACATTGGCGGAGGTGCACGTGAAGTGATCGGTGATCTTAATGGATCGTTTAGGTCCCGATATTTTATCAGTGTTGTGAATGAAAGGACACGTTTTGCATCGTGCACGAGCGCATTTAAAAGTGCCCTGCTGGTCATTAGTCTGAAAAGAACTTCTGACCAAAAGATTGCCCATGTTTTTGTAGCGTTTGAATGAAATGAGCGGAGGCTGCGAAAAGATAGTGTTTGTCTCTGGATCGTTTTGAAGTAATTTAAAGTTTTTAAGAATGATGGATTTAACTGAGTGGTTGTGAGGGTGAAATGTGAGAGTGAATGGAATGCGGTCGGAATCTTCCTTATGCGACGTTTGTAGTGCTGAATGTCGATCAATAAGTTGGGCGCGGTGGTAACCCGCTTGAACGACAGAAACAGGGTAACCACGTTTATCGAAAAACTGGCACATTGACTCTGATTTGTGGTGGAAATCAGAGTCATCACTACATAAACGACGAAGTCTTAGAAACTGAGAAAAAGGAATGGAATTCTTAACGTGAGATGGTGCGAAGACGAATATAACAAGTAATTATGCGAGTCTGTAAGTTTGTAATACACACTAGGGCATAAACCGTTACCTTCAATTGAAACTTTGATGTCTAAAAAGGATAAAGAATTGTCAGAAATTTCCCAGGTATATTTCAGAGCCGGGTGAAAAGAATTGACTGCGGTTATGAATTTAGTTAGCTCCTCTCTGGTAGAGGAGGTAGCGCCGATACAGTCGTCGATGTAGCGACCGCAGAGTTCAGGTTTGGACCCGTTGTATTGGCTGAAAAATTGATGTTCGACAAAACCTACAAAAAGATTGGCATAGCTAGGTCCCATTTTGGTGCCCATAGCTACACCGTTGGTTTGTTTGAAGAAGTTGTTTCCGAATGAAAAACAATTGAGTGTTAGCACTAGTTCAGCTAAGCGTAGTAGTGTTTCAGATTTAGGTTCCTTATCACTGAGTACGTTGATCAAAAAAATGTTTAAGGGCCAGAAGGCCTTCGCCATTAGGAATGAATTATTTCGTTATTCCCACCGACGCAGCCCCAAACAGTTTATTTCGAAACTATCAGCCTTTTTCCAGAAGGAAGTTGAGGATACAGCTTCTTGATGAGGGAAAGGCTCCATCAAAACTCTCAGAAGGGTGAGATAGGTGTTGAAAATTTAATAACCCTGACACTTGAGCTGCTAAAGTGAACACGACTCATTAATGCGTGTATCATATGCACACCCCGTTTGTTGTGTGTGCACGAGCAAGGGTTCTTTGAGTGCCCCTTGGCACTTCTAGGGTTTCATTGTGTATATGCATTATTCACTGACCGTAGGTTTGAAAAATCTGGATATTCAACAATTTTTGCGTTTTAATGGAATGAGAAGAAGTCAAGGACCACAACAACTAAAAAAACTGAAGAAAGAGGTTAATGTTCATAACCACCATTAGGTCTCAATACCGAGCAAGCTTGCATGGTCGATTTGTTTATCACATTAACTAAATGCAACCTGAAAAATACATAAAGATGGAAAAATGTATTCACAAACCTCATCCTGGTTTTCTCGAAGTACTTGCTAAGGTTGACCTCGAGAAGTGCCACAAAGTTTACAGTTGCATTGCCTTATAAACAACCGAGGAACACTGTTCTTGAAGTACTTCAAGTTCGTGCCTAGAAATCACAATGTATGTACGTAGCATGTAACTTAACAATCCTTCAAAAAGCAATCCTACCAATGTGCGAGATACAGACGTTACAATCCATTAAAAGGGAATCTTATAAAAGCGCATGATACTCTGACAAGCTCAACAATTCATCAAAAGAGAATCTCATCAGTGCGCAAGGTACTGATGTAACAATCCATCGAAAGAGAATCTTAACAGTGCGCAAGATACCAACGTAAAAATCTTTCAACAGAGAATCTTAACGGAACGCGACGAGATACTAAAGTGACAACCACCCAGAGGCAATCCTGACATTGCACGGATACTAAGGTAATAACCATCAAAGGGAAATCAAAACAGTGCGCGAGACATAAACGTAACAATCCATCCTCAAAGAACAGCGCGAGAAACTAACGAAATAACCCATCAAAAGAGGATCCTAATAGCAAGATACCAACATAATAATAACAATGATCTTTATTGAGGAAACTTTTTCACAAAAGGTGGTTTTCGAAAAGGACCTCGATACTACATAACAATACAGCATGAGAGAATCCTGACATTGTGCGAGATACTAACGTAGCAATCCATCAAAAGGCAGTCCTAACAAAGTGCGAGTAACAAACGTAACAACCATCACTGAAAAGTCTTAATATTAATTGCACGAACGGATACTAACGTAACAGTCGATCTAATGACAATCTTAACAATGTCGACAAACCCGATTCATTCGAAGGGAATCTCGTCATGAGATACTTACAGGTAACAATTCATTTAAAGAGAATCTCATCGGTGCGCGAGACACTAAGTAACGTAATAATCGATCAAGAGAGAATCCTAAAATTGCGCGAGACACTAACGTAACAATCCATCAAAAGAGAGTTCTAACTTACATAAACAGTGCGCGAGATGCTAACGAAAAAATCAATCGAAAGAAAATCCCAACAGTGTGCAAGATACTAACGTAACAATCCATCAAATGGAAATCCTAACAATGTGGGAGATAATAGTAAATAACGTAACAATCCATTAAAAGAGAATCTTAACAGTGCCGGAATGAGATCCTGACGTATCAATCAAATTTAATTAAATTCTCGTCACGAGATGACTAACCGGTAACAATCTCATCAGTGCGCGAGATATTACCGTAACAATCTATCAAAAGGGAATACTAACATTGCGCGAGATACTAATCGGTAACAATTCATCAAAAGAGAATCTCATCAATGCGCGGGAAATTAACGGAACAATTTAACCAAAGGCAATCCTAACAATGCGCGAGATACTAACGCAATGAATTCAGTAACAAGATGTGACCGGCTTTGTGCAGCAACTATGATATAAGTTTGATTACCATATGTCTGTGGTCTCCAATCCCAGAAAAACAATTCTAATTACTAAAAAAACTCTCTTGAAGACGGACCAACTCGACCATTGTTGATATAATATTCTCCGCTCAATAGACTTAGGAGAGTTTTAGGGGACAGCGTGAAGATATGTAAAGGCTACTTTTCTTCAGTTTCTAGATGTTGCCAGAGTAGTTCAACTCCGACTGTATTGCACGTATACCTGGTAATTATCGACCCGTGCAACTTAAAGTGTTAACGTCTCGTCACGACAACAGGGGCCCAGACGCTTCTTTCTCCCCCACATTGTATTACTTAAGGCAGCACGTTTTTACTGAATCTAATTGACAATTCTGCAGGAGCCACCTTACGCGAAATATGAAAAAACGGGTTGATTTTAGGTCGATGTCTGTCAAGTACAGTATCATGGGCTGGTCAAAATTTATGTTCAGCTTTTTTCGGGATTCCTAGATTCCATCAAGTTCCCGCTCGCTTTTACAAAAGGAAGTTAAAAGATGCATCCAGGTTCTTTAATCATATCCACTCCTATCAGTAGAATCTAAAGAGGCTGATTAGTTTCTCTTGCTCCTAGATATTGAGCTGATTGGCATTGAAACTGAAATACAACTGACGGGTGATCAGAAATACTTGAGGTGAAGGGCTGGAGAGCAGGAGAGAGGGCTGCATATTTGATTGAACATGTTGAAAAAAGTAAGTGAGGGATATAAATATAAACCGACAAATAGAAAGAGCTTCGTCAATCAACTATGTCAATCAAGCTTGTCGAGTTTTAAAGGGATTTCGAACCCGATTTGTTTATATCTTTTTTTGGTCGGCAAAAGATCGTAACGATGTTTCTTTAAAGGTCGGGCACTGTCCCAGTTGGCTTGTTTATGGACGCCCAGTTGTGTCCATTGAAATTTTTAGAAGTTTGTTTGGAACTGTTAAAACCGGTTCGATTGGGTTAATCGCTTGGGGGTGCAAGTTAAATGGTCCGAAGTAGAAACTGGCGTGATCGGGTCAAATTGATTGAAGACGGTTGGTGATTTAAAGGTATGTACTTGAAACACCGCTATTGTAGCTCTGAAAGCCATCCAGAAGTCTGCAAAAAAAAAAAAAAAACATACACACACACACACACGCACACACAAGGAATTGTTTTGCTCCATCCGTAAGTTCGATGGGAGCGAAAATTAAATTGGTGGAATTTCGGCGTTCTTTTTTGGATGATAAGCCCCCAAGGGAGCGACGGTAACAATCATTAGCCTGGTTAACAAGGCATGAACCGGAAACAGGTCCCGATTCCATACTGATCAAATTTATTGTAGCAGAGTATTTATTTTCGTACCATTACAGAAATGAAACTTCGAATATGTCAGGGTTGTGACATCATCCAACCAAAAGAAATATATTTAGGGTAGAGTGATCACTCCAATAGACAGGCCAGACTGCTTTTCAATTTTACAACATCTGTCAATTTTAATTGACAGATGTTTGTATACCCTCGGTAAATGTCAGCGAAGAATGTATACATAATAGGCCTCACTTAATTCAATGAATGCTAGGAAAGTGATACCTTGAGCTGATCGAAACTTCTATAAATATCTCCTAAAAAGTATACCAGGACCTTACGATTTATTTTTTACCGTGCTTTCTTAGATATAATGTTTATTCTATTTCAATATTTTGTGCTTTTTTTCGCGCTAGAAAAAATTTCGGAGACCTCTCCCGTTCAAGTAGGTTTATGGGGATTATACTTGATTCTTGCATACTTCGGTTTGTGGACGCCAGAAACAAGTTTTACGTTTACAATTCCAAACCTGGGTGGGACAAATTTTGAACTTCCGGTGCGAATGTGTAGCGGCAATATAAAATCAGTTTGAAATGGAAATAAGAAAAACGAAAGGATCACTGAAAATTAGTGTTTGATTTAAGCGTTTTTCTAAATTGTCGATGATGCATTTGTGATTGGATTCTTTTTACACATGATGATCAGTTGACCCGAATCGAAAGCACATATCATACAAATCGACCCTGCATTCCATTTGATCGATAAAGGTTCAGATAAAACGATAAGCTTCATTTAATATCAACAATAAATTTTGCTTGTGAATGGTTGCATAATCTTAAATGTTTTAAACGTTCTGCGAAAATAACGAACTCATTTAGATAAAAATATTTCCGTTTTTACGGTTTCTGCGAAGGATAACTTGGTTAATTGGCTATCATTGCTTCTCCATGATTTAGTAAAGTTATGAACACAAGACCAGAGATTTGTATTACCCATTCGTTGTTCTAGTTCCTATTTCAATCTACTTTTTTTAATTTGTATTTTTCGGCCTCTTTTCACTTTTTTGACAGCTGTGCAGCTTCTCCGCTATTGTTACTATAGAACTATTACTTAAATAAACAGATTATAAAAAGGGTGCTATCAGCCGTCTTTGAAGGCACAAACCCGCTTATTTCTCGCGTAGAAAAGCAAGGCCAAAAGAGATATTTGAACTTTGTGACAAGGATATTTTTTCTTTTGGACTTCAGTTTTGTTGCATTTGTTTAAGAAAGAATCCGTCGCTTTTGACCTAGAACAACCGGGCAGCGGCTAAGTCGTAATCGACGAACGACCAATCAGAATACGAACTGTTGGTCATCTGATCACAAAGTCAACACTCGAAAGTTTCCTTTTGGGCAAGAAAAACATGGCGGTGAATTGGATGACTCGTTTGTTTTTGAAGTAGGATTTTTTAACGTTGTTTTTGGTGAAATACAAAATGGGTTGATTTATACGATGCAATATAGGACTTGGCTGACTAGACCAGAATGGATAAACATGACCGCTTTATCGGTGAGATTTTCGTTGGTGAACTTGAAGCTTTCTTACCTTCATGTTTTGCCTGCGTGTTTTTTTATCTTCTTCTTGCATTATTATTTCTATGCGTTGTATTTGTCTTCGAAGCTTTCAGAGGCTCTGGCTTGTTTGTGTAGTTGTATTGAAAACAACTTAGACTCAGTGATCTTTTAATCGACATTTTAATGGACGCTTTTTAGGCCTCAAACAACGTGAAACCTCCGTGCTAACATGACTCTCTCTCTCGACAGCTATTAACCAAACACTACCCGGGTTGGAAGAATTTCTTAAAGAAGTCCTGGGTAGCGAGCCATTGAGTGAAGAAGCGAATAAACAACGAATTGAATTTCTAAGAAGATTAGAGAGTGTATCAAGACCGCCATCTTTGCCCCCGAGACCTGCAAATTTGGGTGAAATTTATCGCGCTCGACTACAGAACAACGAAGGTCCTTCCGGAAGCGGCTCCCAAGATGAAAGTAGTGTTTATAAAAACGAAAAAGCGATAGACCCAGTCGAATTTGCTTCACAGCAACGTGAACTGTCCAGAGCTACTACTATCTACAAAACTCTACCTCCACCAAATTTTTGGTTCGGCGAGAAAGGAAGCCGCAATGGAGGCTTGTATATTCAGAGGTCGGCAAATACGAGGGTAAGTGCATGTTGTTGTTGAATACAATTGTCTTGCGTTTCGCATTGGATGTGTCATGGCATAGCGTTAATAGATAAATTTATTATGAAGTAACCCCTCGTACGTGACTGTATTTATTATTCAGAGTAATGATAGACCTCCCTGTGGCAAATTACAGCACTGCCACAAAGAGCTGAGCTAATTTCAAAAACGTGAAGCCGACCTTATCTTCTTTAGAAGCGTCCAACACGTTGCGAATCAAAAGTACAGTGCATGGTGTGAATATTGTTTTTCTTTTGATATGATGTGAATGAAGATTGATTTGACGCACCGAGTCGAATCGGTTCAAGGATTGTGGAATTTTGCCGTTGATGAAGTTAAAGCGCGGAAAGAAATCGATCATCTCTCAGATCCAGTGTAGATTTCAACAGCGATAACCTAATTGAAACTTCCAAAGTCAATCTAACAAGAATGCTTTCCGTCCTTGAATTTCTGCCCGTTGCCTTTCAATACGATTTCTATTTATGCAGTTTAGCCCTTCAATTAGAATTTCGTCATTCTTATAACTCAAGAAAGACAAAAGCGCTTTTGTTCTGTGGGATTTTAAATAATAACGAAGGGAAGCATAAACCCAGTAATTTTCATGAAAACGACTTTTCTTTCTGACAGAGGAAGGTTCATGCACCCTTGAAAATGATATCGTGGTTCAACTTTTGGCCTCAGAAAAATATGCATAGAAATATATGTCATTTTTCATTTTCATTTGTCCGTGAATATACGGAGTTTGACAATATATAATCTAGAATGTGTCGCTATGCAGACTTGAAAATAAGCAGAGTGGAACATCATATAATATACAGAATGTTACAATTTGAGTTATGAACCCTAAGCTATGAATCAACTTCGTTTTTTGCTCAAGCAGAGCATTTAGCAACTATTCTGACTAAATATATTTTTTTTTAATGTGGAAAGAAAAGGCTCTAAATTGTTGTAACTTCTTGAAAATCATTGCTCCAATATCAGTACTCTATTAGGACCTAACCACTTGAATAAAAAAAAAAACAGTTAAGTTTTAGTTGGGAGTAAACTAAGCTGAAACATATAGATTAACTACATTTTAATCTGAAACTATTTCAATTCACTCCTGTCATGTTTGCATAAGACGGGGTAGTCGGGTATGTGTTTGAAAACTTTGGTGTCTGTGAATCCAAGCACATATCTCAGATCAGTGTCTACATTTTGTGTTAAAATTGTCATTGTGATAATATGATTCGAAGATTATCTGCAGCCACAAAGTTAATGGGCTTAAAATATTCTTCTGGTCTTGTCATAAAAGAGAATGAGGCAAACTATGTCATGTTTATTAATAACACTAATGTACAGGGCAAAAGAAATTGTAAATATTATCGTTAGAAAGCAAAAATTGATTGTGAATTCAATGCAAGACTTGTTTTACTAAAAAGTCTCATATTGCATCTTTCACCTTTGGAGCATTTTGTTTACATTTTTTTGGCTTTAGATGAATTTTTATGATATAATGCAAGTTTCTCCCTGTTCTCTGCATTACAGCATGATTTAAGCTATTTCTTCTGGAGTATGTGAAAGTGTGACGTGCTGATTGCATTCTTTAGAAATTTCGGGAAGGTTTTATAAATGGACAGGGCTATGCTAATATAAGTTAAAGTGCATTATTGTGACAGTGTCAGTAGACCATGTCATAATTCAAGACACTGTAGAGCACCCACTAAAAGCCTTGACCAGTGGTGTCAGAGCTTTCTGTCATCTTTTGAATTTTGAACAAGGTGTTAATATTGACACAATTTTCTTTCGGTAGTTCTTTATTATCTCTTACTCACAATTTCCAACGGCTGGGAATTTTTGATGATTTGGAATGTCACCTAGAAGGGCCAAAGTCTCTGCTTCTTGGGCATGATTAAGTCGATGGGCTGTCCTTAAAAATGTCAAATTTGATATCACAGTAAAGGAATGCCGTGTTTTGAGTACAGTTCCATCCTGGCATACCCTGACTTTCCTTTACCTTTTATCTATTGTAAAAAGTGATAGTATCAAATTTTGTCATCAGCATTTAATTATTGCTATTCCCTATTAACTTCAAATTTTTATCATCATTGTTAATATTTCAGACAACCTTTTTGAATTGTGACATTTCACTTTTTTTTATGGCTGTCTCTCCCTTTGGTCAAATTTCTTGAATAATTATATTGTTGAAGTTCTCATGCAGATTGCATCACGTGCAAACAAATCTGCAGTGTGTATTTATTTTTCATTGATCCAAGAAGCTTATGTGTTATTATACTTTGAAGTTTAGTGAAGAAATATTTTACCTTGTGTTTTGAAATTGATACTCTAGTAGACATTGTGGGGCCAAGTAAGTGTCAATAATTGTGTTCTGTGCTATTAGATTCATTAAAAGGCAAGCACAAAGTTGAAATTACATAATGAAATTATTGAATATTCTCCACTTTTCAAAGGTAATTGGATTCTCTAGCCAAATGAGGAATAGATGGAATTCTTAAATAAAATAGTGAGTGTTCAAAAATAAGATCAGGATTGTTCTTATCAGTTGTTTATACTGAAAATTACGTATCCAGCAGATTTCTGTTATTGTAAGTTACATGATATTTCATCCCAAAACTTGCACTTTTTACTATTTTTATTTATTTTATGGTTGTATAGCTTTAAACACAGGTAAATGAAAACAAGATAGTTTTGTTGTTGAAATAAAATAAGCTACGCTGTATTTAAAGGAATGTGCAATATGACTTCATAATGCCATGATCTAGAGGTAATCCATACTGTACAAAACACTTAAGCTTACAATTAATGTTGTTTTTAAGCAGTCAAGAGGCAAATCTGTGCTTTCAAGTAATTTTGTCATGAAGTAAATCTGTGCTTTGATTTGAGACTTCTTCCTTAAAGAATTGTCCGGCATTAGCATTATTTTGAACTTTTGTACAGTTGTATATTGTTGCATATTATATATAGGTACATGTTTTAGAAATACAATTGCAGATCTAAACGTTTGAAGGAAAAGAGTGTTACTTCATCTTGAAAGATAACAACAGAAGTTGTCAAACAGCCTTTTTCCTTTTATTCCTTGCAGATCTTTGCAAATAGTTAGGAGCTGTGCAAAAAGGCATCCTTTGCTCAAATGAGTTCATTTTGCAATAACTAGAGCACTGACAATGCAGGTGCTGCACAGTGTGTTTCATACAAATGCTCAGGTTTCTGAGTTGTTTTTCAAAGTGGCAGTGCCTACTGTCAATATTCTAGCATATTTGAAGACAATTTCCAAATGGTTATTGGTTATTCTTTGGAATCTTATACCGTTTTGAAAGGTGAATTACAATTTTTAATAACACAGATAAAAGTTATTTAGTTTCTGAAGCATTTTTCTTCTTTGAGCAGGGCTCCATACTTCATACTAAAAAAAGTTACCTTTTTGTGACATTCAGTTGTGAAATGGTCACCATAAGAAAAAATTTGGTCACCAAGTTATGACAATGGGAGGACACTTCATGTACATTACTCTTGATTGTTCAACAAATTCTCCCGTCAGAACCCTAGGAAATGCGTAGAATGGAGAATATGCATACTGATGTTAGAACCCTAGGAAATGCGTAGAATGGAGAATATGCATACTGATGTTAGGGTGTGAAGGGTCATGCATTCTTGAAATAAGGTATCCCCAGCAGAGAGGCATTTTGTCTGCGCATGCGTGAGTGGAATTAGTTTGTCGCATTCGGCGCCATATGTAGAGTTTTCGACGCGTTTCTGCGAGGTTTCACTGGATGATCGACACCTTTTTGTAATATTTTGTGAATATGGATGAAGGAGTATGACAAGTTCACCAACATTTCTAACTCTGTGGATACTCGTGGTGTTTGCTGGCTCTTCGATTGAGGATATTTTAATGATCAAAGTGCAAACAAAATGCGAAAAAAGCCTGAAAACTTGAAGTTTGAGATTTGAGTTACTGAAGATCAATATGTACACATGAGACAACAAACCTTGAAGGTTAGTCTTAAGATGTTGATGTTTTATTTTTGTGTATCACAAAGTTGTCTGTGGAGACGATCGTGAGATATTTGATCTGAGGAAAGATAGAAATTTAGAGTTTGATATTATTTTACTTCAACTTCGAAGTAAAATTGCGTTAAGTTTGAGGTGGCCCCCAAGCATCAAATCACTTTAAATAACATCGTCTTTTCCTTCTCTTTACAGTCATATAGGACACTAGGCTTTAAAAAATGTTCCAGCTTCAGGATTAAGTTGCTCTTACTACAACCCTCGGTGAATTATTTTTCGGGAGGTTTTGGTGGATTTTTCAAGTCATGACCCAAAACCGTCTTTGGCCTTTTTGCTCTCTAAGTCTATTGAATATGGTGGGTAGGCTTGTGTCTTAACAACGGTTATGGTCTTACCTCAATCAACTACGGTTTTGGCTTATTTTTTTTACTGTGTTTTGGAGGTAATTTTTATTATTGCCTTTTCGAGCTTCATGTGCTAACTAGAGGAAAAACTTCGGTAAAACTTATTTATCAATTGGCCCCCAAATCCCTTTCTATTGTCAGTTCATTGTTTATTTATCTAGCTTTCGGTCTAACTAGTCCATTAACCTCAAAAAAATGCATGGGCTTTGTCTCATGAGTAAAACTGGTGCCCTTTTCTTCGTGTTCATTTGTTATTCGAAACAAATGGCGTCAGCTGTATTCTGTCCTGCTCATTTCAGTAGAATGCTTTGCCTTGCGAAATGAATGTTGAGTCGAAGTGCGCTATGAATTTCAAACCAGTTGAGTTATATTTCACTTTGCTGTATGTGTTGTGATCATGATATGAATTAACTTTTATGTTCTCTTCTGTTTAATGTAATGTGAAGTGACCCAATAATTGGTAGTATAGACAGAATGGTTGGCAGTGACATTTACTGTGGCAAGCTGTTATTCAAGAACTTGTCATTATTCCCAGAAGCTTACTACTGGTTTAAATTATTAGTCTTTTGTTCTCTGTACACAACTTGCCTAGACTAATATGCTATATGGGAGTTATGTCTACTTTATTTGTAAAATTGGTAAAATTACCAATAAAATTTCCAATAAAGTTTTCAGAAGTTTTGTCCAGATTTCATTGAAAATGAATGTGAGGAGTGATCAGTCATATTCCTTGCTTGGGGGCCACCTCAAACTTAACGCAATTTCACTTCAAAGTTGAAGTAAAATAATATCAAACTCTAAATTTCTATCTTTCCTCGGATCAAATATCTCACGAACGTCTCCACAAACAACTTTGTGATTCACAAAAATAAAACATCAACATCTTAAGACTTACCTTCAAGGTTTGTTGTCTCATGTGTACATATTGATCTTCAGTAACTCAAATCTCAAACTTCAAGTTTTCGGGCTTTTTTCGTGTTTTGTTCGCACTTTGATCATTAAAATATCCTCAACCGAAGAGCCAGCAAACACCATGAGTATCCACAGAGTTAAAAATGTTGGCGAACTTGTCATACTCCTTCATCCATATTCACAAAATATAACAAAAAGGTGTGGATCGTCCAGTGAAACCTCGCAGAAACACGTCGAAAACTCAACAAATGGCGCCGAACGCGACAAACTAATTCCGCTCACGCATGCGCAGACAAAATGCCTCTCTGCTGGTACCCCCTCTTCATTTTCACTTTGTCTAGGATTACTTATCTTTATCTCAGTTTAGTGACAGGATTTGTTTTATCATTACAGGATGTGCGGGACTCCGTTGTGAGTACAAGCAGTAATGAAGATGACATCTATGAACACCTTAGTTTAAAGCGCCTTTCTCCTGTTGAGCCTTCCAAAGGACAGGAGGGTGAAACAAAGTCCAAGGTTGAAGACTCTTTTGTGTTTCCCAGTCCCCCTAAGACTCCTCAAGAGCATACATCGAGTATCTATGTACCAGCTCGCACAGGAAGTTTGAGAGGGTCTGGAGGCAAGGGGAAACTCTCCACAGTATGGTAAATACACCATTTTGACAAGTTAATTCCTGCCTGCTATGAGAGCATTTTGTTGCTTTTTGCTCACAAGATAAGCTTTGTGCTATTTGGGGAAAGTGGGTACCTAACAGCTATATGCTGATATCATAACAGCAACAAAATCACCTTATGGAAAAGTAACAGTCTGTTTGAGAACCATGAACCTAATTTAGCCACTTATTCACTGCTTGTTTCTTTATAAAACTTTCTTTATGGTATTCTTTTCCATCCAAGTTTATCTCCTTCTGCGTGGATTGTTTAATCATTTGATTCTCATGAGTGACTAAGAAAATATTTCTCCTTATAATATCAAAAAATTTCAAGCAGACAACAACAACAACAACATCTTTATTTATAATCACTATTTAACTTATAAATAACGACTACCTGCAATTGACCACTTTCAAAAATGGCTGCCGGTTTAATATTCTTTTGTTTAAATTTAAATTGGCCTTTCTGGCCTCGCTTGAGATAACGTATTCTTTTGAATTTTGTACTGGAGAACGAGGCCAGAAAGACTAATTTAAATTTAAACAAAAGAATATTAATCCGGCAGCCATTTATGAAAGTGGTCTATATAGCGAAGCTAATCGAGGCAGGTATTATGAGAAACGTGTCAATTACATATTAATATAATATTATTCTAATGACAAAAAATAAATAATAATTACAAAGGTACAGATGTCAATTACAAAAGTGAATACAAAAATATAGGTATACTAATTACAAAGCCACGAGCACATAATTAAAAACAGGAAAAGCTCAAAATACTCTTTATTTGAACGAAATCTAGTTTCTTGTCATTTCGTTTATTAGTGTATCAATATCAGGATAAGAATCCTGGTTTAGGAGGATTTGAAAGATTTGGTTATTTTTTTCTTGAAACTGTATTTTGGGAGCTGTCTCAAAACATCAGCAATACAGTTCCAAATTTTTGTGTAAGTAGTGAGAATAATGAAAAACATCTGTCAGGGCGATTATTATTTGAGCCAATAGCAAATTCTCCAAACTAGCGTCACAAAAATTGTATGGCAGACAGTAAATTATAGTATTGTAAAGTGCCACGAGAAGCTTTTGATGTGCACGCTATATAAATATTATTATTGGTATTATTATTATTATTATTATTGTTATTATTATTAGTAGTAGTAGTAGTAGTAGTAGCAGTAGTAGCAGTAGTAGCAGTAGTAGCAGTAGCAGCATCAGCAGCAGCAGCTAATGAGATCTTGGGAGTGAAAGGGTTCATTTGTGAATGGTGGCAGCCTCGCAACTGACGTGCTGGCGAAAACGTGCTGTGCGTGATGACCACGAGCGGATCTGTACAACGCCTCTCTTCGTAAAGGGTATCTCCTTTCCATGCTCAAGCGTGCTATTGTGAGGCCCCTGCCGAAACAAACCCCTGCTAAGACGATACATGACAACATCAGGCCCGTGTCGCTTACCTCCCAGATGGCGAAGCTTATGGAAGGGTTGACACCTTAGCAAGAATCCTTCCGGATGTGACGTGCGAACTAGACCCGAAACAGTTTGCAGTTGCTGGCAATTCAACATGCCATGCAATTTGCTACCTTCTTCACCTCGCCCTTGAGGCGCTGGACAGTGGGAATTGCTGGTTTAGGTTCTTCTTTGCGGACTTCCGAAAGGGCTTTGATCTGATAGATCATAACATTCTGTTAATGAAGCCTAAATCCCTTAATTTACACCCCTGCTTAGTTCGATGGCTAGCCGCCTTTTTACTTGAGAGATCGCAATGTGTAAGGATATCTGATTCATCGTCTCCTTGTTTACATCTTAACGGGGCAATCCCTCAAAGGACGAAATTGAATCCACTTCTGTTCGCCATTATTGTTAATGAGCTAGTCAAAGATTGGGGCCCTAGAGCCAAATACGTGGGCGACCTCACAGTGGTGGAGGTTGTTCCTCGGAACTCGCCGTCAGTCATGGGCTACATTGTAAATTCCATTCAGGCATTTGCTTCAGATAATAATATGTCCCTTAACCCCAAGAAGTGTAAATCTATGGCGGTGGACTTTCTTCACTATAATAGCGTCGTCTGCCCTCCCCTGGTAACCGGCGGATCTGTAATTGAGTGTGTCAAGTCGTTTAAATTTCTCGGGGTTTATTTATCAAGCGACTTGACATGGGGGAAGCACACGGACTATATAGTTAAGAAGGCCAACCGCAGGCTATATGCCATCAGAACGTTCAAGCGCTGTGGAGTGTCCCAAGCTGACATTGGCGGGGTGTACTGCGTGCTCATTTGGCCTCTTCTGGAATATGCGACACCTACATTCGCCAATCTTCCACAATACTTGTCGCAAGCCCTAGAAGAGGTCCAGAAACGCGCACTTGCCATTGCTTTTCCGAACCTTGCATACGCAGATGCGCTAGCTGCGTCTCGGATCGCCACGCTTACAGATAGGCGCGAAGAAGCCTGTAAGAAGCTTATACGTACCCTGACACCGTCAAACCCTGTTTTCAATATTGTCAAAAGCCGCCTCGCTCAACCAAGTAACAAGTACAATCTCGGGTCTTCTTCTACCAGTTATGTGAAAAGCACAAAAACTGACCGTTTTGGAAAGTTTGTAACGAACAAGTTTGCCACTTATTTAAAGCAAAATGTATAAAAATCCATGATTTATTATTGTATTTTGTAAGCTTACTTCCGTGTATACAATTTGCTGACTATACCTGTAATTCAGATTTTCTGCAAGGGGTATAAATAATCAAACATTGATTGATTGATTGATTGTGCTTTACTCAAAATCGCAAGAACCGAGTTCATGTCCAAGCCAGGATTATCGCTATTTTCTTTTATGTTTTAAAATCCCCTATTGTTTCCTTAAAGGTTTAAGAAAGAAATCAAACCAAATGAAGAAGTGTATGTATCAACCTTACGAGAACCTGTTATTCAAGGTTACCTGAAAGATGTCAAAGCAAACAAAAGACGCTGGTGTGTATTACAGGGTAATCGCCTGCACATCTTCAAGAATCAAGAGGATCCTGCCATAATGATACTATGCCTGCCTGACTGTGACATAGGAGTTGATGATAAGAAGAAGATCAGTTATAGCTTTCGACTCACTCCATCTGATGGGCCAGGTGTGACTTTAGCCATTGAGGATGGCCAGGACCTATCTCCATGGATGAGTGCAATAATGGCAGCAGCTGTACGTCGCAGCAGTCTTGGCAGGCCCATTAGTCCTCTAGAGGGTTTATTTAGCCTAGAGGAAGCTAGGGAAAGAATGCGTTCTGCTGAAATAGATGGTGGAATAGAAGAGGAAGAAGAAGAAGCATGGGAAGATATTTATGAAAAACCTGTGGACTTCAATGTGGTAAGTGTTCTCTTTCCTCGTTACTCTCTCTGGCAGCAGTAATTAGGTAAGGTCATGGAACCTGTGGATTTCATTGTAGTAAGTTTTCTCTTTGCTCATTAGCAGTACTCTCATTGGTGGCAGTCATTAGGTGAGGTCATACAACCTGTCCTCTCTCCCACCAATGACTGCTTTGGTTGGTTGTACAATTGTGCTGTGAAATTTTCAAAAACTCAGTCTTTTAAATATAGGTTCCCAGTAGATTATGGCATGTTCCTTTGCCGTAAGATGTAGTTTGCTGTCAATTGGTGACCTGTAAAAATGCTGTAAGTTTTCAAAAACCCATTGTTTGAAGCAATCCTTAGCCATTACATTATGAGCTGTTCCTTTGTCGTAAAATGTCGTGATATCTAACTGTGATTGACTTTTTCTTTGTCACAGTTGATGTTTTGAAACATTTTCACAATGTTTTTATTATTTTCTCAACAGAGTGGGACACCTTTTGACCACAGTACCCCAGAAACAGCAGAATTCAAAGAAGAGGAAGATGAAGGCTACGATGCACCCCTCCCTCCAATCCCTACTGGGTATGATTCTTCATCAGAAAGCAGCTCAGACGAGGACGAAAGTGTGGAAAGTAAAGGATCTTCCAAAAAAGCTGAAGAAAAGAAGAAAATTTATGATGCAATTCCTCCTGATTTGTTGGCAGAGCTTTCAGCTGGACAGCGTAAACGCAGTGAGACAAACAAAAGCCAGGATTCTATGTGTGAAGATGGGTCGACAAATGACCATTCAATGGATTTCACAGATAGTCATAGTGAACATAGTGGAAATATTAGTAACAGACACAGCTACATCGAGCCTACAGCATGTGATGATGCTGTGAGCTCTGAACCCAAAGAGGAGAAAACAGAAAGTTATTCGCGGAAACGAACTTCTACTGTGCTCAGTGCAAGCATGGAGTCAATAGGCTCTGATACAGAAGAAACTAGAACTGTCTCAGTTATGTCACAGACAACTGAAACCAGCAAAGGTTTAGGTCCTAAGGTAAAAAGGAGAAGAAAGCTCGTTCCAGCTGAAGCTGAGCAGAAGTTTCTCAGAGATCCTGATGCAATGCATAGTGGAATTCTTCATCAGAAGCGCAGGTTGGGGGTCTGGTCAAAACGCTACTGCAAGATTATTGACGGGAGATTCAAGTGTTATCGGTGAGTTACACATCGCACAGAAAGTTCTCTCTTTCTGTTGAGCTGATATCTTAGTAAGCTGTACCAGAATTGTACAGAGATCATGTGGTTTAAGGTTTTAATGTGACAGGTATATCACATTGTGTACTTCATGTTTACAGTCTGCTGCAGGAGTCAATTCATTTCAGCATTCCCCAGTGTTTAACCACTCTCAAACCAGCATTCAATAAGATAGTGATTATGGCCGATGAACCTTGGTTGATTATTAAACAAATTCTCCTCGTCAGCACCTTAGGAATTGTATAGAGAACAGTATGGAGAATATGTATACTAATTATGTACAGGGCTAAACAGTCCAAATTTGGGATGAGACTGTTTTGCCATCGCAGAATATTGCAATCTTAAAAGCATTCTTTCAATCCTTTAAGTATATACTAAAGCAGCGCATCGCGTTGAAGCCGCCCTCTGACTGGCTATTCAAACTCCCAACATCCTTTGCTATTCACCTCCAACAATTTGCACAGGATTTGTGCCCGAATATATTCTAATCGTCACAGCAATATAGAAGTTGAAATCATCTTTTGTGTTATATCATCTCACTGTTTAAGTACAAATGATGTACTAAAACAAGTATTCACCTCAGAGTCAGCGACTAGCGGTGGATATTTACCTTGTCACTTTGTGGCTAGGTAAATATCTGACACAAGCCTGCGACTTGAGGCGGATAGATGTTTAGTACTGGGAAAAACTCGTTTTCCAGTGATATGGAGAAGCTTGGTGTGAAGTTGATACTGATTTTGTTTGTGCGATTTCTTAGCAATCCAGAGGACCAGAAACCAAGCTTGAACTTTCCCATCCTTGGTTATGACATAAGTCTGATTGACAACAAGGAAACAAAGAAAAGTTACTGCATCAAAATCTCTCATCCAAGCCAGGATACCTATTTCTTTGCCACAGATTCACGAGTGTCAATTGAACGATGGATCGAGGTGCTATCTTTGGCGGCCACTGCAAGGCCAGATGTGATTGCGCCATATCCACCTTACTTTTGTGCTTATCAATCTGGAGATGAATTACAAAGTATGTCAAGGGAGTCCTTACTAAGTAGTGAGGTGAGGCAGTTCATTGGATGAAGTCACAGTATAGTACTTTCTTGTCGTTCGCTCTAATCTGTGAGTCTTTGCGGCAAATCAATGTCACGAGTGAATTAGCCCACGTGCAAGAGCTTACCCTATATTTCCACGCCATGAAGAGACCACAAGTACGGCTTAGTCCTGCTCCTTGAGAATGGATTATAGGTCCATGATAGGTCACCACCCACCCCAAATTATTTATTCAGGTTTCTCAGACAGTTTTCCCGTTCATGTCTCTACTCCTGAGTGGAGAACAGCTTTGTGAGAGCAAAGTGTCTTGCCCAAGAAAACAACACCGGGACCCGAGCCAGGTTTTTGTTTTCGTCTGGAGGCCTGCTAATTAAATACAAGGATACTATGTCAAGGCATATTGCAGAGGACTGTGCCCGAAGTCTTAATTATTAAGCCGCAGTTAGTAGGTCAGTGGTCATATGCGAAACTAAGGGAACGGTGTTTGCCAGAGTGGACCAACCTGCGGTAATAAGTTTTTAAAACAACGGAGTAAAAAAGATATGGAGCAAAAAATCGGTCTCTTTTAAACAAAATTCTCAAGAGGAAGTTGTGATGCGCATTAGCCAGCCGACTGCAGCAATATTTTTTTTTTAAACAAAGATGGTGTAACGACTTAAAGTCACTGAGTTTGTCTTGCAATCTGATGATTTTCATCTCTATCATGTGAAATCAGGGGAGGCTCTCTGATGATGATGGTGCAGATACTCTGGACGAGTTAGATCCTTCTTCTGAAAAAGGCAGCAGTCTCGGAAGAATCAAAGCAAAGAACAAATTTCCCGATGAAGAGAGTGGAACAACACCGCCAAATGATGGAAGGTTTGTTCACTTAAGTTATTTTTGCTGTACACTGTGTGTGTTACAGCCAGACGACACGTCTTTGTGCTTTAGCCTTTTAAAAAGATGGTTGGCGCTGATCCAGTTTGGTTATCTCCCACAAACGCGATTGTTGTGCGAGGCAAGTAGCATGCAAAGTCCAAAATGATTGAATTTTGTCCTTAAAACAGTTACTACGATTTTCATTTAGTATGAGCTAAGGTGACTGGCTGATAGAATTAGAAGGAAATAATATTTTTTGAAGTTAATAAACAAACGTACTTAACTTTCAGGAACGTGGAAACAGTCCAAAATCAGCCTGAGAGCCAGGAAAGCGAAGTCAAAGAGTCTGTGGAGCCCGAGGTGAAAGAGAGAGCGCAGAAGAAGAGGAAAGAGAAGCCAAAAGAAGGAACAAGTAAGAGATAAATTGTTGTACTTTTCACTGAAGCAGCACACCATTTGTATCATGTGAAGACAAGATAGGGGTACATACAGGGTGGCATGGCTATGAAAAGTAGGAGGAGAATTGTCTGCAAATGCTCTTTCATACCTGTGCTTTAGATCAATGTTTCGTCGTTTGTTCTTAACTGGTCATTTTGCCGTTAATCGTGGTTTAACAACTATCTATCATGTGGTACTTGGTACAATTTCCTTTTAGTGAGGTAAATCCCATACTCTAAATGTTTTAAAATCTGTAGTTAATTTATTAACTTAAATCACACAACGATTGTCGTTATTGCTGTGAGGATTTTATTTGGTTGACGTGCGTTATCTGCTGTTTCGCTGTGAACAGAGTGAATGTAAATTAGCGAGCACTGCTAACGGTAATGTCATGGCTTTACTAATGCGGTAACTGTCATTTCAGAGACCCCTTCCACCATGAGCCCACCTCACAGCTTGTTTATCAGTGAGTCTAGTGATGGCCAGGCTAAAGCCGAACCAATGAATGAGGAATACGTTTCTCTTGCGAAAGAGAGTGCTAAGGTGAGATATAGGTCTGCTGGTAAATTGATTGCCGCCGTACGATGAACTGCACGATTGGGTATTAGCCTCCATGAGTTTGAAACGAGTGGAAATTTCACGGTCTGCAGGGGTGCAAGGGAAACTGACCGATTGTAAGGACGGTTTTGCCCAACTGGTTCGACCATCTAGAAGAAAGTTTATCTTAGAAATAAGTTGAGTCCAAACAAAAAGTTTTGCCCACTTGTGGAAACTAGTTGTCATCCAGCTGAAAACGATAATGAAACCTCTGGGTCTGAAAGGGGAACAGGGATGGCACAGTGGTGAGAGCACTCGCCTCCCACCACTGTGGCCTGGGTTCGATTCCCGGACCTTACGTCACATGTGGGTTGAGTTTGTTGTTGGTTCTCGTCCTTGCTCCCAGGGTTTTTCTTCGGGTCCTCCGGTTTTCCTCCCTCCGCAAAACCAACATTTCCAAATTCCAATTCGATCTAGAAACAGTGGACAAGAAGAGCCATCCAGTGGAATGTCCATTGCTAAATTATTATTTATTTATTATTATTTATTTTGATGCATGTGTTCGAGGTTTCCGCGTCGTTACTGTTATTTACTCAGGGCCGAAAGCAATCTAAGATTGCGTTGGTTTGCTCTTATTTGCGATTGGTATACTTTGGCGCTTTTGGCATTCATTTGAAATGATCTGAGCTAACCAAGCTGGGCATAGGTAATTTAGGTATCATGAACTGAGTTGATAGTGTAATTTGGCCTCCGTAATTCTTAGTCACGTGCTCCAGTTAATCGAGATGCTAAGATGAGAAAATTATTTATCTCTCCATGATAGGATGGCAGCGAAGATTCTTCCTCCAAAAAAGACAGACGGTGGACAGGCACTCTGAAAAAGAAATCATTATCACGAGGCAACTCGCACGATCACAGATTACGTGGAAATGTTTCGACGTCTACTCACACAGAGAACGTTAAAAACAAAAACCTAAGCATGAGACGGAAGAATTCACAAACATTCGCCCATTTAATGGCTTTATTCGACAAAGAGGGTCGCTTCTGTGGATATCTTACTGAAGTTAGGCAGAATAAGTTTGGGACGACACATTTACGGAGATGGTGTGTTGTCAAAAACGGAGAGTTGATTATTTTTAACAGCGAAAACGAAGATACACCCCAAGGAAAACTCTCCTTAGTGGACATGTGGTTGACTAATAGGAGTGACGAGAGGAGAAAAAAGTTCAGTTTTATTCTAGAGGACAAAGATGGTAATGAAACAACCTTGCAGACAACTGACAAAGACGATTTTCAAAAGTGGATGGGAGTGCTAGGGTTGTTTACCGAGCTTCGTGTAGAAAGACCGCAACCAGAAGTTGCCGAGCCCCCCAAGAAAACAGACGGCATGGCCGGTGAGGAAGGAGAGGGGTTCTTTGAACGGGGAACATTGAGAACAAAGAGTGCTCGTGCTGCCACTAAACTGAAGGATGAAATTTACTCTTTGGCCCCGGGAAAGGTCAGGTCGTCACTGAGGATGAAATTGTCACAAAAAGTAAATGTGAGAGATATTTTTCGGAAGACGCACAGCTCATACGACTTAGAAGGCATGTCAAATGAGGGATCTTCCCTCCCGGAACCAGATATAGATACTTTGGCAGTGTTTGGTGGACTTTTGACACAAGTAGAGCCAGACGGCTCCACAAATTCACGATGGTGCACAATCAAAGAGAAGGAACTCCTAATTTTTACGGACCGTAAGGCTCCTGACTCTCTTTGCCAAATACCACTTTGGATGGCGACATTCAGTGATTTGAGCGACACCGAAAATAGTCCCAACAGATTTCAAGTTCGTTATGGTAGAGAAAAAGTTGTTTTCGACACGTGTGATAAGTTTGATCATAACAGATGGCTCAAAATGCTGGCCTCTGCCACCGAGCGTCGGAACTCGAGTGACGAAGACAAACCGAAGTGCGTCGGTCTATTAACTTCGCCGACATTCGCAAAGAAGAAACTTTTGCATCGGCGAACTCGTAGTGAGGCGTTGTCTCAAGGAGACGAAATATCTCCAGCGACGCCGTTGAAAGAAGGATCTGTTAGTTCCACGAGTTCCACCGATAGACTAATGAGTGGATATCTTCAGGAAATACGTGACACTAAAGGTGCTCGAACCCGCATTCGCCGGTGGTGCATAGCGACCAGCGAGAAATTTCTCGTGTACGATAACCAGAACTCATCCAAAGCTTCTTTTGAGTGGGAACTGTCTGAAATGACGGTTCAAGATCGTAGCGACATGGATACGGGTGTGTTCGAATTTAGCGTCTCCCTTGGCGAGAAAAGGCTTAGTTTCAAAGTTATTGATGAGGATTCTGCGAGGCATTGGCTAAGTGTCTTAGCACGCTATTGTCAACCTATAGCGACCAATCAACCGCTATTTAAGACTCCATCAAAAGTGAAACGCAAAGAGGAACGTAGGCGATCTGCGAGTTGGAACGATCTGAAATCGAAACAAGCCGAGAAGGAAAAGAATGATCTCGAAGTGTTAAGCGAAGGAAGGGCGAGTGGGCGAAAGCTCACACGAAGAGCAACCGAAGATTATTCGTTCCTACGTATGTTTAACCGCTCAGAGTCGTTTAGAGCTCCGTGGCGCACGTCCCAAGAAAAACTGGAGGTAAAAATGAGGGAACGATCAGGGAGAACTGCCACTAACAGAGCCTGGAAAAGATTCTCGTGCGGTACTCTGTTCGACAGTGATGGTAAATACAGTGGCCATTTAATGGAGATTATCATGAATAAGTTATATAGAAGTCAAGTGCGTCGGTGGTGTGTGCAGAAAGACAACCATTTATATGTGTACGAAAACGAAGCTGCGTTGGATCCCGTCAAAGTGGTTCCTCTGTTTAAAGCCAAGGTTGTGGATACCAGTGACATTGAAGCCTGTGTTTACAAGTTTAGAATTGATTATGGCGAAGCAAACTGTGTGTTTTTTCAAGCGCTGACCCGCACAGATCTCGAGAAGTGGACAACAGTTATCTCAGTCAAAATCGCCGTTCTTCAGGACCGGAGCGAACGTCAGCTCCGACGGAACAATACTTTGAGTTCAGGAAGGACCATGGATACAGCGGGTTAGTTAACAAACAACTTGGTTTCTGTTGAACTAGCCTTTCTTTCTTTCCCTGTCATTGCTAACCTTTGAAATGTTTTGTGGTAAACGCTATCATCTCTTCTCACTAAGCCTACCTTCCATCCTCCATCTGTCCCGTTCATCCCATCCATTTATTCCATTTTACTCCATTTAGGAACTAGTCATTATTTATCGGGGGGGTGTGGTTCGAAGGACTTTTGGAGGAGGGGTCACATAGTTTCAGAGGGTGGATCAGTTGTTTCTAACTGAGTTCAAAGAGGGGAACAAAGAAAATTTACTGCCAATGGGGAGGGGGGGGCATTCGAATACTACAGAGCCTTATGGGGAGTAAGATAAATTCTATTGTGGCACAACCAAAATCCTCCGACCCCCCCCCCCCTCAGGCGATAAATAATTACTGAGCTGATCAGTCACATGTTACGTGTTATCTTTCCCTTTACTCCCTTCCCCATTTTTTCTTTCGTTATTCCAATGTTATTGTTATCTTCCAGGTTCCAGCGAATGTGAGTTTCCGTCGCCACTACCCAGACCCTCCTCCATGTCCCTGACAGGAGACTCCTTGTCTCTCAATGAAACTTTGTCGATCTGCTCAGCTGATAGTGTCTTTGCCTCAGCGAATGACGCCGTGACCAGTGCAGATGGGGAAACAGTCACGTCCTTTTCATCAGGATTAAAACCAATTGGTACGGACGACGAGACTGCAGCGAGTTCGATGACAGATGAGCAGTCACCCAGTGATCAAGGCGTAACCGACGCTGGTTTGCCACCTGCTGAAGGAACGGCTTCGGAGATCGAGACTTTGGAAGGCAATCGCAAAACTGTGGACAAGATGTCTCTTATTGAAGACTGGAGTCATATTTACGAGAACTTCTTGGCATTTGCTTCCGCCATGGCTGAAAGAAATCCTGAAGAGCTTTACCACGTGTATGAGAATGTAACGCAAGCCCTGCACCCTGGTTCTCAGGTTTCAGCTCAAAGTGATGGCCTTGGTGATAATTCCACTGGCCTTGGTGATAATTCCACTGACCGTGGTAATAATTCCACTGGTAACGAAAGCAATGAAAAAAATAAAGTAGAAAGCCCTGCCATGGAAATGTCATCGGAATTCGAGAAAATTACTCTGCAGGAAAATGAAGATGGTGTATCACTGAATAGATCTTCGGGTACCTGTGATGAGACTGCTCAGGAGAAACTTACGGAGGATGCTAACCAAGAGGGACAAGATCTTAATAGGACTGTAGAAAATGACGAGACGTCAAAAATTGATGGAGAAACTTTGGTAGCTGCCGTAAGTAGTGGTGGTGATGAAGATGTTGCTAGGAGTAGCCGACCGGTCATTGGGGAAAGCCAGGATCTCACATTACCGAGCAGAAACGAGGAAATTGAAGAGTTTGGAGAGCATGTGAAGGATATTAACTGGGTCAAAACTAAGGACTTTGAGGAAGCAAGTGATAACGAAGTACCATCAGAATCGTTGGGCAACGTTGTAACAAGTCGTTCAACTTTCGGAGCCGAAGCTGCTGATGAAACGTTCATTCAGGAGAGAAATGCGGTTGACACGCAGCCATCTCTGGTTCATAATGATAATTTGAGCGACACTGAAAGAGGTGAAAACTCGTTTTATGTTGTCAAGGAGGGGAATGACCAGTTGTGGAGAGAAATTGAGGACGAGGAGATCAGAGAGCCAGTGATAGCTTCAAGTGTAGAAGCCAATGCTGTTCAGGTTTCGTTCGAGAGTAAGGAAGAGCAGTTGGAAGAGGGTACTTTTGATTTGGATGTAGAGAAGTCTGCTTTAAGCACAGGAGATGAAGACAAGGCCACGGAAGTCAAAGTTCAAGATCTCCAAGATGTTCATAACGATGATTCCAACACCAACATTTGTACTGAAGCAGAGGTGTCCCTGGAAAATGATCTTGGTTTAACTCGAGGGCAAACTCAAACTTCCCACGAAGAAACTCCACTTGGAGAACATGACAAAATGTTTTTGGAACGCGAAGGCCATGCATTACCTGGATCACCGAGTATGGATTTAAAGGGTGGAGAGGCGACTGGCTCGCAATTTACCAGTGCAGTGGCTCAACACAGCGATATTTTTCATGATACAAGAAAAGAAGAAATTGCCCTTAACAGTTCAAGCCAACCTGATGTACGAGATCCCGATCAAGAATCAGAGGTTATTCATACATTTGGCGCAGTTGACACTCATGAAGAGCACGCGAATGAAGTTTTGGAAGTTTCTTGTGAAGATGCTGAGAAATTACAGTCTCTTAATACTGTGCTCTCTTCCAACGATCTGCCAGCCAGTGGACACATGGAAGATAATTTGTGGCTTCAACAAGACACCGAACAATCTCAGGAAACTCTAGACGAAGGTGTTGAGTTGGAAAGATATTCTTCGGATGAAGGATTTTATACGCCAGAAGATACTATAGACCTCTCATTAAGAAGTAATAGTGTGGCCGGGGAAGACAGGGAAACAAACCTTCACAATAACCGTACACAAAATAGTGATCCTGAACCCAGCTGTACAGAAAGCGAAAAAGGTGTAGCTACGCTGTCCAAAGAAGGGCTTCACTCAGAAGGAGATTCAAAGACATTGACAACACAAGGCGTTGATGGACCACTGTCTGAAAAAGAAGCCCATGTCAGCCTGCCCGAGGTGAAGGAATTACAAGAAGATAGCGTGAGCAGATCAAGCTTGGAGGATAAACAACAGTTGACAAGCATGGACATTCTGAAAGCCGTCACAGCTGCTTTTGAAGAGATACTTGAACTTCATGGCGACGAGAGGGATGCAGATGACACCAGACTGTGATACGAGGGTAGATAGATGTAAACTCGCCCAGACCTCCCATCCCTTCTCCTCCTCCTCTTCCTCCTCCTCCCCCTCCCCCTCCCCCCCCCAAAAAGGAAATGCTCCGATTGAATCAACTGTGTTGTAAACGAGCAGTGAATTGAACAAAAACGGTTAACCAATGGAATCGAAAAATTATACCCGACACTGGAAATTTCGTGCAGTCAAACATGATAATTTTGGTAATTTTGTGTCCTTTTGGCTCCAACACAAGGGCAGTACTTTTTGAAAAATCTGCGCCAAAAGAACTTAATACACGTTGAGCAGTCATGTTCGAGCGATTTTGAAAGGCTCGCGATGGGCTCCCTTTTCTACAATCACACTGAAATTCTGTGAACCATCACATCGATTTCGCACCCGGTCATCAGCTCGTTCGGCACGTGGGTGGGGGTGTTCAAGACTGCATAATAAATGTCTTTGACTCGAAACGAAAAACCACACTGATGACAGAGATTCCTATTTTCACTCTGATTAGTTGATAATTTTTCACGAGTTTTCGAAATCAGATGCAACACTTAATATTTATCTTCATGAGTTCAGGGTGAAATTACTTATTAACTTTGTCATTCCAACATAGAAATGTAGCGTATTTTCTAATTCTAGTCAAATACGATTTAATTGGCTCAGGCGTGGCCTTAAGGAGAAAAAAAGTTTCTGCGTTCAAGACATACATTTTTCCTGATCTGTCAGACGGTGAGGAACGACGTTCTGAGTCACTGACTGGATTATTAGGGGAAATAATTCCATTCACACAAGGGGTGGGGGTACAGCAGCGGCTTACTTAATGAAGATATTTTGCATGTTCGCCCAAGATCATCACTTTCATCTTATATGGATTTGTCTTAGGCTTTGTAGTACTTTCCAAAGCTTGGCGAAAATCTTTGACTACACTCCCTCTTGTCTACCTTGTAGTAAAAATTTAGTGCCCCATCTTGTTCTAACTTTAAAGAGGGTGAACCCTCAACTTCTAAAAAGGGAAGCAATCGGTCAGGCTTGTAGACTAGGTACGTCAACCACGTGACTTGTTTCCGATAGTGTTTTGCAAAAGTGAATAGCAAGAAGTTATGAACATCTTGGGAATAAATGTCTGATCTTGGTAAGTGCGTCGTTGACCAGGCCTTAAAGTGGATCTTTTTCCTTAAGGCTAAGATAAAGGCCTGTCCACGTGGACTAATGTTAGAAATTATTTAATATCCACCAAACATTAGGCATATATCATGACATGTAGTCACAGTAATTATATCTATTAAGTAAGTCGGTTCCTTTCTTTCAGAGCAGTGTTGAATTGAGTGTCCCAAGTAATGCAGGATTGTATTGATTTTATTTTCGCCTAAGATTGGTTCAGGAAACTCGCGCCCTCCCCACAGCTTATCAGATGTAAAACTAGAAAACAATCGCGTCTTGGTCATCCACGTCTTCCCGCGTTTCAAGCAGTTTGCTTATATTCATTTTGAGTTCTCATTGGCGTACAATAATGTAAACGCTTTTTTTGATTGGTTGCTTGGATTACTCAGTTGAAAACGGCTCTGAAAGGGTATAGTAACAACAAATTGTCACGCGACCGAATGGAAGCCCTGATTCAATCACTGTTTATCGCTTTGGAAATGATTAAGTTAGTAATTTAAAAAAAGTGATTAATGCCGTTTCAAAATCAAAATTATTGAAATATAGTTGTTAATTGTCAGGAGAACACCATGTCATTAGGCCGGTTCAATAAGTTAAATAATGAAATTCGATGAATGTTTGAATTTAATTTAAAATGTAGGTTAGTTTATTTAAATTCGAAAGGGAGATATGCAATGTCTAATATGTTGTCATGTCCACGTGTTGTAAAAGTCTTGTAAAGCTCATCATTGGCATCTACGTTCGTCAAAGATTTTTAATTTTCTCGTTGGCCATGTTTCAAATTTATACACATCGAGTAAGATGAATATGTTCACTTCTCTTTGGGCCCAACTCTTGTCCTGCAGGCATTTAGACAGCGGTTATTTCTCTTACTTCCTCTTTATGTATTCAAACAAGTTGCTTGTGTATTATAGGCTGTACAGTTGAAATTATGTTGAAATGATTTGATAGGAACAATTGTTTGACATCTTTGTCTTCAGGAGACAATAAAAGAGGAAGAAAACGGGCTTTGTGTATTATATTAGAAGCTTTGTGTTACAGTTATAGAACACGGCGGTCAAACATGGGGCATGCGCGAGGGGATCAATTCTAACTGGCCGTGCGCCAGTTTCCCGCGCAAAGTTTCAAAGGAAAATATAAAACAACTGCTGCCGCAAAATAAGTGAAAGAAAATTGAAGCGTTCTTAGAAATCTTTAAAAGGAAGCAAAAGTAGGGAAAGGGGAAAATAGAGACCTCGAGAACTCAAAGCCTTTTCAAGTAAGGGTTTCCTGTGGATTTGCTACTGATTCCAGCTTTATCAAAAACAACGTTCGCATATGCGCAGACGTTTTCCCACCGTGTTCAGTTTCCTAAAGTTATTTGAAATACAGTGGAACCTCTCTGACTTATGCTGGTAGGGGAAATGAAAAACAGTTCGAGATGACGGGTTAGAGACATTTCGAGTAAAATGAAAGTGAGATGGAGAGTGTACTTTAAGAAGTGACCTTAAATTCGGATTAATGAGGTTCTTTGTACACGGTGAATTCTGATGACGTTGAAGATTGCTTGAGCATGACTTACGGAGGAAGGCTGTTGCTCTGCAGCCAGTTTGTCACTTGGAAGAAATAAGCGTTAATCCGCAATTAAAACTTCAACTTGGGTTTGAGAGCTCTTCTTCAGTGTTTGTGTTAAGGTTCTCATGGTTTTATTACGGCTTAGGGCAGAAAGTCGAGGAGACAATATAAACAGTAACTGTGTGAGTAACACTGAATCTAAATAGAAAATTCCTTCTAACTCTGAGGAACTTAGTCGACTCCTTCGTTCCATGAACACTTCTTTAGTGATCGTAGGCCTTGTGTCCTTTCAACTTAAAAACCACACCGGGAGGCTGGGTCTTCAAGAAGCTCTATGCAGTAAAATTGTATCCCCTACTTAAGGCAAGACCTGGAAGACCAAGCCCCTGTTAGACAGCACCTACCATTTGAGTAAAAGAAGGGAGTGTCCCGACCATAAATACCAATTTTAAGCAAAACATATGATGCACGATCCTCGCCGTAGATAGCGCTATTTAAGCAATAGCGAAAATCAGACCTGAAAAAAATCAGGCCTGTACGGGATTCGAACCACTGACCTCTGCGATACTAGTGCAGCGCTCTACCAATTGAGCTAACAAACCAACTGGGAGCAGGCCGTTAAGTTGATTCGTAATAAACCCGTGAAAGTGATAAATGAGATACAATGAAATATATGAAGTTCATATATTTTGTACTGCGGTATTAGATACATATGATGCACGATCCTCGCAGTAGATAGCGCTATTTAAGCAATAGCGAAAATCAGACCTGAAAAAAATCAGGCCTGTACGGGATTCGAACCACTGACCTCTGCGATACTAGTGCAGCGCTCTACCAACTGAGCTAACAAGCCAATTGGGAGTAGGCCGTTAAGTTGTTAGCTCAATTGGTAGAGCGCTGCACTAGTATCGCAGAGGTCAGTGGTTCGAATCCCGTACAGGCCTGATTTTTTTTTTTTTTTCTCTTTGCAAGTCTGATTTTCGCTAGTGCTTAAATAGCGCTATCTACTGCGAGGATCGTGCGTCATATGTATCTAATACCGCAGTACAAAATATATGAACTTCATATATTTCATTGTATCTCATTTAAGCAAAAATTAATTACTATAAGGCAGTGATAAGTATGACTAAGGCCAGTTAAATGGGTGAACGAACATGTTGCCCTGGATATGTTCTCATTTGTAAATGAAAATCGTCAAAGGAAATGAGTTGAACTGTTCGCGTTTGGTCGGCGGTGTCAAAACTCAAAATGTAGACATTCTGCATGTTCTTACGTAAAGTACTGAGACAGAGCACTGACAAACAAAATGGCGGACGAACTGATGTCTGATTTGTGAGAGATTCGTAAGTTCCATGTCTTTGAATTTTGTTCTACAATTGGCCTTTGTTATCTGGGCTTTAAAATAGCACTTTATCATACTGCGGTAAACGTATCTTGAAGAATACGGTCGTCGCCTTGATTTTGCAAAAAAAGATTAAAAAATAATTTTGTGATCTCAGCTCAGGCGATCCATCTACAACTTCATGCCTTTAAAATTAATTCCTCTTTGTATTTTTTCAGCTTCACCAACAGAAGAAAAAAACATGGCATCGTGTTGAGTGTTTCCTATTTTAGGCCCAAGCAACACCTCATGGATTCCTTTAGAGCTATAATTAAATGTGTTTGTTGTATTTTGAATTCTTACATCATGGGCTATAAACGCGATCAGTCATGCGAACTTTTGCTTCTGAGAACAGCTCAGAGACAACATGAAAAGCTATGTCTTTTGTTCAGGGTCTTTTTGCGGCCCGATTATCTCGCTTACTGCATCCTCTTCTACTTTTGGTTGGTATATCTCTTTTGGGTGATGCGTTAGATATAAAGAACTCCTACTGTAAGTGCGAAGAGTTTCCGATCGAGGATCGGCCGTTTGTAGCGATATGGAACGCCCCGACGGGTGGATGTTCCGTCAATTTCAGCATTAACATCAACTTGAGAGACTTTGACATTCTGGAAAATCCGAAACAAACTTGGAATGGAAAATATGTGACTGTTTTTTATAATGCACAACTGGGATTATATCCCTATTTTACTAACGAACAGGGAACAAACAGCTACAATGGAGGAATGCCCCAGGTAAACAAACGAATATCTCACCCTGATTACTCCATGGTTCAGGTCATTTATGATTTTAAGCCTGGCATATTTAGCAGCAAAATCTTCTGTTTAATTTGAGATATATTAGAAATAATTGACTTCCCACTTCTTGTATTAATCAAATTTCAACCTATAATTGTTTCCTACAGCGGGTAATATTATAACAATCCAGTCACATTTAAATCAATATATATTGTTTGTTTCCATTACCACTCAGTAACTATCAAATTCCCAGCTTGAACTAAAATGGAGATTGTGTAATATTTAGTGTTTTGTTTTGTTTTTTTCAGCTGATAAATTTAGCTGCACATCTTGACAAAATGAAAAGAGATATCATTAAAAAAATCCCAGACCCAGATTATAATGGCCTTGCTATAATAGACTGGGAAGGTTGGCGCCCGACATGGGAAAGAAACTTTGATTCTAAACGAATTTATCAAAGTAGATCAGTGGAGCTTGTCCAAGACAAACATCCCGAGTGGTCCATGGAAAACGTTATTGAGGAAGCAAGAAAAGAATTTGAAAGAACTGCTCGGGTATTTATGGAAAGTTCTATCAAGTTAGCCAGACAAATCAGACCCAAGGGATTATGGGGATTCTATGGGTTCCCTGACTGTTTTGGATCAAATGAAACAAATTACCGCTGTTCTGATGATGTAAGTAAGGTCCATCATTAAATAAATTACTTGTTATGCATGAAGTTTTTATGGGAAGAAATATTTCATGCGTGTCATAAAGCCTTATGACAAAAGCAGCTAGTCATCCAAACCAAATTTAAGTTAGCAGACATCTACTATGTCTTTGGAGTGTAGATAGTTCAAATTACAAATCGAAGTGTTTTTAAGATGTTTACATTTAATGTACCACAAATATCTCAGCAGTACAAGTTAGACATAGGTAAATAGTCTTCAAGGTATCATTAAGATTGCAAGCCATTCTTTTTTTGTATTATTTTAAGAAAACAATTCAATCAATCTCAATCAATCTTTATTTTTTTGCACTATTTACAAATAATTATTTCTACTTTAGAGTACATAAAAAGGAGAGACATGGGCAAACTAAATTACACAAGTAGTGAAAAGCAAAATGTGTGCAGTGACCAAAGTAGCTTTAGTCCAGGCATTTTAGCCCCAAAAGACGGTCAACCTGCCACTAATTGCAAAAGAAGGTTTTTTAACGGTTTTTGGTCCAGGAACATGTCCTCTACAACATATTAAAAGTCCCCAAGAATCCGACTTAGGGAAGTTGACGAAAAACAAGTTTTTTTAGAGCCCTATATAGAGTAATACTGAGCGGCTTGGAAACGAGGTGGCATGTACTGCCTATTGTTTTGCTCGATTTTGAAGCCACGTGCAGGATGTGTTAATAAAGATCGGGACAATTAACTGTGTTTTCTTCCTAGGTAAGTGCATTTATGTACCTATTAAATGAGAGAAAAGTTATGTATAAGATTCTATAATTAGAAAAAAAACATGTAAAATCTGTAGAAAATATCTATGTGATGTTAGCTATCTAAGTGAAGTATTTAGCTGAGGAATTATGTCTTCCACAAGCGAATTTAAAACTTAAAAAGGTTATTTTCACACTGAAAGTAAAAGTAATGTCATTTTCTAAGATAATTTAATTCAAGAAAAAAATATTTGACTCAAGAATCTTGAGTAGAGACTTTTTTCACTTATCTCTTCGCGTTTAAGTTTTTGTCTCAAAACTTGAACTCATTAGTAAATTCATCTATTTTTTCCTTCAGAATTTAAAGAAAATATCCAGGAATCATACTGAAACTAATAAAACTGGCGAAAATGTTCATGTAACGCAAAGGAAATGTTTTCTTTCACTTATGAAGTAATAAATTAAGCTGTTGTGCTGCAAATTTTGCACTTTGGTTCAAGTTGAAAATTAAAAGGTCGAGGAGAATTGATTCCAATACACTTCAGGAATTTCGTTTATTTTTAAAAGCCCTTAATGTTCGCATTGATAATTGACAAACTTCAATTTGTCATTTGCCTGTAATTTCAGAGGAAGAGTCCTAAGTACTAATGGATAAAACAGTAAATTGTATTATTTGTAAAAAAAAGTCTCAATGGCGAGGGCGACGTCGTGACTTTGAAAGCAAAGGGAAGCGAAGGGATAAACCAGAAGTGTAGAGCGGGTTGATAACATCACTACGGTCCCTGGGCAGCAGGTACATCAGAATTGCCGGAGAGAGTACTGTTGTCCCAGCAGCATCAAACGAGCCAAAAAATGTCTCAGATGAAACAACTAGTAGTCATTGCTCCCTAACTTGCAAAGCAGAACAATGTTTTTCCTTCAAGGAGAACTTCGCCTAAAGGCATTGACCAGAATGCAGCCATGCCTCGCTGCATCAGGCCACAACTTGTACATAAAGTGTGCTCGACTTTACCTACAGTCAATGACAGACTTCTGTACGGACCACCCGGATGTTTACCGAGCCTTTGCATCAGGTCTTCACGTAGCAAGAAGAAGTAATCGATTTTGGGCTGGATTATCTATAGACCTAGTCATCAAGCAGGTTCTTATGAGAAGTCTGAAAATCGTTGGTGGCTTGACCAGAGGGAGGGGCCTAACGGAGCAGCAACGTCTTATCTGGCTGTTATCCATACCTGCGTCTACCGAAACAAACCACATCATGCAAGAGCTGACAGGAGTTCAGTTTAACTCTGGAGAACAGAACAAAGATATGTCTAAGGCACAACAGACAAGAGATATGAAAGACACAGTGACCATCCTCAGGGCTCTGGCTACCCACAACCCTTTCTCTCTCGACACTGACAGTAATCGAATAAACATCATGAATGGTGTAAACACCGATCGTAATGTCAATGCTGACACAGCCAAGATTGTCGGGGAGAAGATTCTATCATCGATGAATGGAACCTTAGCCACTGATTACTCATTCAAATGAAGTGCCCAGGCAGTCATCATGGCATCGAAGTCCTCCGTAAAGATTGACAATGACCAAGTACAAGTTGACCCTCAACTTTTATTTCAACGCCTCATTATCGCCTGTGATAACTCCCACCTTGAAGAATTATTTCAGTACAAGCTCTGCACCTATCCCACGGCTCTTTTTGATTCCCCATTCATGTTAAGGCAGCCACAAAAGCCAGCGCTGGCAGATGCACTATGGACAAGGCTTACACCAGAGGCAAAGACGCAGCCTGAAGGGAATGTACAATACGTGCTGGACGTAGGCGCTCTTCTCTATCGAGTGCCCTGGCCAAGAGGTTCTCCAACATACAAGGAAGTCTGCAACATGTATTGCACTTATGTGCAAAGGAAATATGGAAGGGCGATAGTTATGTTTGATGGGTACGACGAGATGTCAACTAAAGCTATGATACAGCAGAGGCGCGCATCAGGGAAGGTTGCTGCCACTGTCACCTTTACAGAAAGCATGTCTATAACGATGAAGAAGGATAACTTTCTTTCGAATCCCAAGAACAAACAATGCTTTCTGTTAATGCTAAGTGAGGCTCTCCAGAATGTAGGATGTGTAACACACCACGCAAATGGTGATGCTGACCTGCTTATAGTCCAAACAGCTATAGAGTCTGCCTGAACGAAAACCACGATTCTAGTAGGGGATGACACAGATTTGCTTGTTCTTCTTTGTCATCATGCTACCGAAGATGGTTGCGACCTCTATTTTAGACCAGAACCAAAGGCAAACGCAAGAAGTGCGCGCGCCTGGCATATGAAGAGAGTCAAAGAACAGCTGGGTAAGGAAGTTTACAGAAATCTCCTTTTCCTTCATGCCATCAATGGATGTGACACAACATCATGCCTCTATGGAGTTGGCAAGGCAACAGCCTTAAAGAAATTTGAGAATGTACTACACTTCAAACAGCAAGCTGGCATCTTCAGCCGTCATTCTACTGTTTCCGACTTTGTCAGTGCAGGTGAAAATGCACTTGTATCGCTTTTCAGTGGTAGACAAGGGGTAGGTCTAAACGCTCTCAGATGTCAGCGTTACTTTGAAAAACTTGCTAACAAGACATCTCATATTGAGCCGCAGAATCTGCCCCCAACAACAGCAGCTGCCTGATTTCATAGCCTGCACGTCTACCTACAGGTAAAGCAATGGCAGGGAGAAGATGATGGTATGTCAGTGGAGGTCTGGGGGTGGAAAGTCAGTAATGATCAAGTATTTCCTGTTGCAACAGATTTGCCGCCTGCCCCAGAATCGCTTCTCCAGTTAATCAGATGCAACTGTTCGTCTGACTGTAGCAGTATGAGGTACATCTGTCGCAAGAATGGTATGCAGTGTTCTCCGGCATGTGGCCAATGCAAAGGAACTTCATGCACAAATTAATTCTTTGCACACTGTAGACTTTGAAAGTGAAGATTCGGAAGACTAGCATCTTTAAAAGTTAGAGCACATGTACAATTGAATTACAGGGGTTGTCTGGTATAGGACTTTTTTGTCGCAACTCTTAATCAATTTTGACTCATAATGTTTCCGCAAAATCAGATCTCACTGCGGGAAGTACATAGACTCTAAAGAACCTTAGTTTTTGATTTATTTAAATGACATACTTTTTGGGAACTTCAACGTATAATACGTTAAAATAATTATTTTTAAGTAGTTTTGGTGAAATAGCTCGATTTATACCAATAAAAGAATGCGAAACAGCAACTTCCGGTTTACAGCCTCATTTTCATGTTATGGGAAAAGGGAACTTTTGTTGTGAGTCCTGTTTGGAGGTGTTCCCATGCTTGGATCTTTAGGGACTTTTAGTATGTTTATGTATAGGATATTCCTGACTGGTCAATGATGAGAAAGCTTCTTTTGCAATTAGTTGAAGATCCAACGACAAAATGCCTGGGCTACTTAAGCTTTCAGGTTGGTCACTGCCACAGACAATTAATTGTCAATTAAATGTACATTTAAAGGATCGTGCCTCATATGTATCTAATACCGCAGTACAAAATATATGAACTTCATATATTTCATTGTATCTTAAATGTACATTATAGGCATTTACATAACAGTAAAAAACAAACTAAGCAAACTACACTCGGGAAACAGATTGAGTATTTAAAGGATACATTTTGTTTTGCTTATAGAAACAATTAAAAGAAATTTAAGAATAAACACTAGCGAGAGAAATACACAACGTTTCGATGACTCCATGTCATCATTCTCAAGTGAGAAGAGAATAAAAATGAATAGTTAATTTATACCGTACGAAGGTGGCAAACGTAAAAAGTTTAAAATATTTAAAATATTTAAATAAATAATTGCGCGTGTTGAGTTCATAAATGTAATAATAATAATAGTTTACATTTATGAACTCAACACGCGCAATTATTTAAATATTTTAAATATTTTAAACTTTTTACGTTTGCCACCTTCGTACGGTATAAATTAACTATTCATTTTTATTCTCTTCTCACTTGAGAATGATGACATGGAGTCATCGAAACGTTGTGTATTTTTCTCGCTAGTGTTTATTCTTAAATGTCTAACAAAATCTAATGTCATTCGAATTAAAAGAAAGTTTTTTTTTAATTCAAAGGGGATAGAAATTCGGGTACTTATTATGATGGTTAACCTTTTAAACTCTCATGCAGGACCAAGACAGAATCTATTTTCATAATACTAAAACAATATTAGGCAGACAAGTGATGAGAATAAAGGCAAATTTCAATGAGGGTGTTGTAAGTTGCTCTAATGACAAATTCTCCAAATGTATGTCGTAAGGATTGTATGACAGACAGTAAGGAGAATTACTAATGAGATCTTGGGAGTGGAAGGTTTAAGTGTACCAAAATTAATTATTGGTTGTCAATAACTGTAGACTCCATCCAAGATGTGATTTTTAAAAAGACCAAATTTATTCCACGTTCACATTCAAATGAGTTAATAGAATGCATCTGATTATGTTGAAGATGATGATGATGGTTTGACCAAAAGGAAAATTACAATTATAATTACAATAGATCTAAGAAAATTGACAAACAGAATGAAAACAAAAAAGGACTAACAATTACAGATATTTCCTCCTATTAGCGTGAATGGGTAGAGTGAAATAACTGAGAATTTTAGAGTAAAAACTTGCCATAACAAAAGCCAACACTGATATATTATACAATGAAAAACGAGAACTTAGAAATCAAACAAGTCACATGATGGTCAATGAGTCAAATTTTAAATCAAGAGTCATGCAAATTTGAATCTGACAATAACAAAAACAACCAATCAGGACTAAGCTTTGAAGCAAAGGGTGAACATGAGTTGTATAAGTGGACGATTTGGTTTTATCAAATGAGTTGATAACATAAATTGGCACTGTAAAGAGTTTCCAAAGCTGACATCTCGAGGGTTAGGTCTTCACAGGAGTTCTGATGAAGGGCCTATGCTTAAAACATATCCAGTGAAATAGTTAATATAATGTGCAAAATTATTTTTCTTGTATTAAAAGAGAAATTATAGTTCAGCAACAGATTTTAAATATCACATACAGTTGAACCTGCATTAAGGGGCACTGTATCTAGTGGTCACCCTGTATTAAACAGTCCGTTTTCGAAGTCCCAAAAAGTTTTTCCCCTGAATAACAGTCATTTTTACCTTTATTAAACAGTCACCACTATTAAGCGGTCATGGTGACCCTTTGCTGAGTCCCAGCAGCCTGTTTGTATTGTTCTCCACCTGTATCAAATGGTCACTTGAAGTGCAACCACTCAAGTAAAACTAAAAATAATCTTTTGAGTAAACTTGAATGTCTGTTTATTTCCAGAAATTAAAGTTAGTGTTGTTTGTGAGCTAGTTTTTGTATATTAAGTTTTCATTTATGGCTAAACATGGTGTTTTTTTCTAATACACCTGTGAAACCTGTATTTAGCATTTGACCAAGTTTTAGCAGTCACCCCATCATTCCCTGTTGGTGAGAGGTTAATACAGATATTAATGCAAGATATTATTTTTATCTCTGTGGAAATGGTACTGGTGATTCAAATGATGTTGCTTGATTTGTTAATGTGTGACACAAACTGTGAAAATTAGTCCTCTGTTAAATTTTCTACAGACTTTCCTTCCTAAATTATTTCACCATTATTTCATTTTTATTATCAGCACCAAGAGATGAACAACAAACTCAAGTGGTTGTTTTCAAGCAGTATGGCATTATATCCATCTGTTTACATATATGATCAACAGTCTTGGAATAAAGCTTTCACATATGGGAGACTGGAGGAAGCAATTAGACTGGCAACTTGGGTTTCAAAGGAAAAGAAGAGAACAGTTCCTGTGTTTCCTTATTTCCGTCACCTCTACGAAGGAAAACCGTTTGAATTTGATTACCTTACTCTTGTAAGAAAACTTTCATTTTGTGTCTATACCTGTTACTAACCCAATTTGAGGTCCAGTTGGATTTATGGTCCAGGTGTTCCTCCCTCTTCCTGTACTTTTATTTCAAGAGTTGCGTTGCTGTTGTAATAAAAGGTCAGATCATTCCTGAGGGCTTGATGGTTAGCAGCTCACTAGAATTGAGGAAGAGAGGTCGAGTTTTAAGATTTGGCCAGGTCATTGTGTTATGTTCTTAGTGGCGACACTCACAGTAAATGTTATCTCACAGTGCCAATCTCCAACCAGTGTATAAATGGGTTCCCAACAAATTGTCAGGGAAAGATTACAAAATGCAGGGGTAGCCTGGGATGGACTGGCATCCCATCCAGGAAGGAGGGGGGGGGGAATTATAGTTGCTTTACTACAGAAAGTTGGATGAGTGCTGGCTGGATGGGCTAGACAAAATCCCTAGTTCTGCCATTTATATACACTACTGCCCCCTTTAATCTCCTGAAACCGCATTTACTTAAACTACTGCATTATCCTTGCATTGCCCTGTGACCTCCATGGCTTCCGTTTGATGTTTGCAGGTTGATCTACAGAACACAATTGGCCAGGCAGCTGATATGGGTGCAGCAGGTGTGGTCATGTGGGGAAACAGGCGTGATGAGAACACCTCTCCTGAAGTTTGCATTCAGCTCAACGACTATATTAAAACAAAACTTGGTCCTTACTTTGAATCTGTGAGGCGTCAAATAGAGATCTGTAGTCAGAAAAAGTGTAAAGGTCGAGGACGGTGTGTCGATAGTCGACTGATTTCTTCAAGATGGGTGGCTGAGGAGCCTAGTTTGTATGCACCAACTTGTAAAGGATCACCGAAGCTATTCTCTCCATTCATACAGCAGCATTCCTCTCACGACAATCGTCGAGGTAAAACATGTTTTGCGTTACCTGTTTGAAATGTTTAGAAAAGCAAAATCATGTTGATTTAGTGACCCAAATTTAATTGTCTTTATGCTGCAATATGACTGGACTGTACTTAATTTTTTTTTTGTTTTCAATGCATTTAAGGTGACCAGACAAAAACCAAACTTCACAACTCGAAAAAAAGTGACAGCAAAGGTCACGATTCGCCAGTGGACGCCAAACCACATCATAAACATGGATTGAGTTCCGAACAAAGACAGTATTTAATGAAAGAGCTCACGCTGCTCAATGCTACAGGAAGCAGGAAAGTGTTTCTCAAATCTCGTCATCGTAATTCTACCAAGGACTTCGTGGTTTTCATGTCCACGTCTGACTCGGCTGTTGAGGTGAACAAAGCTCCCCAGGATGCTGATAGAGGGGTAGCGGCTACAAGCGGACTGCACTACCATGACAAGTTAAATGACAGGTTAGACTAAGGAACTTAAAGTATGTTGTAGAAACCGTATAATTTCTCCGACAATAGAGCGAGCTTTGATTGATTGTCGTAAAACCAAAGTCAAAGGAATAACAACAGCCAACCAGGGGAAAGGAAAATATCACCAAGGACCAATAAGAACTCAAAGTAAGAACAAATATACTGCCGAAAGCGCGGGAAAACGCGCATGACCAATTTATGATTTGTTTTATTTTGAATCTGAATAGTTTCCAAAGTATCGAGAGATTTGGGGACTAATCACAGCATTTTTCAAGCAAAGGCGGGGTGAATTCCGGATTAATTTCAACACGACTGAAAATTGTTCTTAAAAGGATACATCATAAATCAGATTCTGACGCTGACCGAGTTTTGACAATCCCAAGAGTAACCTAATCCTTTGAAAATTGTCTTTAAATGTTTTGAAAATTTGTGCTCGGACTCCGCCATTTTTGAAATTATCCAGGCACTCTTACCGCTCAACTGTGGCGTAATGAAGTCTCTTTCCTCTTTTCTATCTGATCTCGTGACGCTCTGACGATTTCTGTAAAACCCACTGATTTTAGAGAAAACCATTCTTGTTCTACAAACCCCCATAAATTCACAGACCATATATGGTTTCCACACGCTTATTTCTCACCCTTGGTGAAGGGTGTGACCTGAGCGAATTTTCATTTGGTCTATATAAGGACAACAGATATTACTACAAAACGTTACGTTGTTGTACGCGCAGTCACTTAGGATCGGCGCACAGGCGACAAGTTGAGGCATCAGATTTCCCTCTGTCCATCCGATGAGATGTGGCACTTTATTTAAATCAATCAAAGATGCTTTGAGGACAGGATGATCATGGTTTTCCGTCCTGCATCCTGTGTGTTGCGATTGTCAACTGCCCTGAACATAACATTTAAGTTACGTTTTACCCATAATCCCCTAAGAGTGCCAAGCATCTCCATACAGTATCACCCTGAATTAAACATTAAGGTCATGAGAATAACGCAAATGATTACCACCTAAAGACTCTCTTGATCGTTAAACAAATGCTCCTCGTCACCACCTTAGGAAATTTATAGAGAACAGTAAAGAGAATGTACATACTGATCACGATTAGGGTGTAAACGTGGGGTAAACAATAGGTACAGACTGTAACGTTTTTAATTTTTGTGTCTTCAGTCCAAGTTTTACTGAAACAACATCCAGGGGAGCCATGGCACCAAGTAAACTAATGCTTTGTAATGAATCGTCACCCGAGTACACAAACTGTGAAATCATGAAAGAAAGTCCGTCAGCGTACACAAGTGGATTCCATTTTCCTCACACGTATGTGGTGTTTATTTGCGCGTCTCTGGGCTCCGCTCTGCTGGTATCCACTACTTTCATTATGAGTTACTATTACTGCAGTATTCGCAAGAAGGTAGAAGATGACGATATTCCGCGCGGAGACTGATAATCAGTGACAAAAGTAACGAAATTACTCCCGTGGAGCTTTGTAAAGTGAGTTTCAGTTCGATTTTAATCGTCAATCTTTGGCTGTTCGCCATAATTGTTGGAAGCTCGAGACAAAGGTGGAATGCGTGCGAGCTGTCTTGATGAGTACCTAGAAGACACAGCAAGGACAGAAACAGCTATTTCATACTGGTTCTATTCCATGGGAGAAATGCAGTACAGAATAACCTCGGTTACTAAACGACGTGTAAATCTAACTTGTTAATGGTCCTTTGCCAACTGAAGGTTTCAAATTCCACCCAAATTCCTTCTATGCAAAAGACGATAATGTATGTCAGATTTTTCTTCGGCCAAAAGAGTGATATTGTTGATAACAGATTTTGAAGTTCAATTGGTTACAAACCGCAAAGATGCAGTTTGCATCATATTACTAGAAGCATATCGGTGTATGGAATTCGTCTAAACCAGATCAATGCAATAGTTTGTTAAATTCACGCAAGGGATTTTCCATCGTTGATCAGCGGTTGCGTTACCAGGTCTCAACTGCCTGACCAACGACAACCTTTGATATTTAAGGGAAGCCATTGTGGCAAATTATCTGCTTTTTTTTTTTTTTCGTTTTGACATTTGTATTTTGTGAGGTAGAATCCTTTAAAACAACGGAAATGACAGTAAAAATAACAGCTCAGCAATCGGCTTTTGAAATCACAGGTTTCAATTTCTGTTTTGCTTACCGAAGAAAAACATGACGTTTGATGTTTTGTCAGGATTATGAGATGTATCTAAACAGAACACCCATTAGTACCATGCTTGAGATCAAAGGCGTCTTGTTGCAAAGTATAGAGAAGTATTTTTTTGGTTAATAAAAATGTTTAAACTTACTTATGAAAAGCGTTTTCTCTTTTGTCGTATCCTACGCTCTGGACTTCTTATTTCACACTTTCGAGAGAAAATTAACAGCCTAAATTAAAGTCGATAAGCTTTGCCGGTTGAACGTCAGTTTCATTATCATAAATTTCAACAAGTACTTTAGTTGTCATGTGACGGGATGTTGGCCGTTCACGCAACAGATGACAACGACCACATCCTTACAGGAACTTGCCAACTTCTGCAGCATATTACCGAATGAATGCAGATCATTGCCATTTAAAGTAACCTCAGCTGCTAGTCCATTGAAAGGCACTTGTTGCGGCGGATGGGCATGCAGTTGTTTGTTCTAAAAAAATTTGCTCCATATCTGCCATTAAGAGATTATTTTGGGGAGTCGGCCGCACCTTTTATCGGTTTATCTGTGAAATCACTCACCCTAGACACCGGGAGGACACGAAATACTCGGCAGGCAGGCAGGCAGGCAGGCGATTCAACACTTTTTCCGTCATGCCAAATAATTGCCAGACTCTAAGATCTTTCCCTTTTCTGTACATTTACCGGTTTAATAAAAGATCGTTTTTAGAGTACAGAAATACTAGGGTTCATACACGTAGAGTCGTAGTTTATTCACTAAAAGTGTTTAATGTTGCCTTGTGTTTTAGAAGGTAAGCAGGATGTATTTTCATTTCAACAAATTAGGATACTTATCGTGATTATAAAGCGTAGCCCACTTACTCAATGAATCAAATGCATTAAAACTTTCCTTTTTCTGAAGAAACCTTTTTGGTAGGTAATCTTATTTTAGTCAGATAGTATTTACCCTTGGTCCGCATTACTTTTAGGTACCCAATCTTATTTAAAAGCTGTGTTTCCCTATTGATGCACTTTATGAAAGGACTGTCTTACATCTTGTTAACCAATGTGTACTCTTTGAGTGGTCTCAGAGACCTCAGTGCCAACTTGTAAGCATAATGAAACTCAGCACTATTTTTAGCGAAAGCCAAGTTATGTTTTTTAAGAGGATTTCATTGCTTGCCTCGTTGCCAATGAATGTCTGTTACGGGTTTGGGTGTTTAGTCTGTTTTGTGCTTGTGTAGCTAACTAGAGAACCCCCCTCTGGGATCCGAGAAAATTCCAAATTGCCACACACCTACGCAATATTTCATTTGATGAAGATCGAATCACGGTTCGAATTTTGTTGACACCTTGTTAGCAAAAATGGAAAAAGTTATTTTCACGAATTTGAGCCCATCGTAAAGATTCATAAGCCCTTGTAATTGTAAGTATTGCTTGCAAATTCCAATTCCAGCCATATGTTATGCGTTTACTTGGAACGGTATTGTCAAAGTTAGAATCATTTCCAAAACAACTTATTCCTGATCGAATTAAATGGCGATACTATATCGGGGAATATTTGTTTATGAAAACGAAGAAATAATTTCTTTAAAAAAAAACTTGTTAGTTTGCAAGACCCTAATCGCACAAAATTCTGTCTAATTTCTGATTCTGTAAGCTGATTGACCCACTACGTACGGCTAACCTCAACTGAATCAAATTTCTGATCTCAAATAGGAAAAACCAAATAAACCTGGCGCTCAAAAACCGAAACATTTGGTAGAGATAATCTTAAAATTAAAAACTTGGCACAAAAATCACTCTACGGGAGAACTTTTTTAATACTCTTTTAGGTCCTGGCATGTGTTCACATCGTTTATCTTTTCAGCTTCCTGTTAATTCAGCGATCTCGGACGTTTTAAAACGCTTATGTATACAAGTTCTGCTGGAAATTTCGCTTGAAGCCTGGATTTAAACGTTGTGTGTTATCAAAAATGCTCAGTTTTAACAAAACAGTCTATACCGGTATTAAAAATAGCTCACACGTGAAACATGATCGATGAAAAAATGTCCGCATTCATTTGCCTCCACGGCATATTTTGTTAAGATTTCAGTCTAAGATTTTTCCACTTCCGAGAGGCATATTTTCTATTATTTCGTTAATGATCATATCACGGCATAAAAGCGGATCTTGAGTGAGATTTGCTTGTCTAAGAGATAAGATCTTAGCTAAAATGAATGCTCTGCCGTAATTATACGGATGGAAATTTCGCCTTTCAGCTCAAGGTGGAAGAGTGAATATAAACAGTTGGGATCTCTCTAGTCTTCAGCGAGTACCTAGCAAATGAGCTGGCGAGAGATAGAATAGAAATTTCCAACCTAATCTATTTGATGAACAAATCACATTTGAGAAATATTGCGGGTCGCTTGCCTTGTTGAGTCGAGCTCGAGGTCTGTCGAGTGGTTCGTACAAGGAGGTCCGACAGCACTTCTAACATTTGCTTTATCTTGCCGCCTTACTCAAATGAAAAGAATGTAAATAAACAGCATCAGCGGTGTCATCAAGGAGAGAACACGAAAATATAGTATATTTGGCCAGTTGAATAATAACGGTTTGCTTTCTTAGTGGATTTAGATTGGTATCGACTTAAGTAATGTGAGATGTTGATTAACCAGCTAAGGATTCGAGGAAGACTGGAACTAGACGACTAAAGCAAAATGGCGGTGGTGGTCGAGGCAGTATATGTTTATTAGGGAAACATGTGTAACTTTTGATAAACAAGATTTCGAGTGTAATTAATGCGAGAAAAGGGGAGATCTTCCGATGAAGATTTTTGATGATGCGTTTAGGACCATTCTGTGTGCACAAGCTTTCGTTAAAGCTGTTTTTGGCGTGCAGTTTCACATCCGTCGCAACTTTGTACTTTTTTTGGAATGGATGTGAAGTTCATTCAACTCTTCCCACAAATAAATACGAAGAGATAAGAAGTGTGCCACTAACTGCTGCAGATTGTTCTAAAGCAATTGCTGAAACAAGCAAGGACGAAGACGTTTCCATAGTAAGGACAGAACTAAGTTCACAGAAACCCGCAGAATCAACCGCGGTCGATTGTCCCAACGACCAGCGAATCGACGTAATAGTCAACGGAGAAAAGAAATTGGAAGGACGATTAATAGGAAACGAAGCCTATGTGCCTTTTTCTTTTGTCAGAGGCTATTTTGATATTTATGGCGACCTTCAGGAGTTAGATGGAAAGACTGTTTTGGATTGGCGGCATTCTTACTCTGATGTACACCATGCGAAAACTGGAGCTGTCTACGAAACGAGAGCGCCGTTTCTCTGGTTTGAATCTTATCATGTTGAAGGTCGCGCAAGAGTAAAATGCATTAGTGGAGTTGAAGATGTTCCAGTTTCGTTACAGTGGAGTCCAGAAGGACATTTTTATCCTATTCAGATTGCGCAGTATGGCCTCTCTCACTACAACTTGCTGCAAATTGAAGGCGATTCAGAAGGGAGAGAAAAAGTTTTCGAAGATGCTGAAACTGTATCAGAAGTGAATTGGAACTGGGCCTTCCCTAAAAGTGCGCAGATGGCCAACGTGTTCGACAAGGAACGTAATTCTCGAGTTTTCCAGTTTTCCACCACAGGTAAGCTCCTCAAATATTACATCTGGTTATTTTACTTGTGCTATTGTTGTGAGAGAACGCATATTTTTTAGAAGACAAAATTTTTTAGAGGAGCGTGCGTGACAGTCTGTAATATAACGAGATTTGTACTTTATTATGTACCTACATGCTAATTAGTACTTGAGAGATCGTGTTTTTTTTTTTCTCTCTCGTTTTTTCGCAACTCGATAATTCTAATGTAGAGTAGAATGTTTGTTGTGGTAATTTCTAGCGAAGCGTAACAAAATATCCGGCACGGTTTTCTCTTGATGCGCCGACATGATGAGTAAACATGGCTTTTAAACACGAAAATCTTATAGCGCTGCAATCGGATTTCTTTTTCACACCTACGTTACTGAAATTAATCTCTGAACGAACCTATTCGCTCAAGTTAAGGCGCCTAATCGGTGGATGTTGATTAAAAAGTGTTCTTTACTAATAGATGCACTCTTTGTCCAGTGTAAACAAATTTCCAAAATTCTTGCATTTGATAAGCAAACCTCAATTAATCTTTCTATCTGGCCCGTGATTTCCCTGTGCGATAACTCGCGTATAATCGACGTTCAAAGCGGAAAAAGTAAGCGAACTAGGAGCTGAAGAATATTGCTTTTCCATTAGAGACTGATGTGTTTTTAATTATTTTTATGAAAACGATCATTCATTGGCTAGGCAAGATACATTATGGAGCCAAAGAATGCGAAGGAAATATTGGAGACACCACAAAGCGCGATAAACGACTTATTATTTCCACAAAACCGATTTAAACTGTCTAGGGGGTGTCTACAAAATTAATTTTCCTAAACCTCTTTTGGGTACAAAACATAGATTAAGCCATTTAATTCATGATTTTTAGTGGAAAGATGCGTAAGGTTTCTCCCACTTTAGTTCCTAACCTCTATGTTTCACAACAGAAACAACTGAAATTATTGAATGCAGTAACACCCATTATCTTTTTTTCCCAGAGTCTAGATTCCACTTGATAAACCTCCCTAACCTTTCCTGTTGCTCTTAATTACTTTTTTTAGATGGTATGTTTCATTTTTGCATTTCTGTTTCTCCATGAAATGAATTGCAGTTTTACTTTCTCTGAGTAAGAATCACTGGTTCTGTTCAATTCAACTGGAATGATTGACATGATTTTAAACCAAACATTTTTAATCACATTGCTTATTATTCTTTGTGCCTTGTGCAAGGGAGGTCTTACATGCAAACTATGTAAACATTATAGTTCAAAAATCTAAACAATAGACACACACATTTGACTCAGGGGGTGATTTGTTAGTTAAATTGGCTCTGCGGTTTGTCTGATTACCAATGGGTGACCCAGCAGAACAAAATTCTCTGCCAGATGAAAATTTTAGTGTTTTATTTTTACATGTATGTAAAGAATGAGTATTTATTGTTTTTTTTAATTTTTTCTCTTAATTCAACCAGTTGCAAAATGTCTTGGGAAATAATGTAATTGTCAACTAGACATAATGAAGAACACATTATTCTGGCTACTGACTGATGTTGATTGCTGTTGAAAACTAGCAGAGAACATTTTTATAAACAAACAAAAAAAAGAAGTACTCGCTTTGAAAATATGGGAACAGAGAGACAGAGCTTGTTTTCATAAGTTGCACATTTATAATTAGTTGGCTGTAAAAAACAGTTTGTTTTTTCATTTATCAGAAATGTCAGTATTTGATCTAACGATACAACATGCAATAATGAACCTGAAAATATGCTGGCAATTTAATACAATGGTTTGTAGTTAACTGTAATGGTGTTAAATGATGCACAGTTATATTTAAGGATATTCATTCCAATTTAAAACCCTGTATGTCTTTGTCGTGATAATTGGTTGGGGACAATGCCTACCACCTCAGGCAAAATTAACCCCAAAATAAAATAAGGAGAATGTATAAGTAGAATGGAACAAAATAAATGGCTAGAATATTTCAACCACTACTTTGCTAAGCTCCCCTTTCACCTTCCTATGATAAGGAAAATCATTGCTCTCCCCTCTGTTAAGCGTGTCAGGTTAAGAGAAGATGCAGGGCAGTAGAACAATCCTTTTAATTGTTGTTTCAAGAATTTCAAGCAATTTTAGGCAGTAATAAGAGGCACTACTGATAGGCAGTAAATTTTACTGGTTACCACCTACAAAGAAGAACGTCGGGAAGATGCTGCATTTTGGTCTTTGCATAATTCTTTTCTTTATTAATTTGAGTAGTAAGGAACAGGATTTGTTAATCCCTCTTTACACATTAGAAGCAAAATAAAACCACCTCTCCCTTCCCCTTTTAATTGCACTGCATACTTTAGTCTAGGATGTTTTGATACAAAGGCAAGAGAATGGAAGGGAAAATTTTTTTGTTGATTTGTATTTCTGTGAAAGATTGTCTTTATCCCCTGTTGGCAAAATGCTTTTCTTTGTTTCAAATGTAGGAAAAACCTGTTGTTGGCATTCTGATTTTAACTCACAATTTTTAGACTAAGGCCCAGTTGTTCAAAGGGCGGATAATGCTATCCAACAGATAAATTGTAATCCAGGCGATAAAAGTGAAGAAAATGTACTGGGCTATCCTGTGGGTGGAGATTTATAGAGTGAATGGCATTATCCACGATTCAAACAACAGGGGTCTGATGGTTTCATCCATGATGAATTAGGGTAAGGTAGAGTAATCATACCATTTTCACAAACACAAATGTTGCATCCCCAAGAAACTTTGAAATTCAAATTTAACTGTTTACTGGTTTCAACTGTTGACTGAGTTTTATTGATATAAGCAGCAATGTAAATGTAGATCTATTATGATGTCTTTTCATATATTCACAAACATTGACTCATCACTTCACGGGTTTATTATGAACCAACATAGTGACCAGCTCCCAGTTGGCTTGTTAGCTCAGATGGTAGAAGACTACACTGGCATCACAGAGGTCATCTAGTAGGTTTGAATCCCGTACAGGCCTGAATTTTTTTTAGGCCTTATTTGCACTTTTTAAGTAGTGTTCAATACAGCAAAGATCACTCTCATACTCATTTCTTTAACTGCAGTTCACATAAATGATTTTCATATATTCACAAACATATGATGTCTTTGTACATGTATTAATGAACATCCACCTGGAAGGGTAGTGAAAATTGAGTACATGTAATATAATAGCTTGAAGTGGATGGATAAGATGAGTTGCAGAGGAGACAACTTTCTGAACATTCAAAGAAGTTGTAGTAAAAACTTGTAGGTCAAAGCCACTAAGTATAGAGTTGTAAGGTAGCAGTTGAAGGCTCAAACATTCCTTCCACTGATTTTTAGATAGGACGTTTCCAGTACTTGTTATCATACTTTAAGCAAGATGCTGACAAACTTACTGACAGCAGAGACAATGATAAAATACCTTTGAGAAAAAAAATTAGCACACTTTAAGTAGAATCCTCCTCTCTCTTTACACTCCTAAAGGGAAAATAACTTAATATTCTGTTGCTCACCTCTTTAAAACAAAACTACTTTTTTCTTTCTCTGGAGCTGGATTTTTTTTTTTTTTTTTTTTTTTTTCTGTTTTCTGTAAACTTAACTCTTTGACCCCTAAGATTGACTAACATCTAATTTCTCCTAACATTGTTACTCCTGAAGCACATATTCAGGTCATGAGAATCAAGGAAATGATCATCAAATAAAGAAACTCTTTATTGTTAAACAAATTCTTCTCAGCTCCCTAGGAAATATGTAGAGAACAATATGGAGAACATAGATACTGATGCAAGGGTGTAAAGGGCTAACAACCATATTAAAAAGGGCAAGGTACATTCCCATCATCAGTTGCCCAGCCACTAATTGAAGGCTTTTCTTCAGATTTTTTTCGGTCTCTGTCAGTGACTTAGTCCAGGGGTTTCATTAATGTTTTCAGCAGGAGGGTAACTGGTTTTCACAGGCCGGCAAAACTTTTTGAACTGAACTTCTTTATGAGATAAACTTTCCTCCAGATCCAGTCAAACCAGATGGGCAACACCATCCACACAACCGGTCAATTTGCCTAGTGTCTGGCCCTTAATGAAACCCCTGTTAGTCAAAGGTAGATCTTCTTCCCTCAGAGTTCTTTATGTATTTCTCTTTCTTGAAAAGCCTGGGGTCAATCTCTTCAGAGGCACAGAAGAACAGTTAAAAACAAAGGGTGGGAGTTTTATTTGATTCAAATGGCAGAGTAGAAAGATAACAATAGCATTTTATAATACCAAATTTGTAAAATTAAAAATTAATGTGGTAATAAGATAAGAATTAAAATCTGTCAAATGATAAAATCGATACATTAAAATCTGTATATGTTATAAAAGAAAATTTTTATCCACAGCAAAAAAAAACTTGCATAGGAACAAAGTTACTAAATCTGTTTACAGTATCAACAGTTTGCATTTGGGAGGCCATTTACTCACTGATACATAAGTCACTATATGAGGCAATTAAAACCCAAAGCTGATGTACTTGTAACAGTCTTTAATTTTTCTTTAGTTTGGGTCTTATTCAACTTATCTATTTGAAGGTGCAAACCATGAATAAGGAGTGCTAGACAATTTCACTTGTATAAATGATGAAGTGTGTTGCTTTGTGGTGAAACTTAATGAGGATTGATTCAACTTTTTAACAACAGCACAAAGAGCCTTCCTATGAAGGGAATCGCATAGACATCATCTTTATTTTTAAACCTTGCTAACGTATTCTTTTTAGATGATACATTCTCCTACTCTTCAAAAATAAAACTGACAAGAATATTGTTGAAAGTTAAGGCATGACTCTGAGTGACATTACCATTGCAGTTTTCCCAATGATAGACAATGACACAAGTAACTTTTTTGTCATTTACAGTTTCTCTGCTGAAGTGTAAAGTCCCACAAGTGTTCTTTGTGAGACACACAAGAGTATAAAATAATGCAGAGTTAGAAGTCAATATTTTATATAATAAATGATTCTTTTTTTTTATAGAGAAATTGAGGCTAAGATGAGCCAAAATTTTAAGAACATTCCAAACACATACTTGAGCTTGACAGTCGAGTTGAAAAATTTTTTGTTTTTTCTTTTTTTTTTTTAGTGAGAAAAATAAACAAATGTAAAAAAACTGCAAAATTTTAGTTTAAGACGACAAATCAAATACTTCACGACACTTACAGCAAGGCTTTTAGCTAAACGTATAGTTGCTTTGCGATGATTATTTTTGAGATATGTCACTACTGACTATAAAACCTGTATTAACCGGTTACCCAAGTGACCCTTGCTAATGTCATTGTAACCTTGAACTCTTAGAAGTGATTAACAAGTAACTTCTGCCTATAATATATATACGTTATCAAGCAAACAGGTCATGGGAATACTCAAACTTCTTAGACGTAGTTGTCTTGATCTAACACGAACTTCTTGTAACTAATTTACAAGGAAATGTGAAGCATCTAGAGGAGAGAATTAACAATCAGATCCTGGGAACGAAACATGTCCTATTAAATTGGGGTCTGCGTTATTAGCTACTTAATTAAACAATGTTTCTGAGCTTATTTGTGTATAGATAAGCTCTGTTCTGTTACAAATATGGATCGTTTCTGTTTTTGTTCATCACGGATTGTAGAGAGCAAGCCTTCTGAACACACCTGGCTTGGTAAAATTTTTTATAAGCTGCAATGGGAATGATTTTAAAACTGTACAGTTCCTAAAATGTGAAAAATCTCTGGTAAAACCTCCGAAAACTCTAGATTTTCGATTCGCAAAATTGCCATGATTTAATTGCTGTATCCTATAGGTTCGTTCGATACAGGTTTGTTTTAAAGTAAAATTTTGGTGGACACCGACGATTTTGATTAGCGCTTGGTTATTTTGAGGTTCCTGCAAGATAGGTTTCATTGTATAAATTATGCAGTAATCGACCAAAAGAGTGTTATAGTATGTTATAACAGGGTTTGATGCATGATAAACCCCCTCTCTTGAGATAACAGTTGCCCCTGAGATCTCTGTCGCTTTAGATTAAAGAATTCGCGTTTTATTACTTTCACCATCATTATTTTAGATGTGTCGGCGCACTGCACAGACTGTGTTAACAGCTTTGTCCTTTGTCATCATTATAATCTGCTTTATCACTCCCCAAGGTGCCACATCAATTATCGACTTCATCAGTTTAGCTTTAACACTTTATCTTGTTATCACAGCTGTCGGGAAATCTTTGGGTCAGTGGTGCACCTAATTCCGCTAAACGGCTCTCGTTTCAGTACACGCATCTTGTTTTCAATGTAACAAACCATTTACTCTTTTTGTCCCATTCTCATTGGTTGGAGACCTTCGGTTATTTATTTGTAGAGTTATTCATTATGAAAGCTCAATTGTATTCAGTCGAATTTTTCTTGTTTTAAATTTACTTGTCACCGAATGACAACCAGATGTTTGATATTCTAATTTGGAATTCACGCTGTACAAAGGTCAACTGGAGGACGAGAAAAAGAAACGATCAGATTTTGGTACAATTTGGAACATGAAATGGAGAAGGTTACTGTTTATTTTACGGATTTTTTCATCGCCTCTAAGGAATCTCTCACTTTTAGTTTTGGACAGAAAACCTCAGTGGCGTACCCTTATGAGAGTGATGTAGTTGCGCATCCATTTAAACTTTGGTATCTGCAGCACTGAACGATTTTGTGTTTTTTTGTCGGAATGTTCTGTTATATAACTTATTGCGTTTTCGTCTGGCCATTTGAATAAACGAAGAAATAGTACGTCAAACAACCACTATGGAACTTTTCATTCTCCGGTTTTTTCCTCCTTGTTATGCTTTTTTTGACGTTTGAGGGGCAAACGTTATCATTTGCCATGTTAATTGAAGACCCGAGCAACAAGCTAAAAGGTAATCGTAATTTGGCTGCTTTTCTGATGTCGTGCTCAATGTCGCCCTTCATAGTTTAACGTTAGTTGAACGCAAGTTACAGATGGGAAACTAAACACGTTAACTCTCTTTCAACTACGTCGGTTTAAGTCCAGAGTGATTTTCGGTCGACAAACAGCCTGCGACCGTGATTTTCGATCGATTTGTCGCATCTTGGATTATTTGGCTGAAGAGGTCTCGGCTGAGGAAATTGCACAAAATAATTTCTCTACTCCCCTCCCCTGAAATTCTTACCCCTATACCGAGAGTAGTTTTACTTACGCTCTCTCTCTCTCTCTCACGCACCATGGGTCCTTTGACAAGCTTTAAAAAAGATTATAATGTGTGATGAGAGACTTGGTTATCTTTAAACGGCTAAACTCTTTCAACCACCTTGGGGATGAAAGTAAGGGTTATCTAATCATCTCTTTGATCAGATCTGTAGATTTTTGTGTGTTTATTTTTTCCAATTGATTGTAATAGTTTTAGCTCCCCGCTCTCTTTGCTTTTAGTTTTGCAGCATTTTGACTGGCATTAGCACCTCTCATTAAAATAGCAGTCGCGCAATGAGGCGGTCGGCAACACGTTACATGAAACCTTTACTAAGCAGACAGCGTACGATGAATTTGAATTTCATTTCTATCCAATTGCAGTGTAAGATTACGTTTTTCAAACGTTACATGTAGTGATAAAGTGTCATAAGTGTTATTCTATCCACCGGAAATGGCCCCTGAGATTCCAGAAGGTACCCTATAATCAACTCCTACCTGCACTATGCAGACATCGCGGATCGAGTGAACTCTATCGAGAGCCTTGCGGGTGTCCGATTAATCCGCATTGTCTTTATTAGTTAACTATTGTTATGGGTGAACAGGTATCACTTTAGCTCGTTTTTTTTTTCAGGCAAGCAGCAGCAAGGGTCATACTAGAACGTGCAAAGTGCGAGTGACTCCCGCTTCGCCCCTGCCTCGCGCACACTTGAATACCCTTAGAATTTTGTGTTAACGACAGCTTCCACATGACGTACGTGTGGAAATCGAGATCTTGCGCTCAAAACTGTTTCAGTGGCCTGGTCATGGTGTTGAATTCCTGGGCAACACACTATACTACCACAGAACCACTTCCCAGTCCTGGGAGAGGTTTGACTTGTTTTTAGTTTAACTTGTGGTAAATAATCGAAGACATTTTTGATTATTTTTAGGTTTGACGGGAGAAGGTATTTCCCTTAGTGTGGACAGTGCAACAAAGGATTTTATTCTAACGTTCGACCTCTTCCTCCGAGGCGAAGTTCGTGTTTCTATTGTGTTAGAACTAGACAACACTGATTCATACACAGTGCATTACACATCCAACAACGCTCTTCTTTCGTCCAACGACAAGGAAGTGTTTTATGGTGTTGGACACTGGAAAGGCTGGAGAAGAATTGTGCGGAATTTGGACACGGATTTAAGAAAAGGAATGAAGTTTCCTGATAAAAAGAATTCTAGAAAGGGTAAAATAGCGTTGACAGAAGTCCAGAGCATTCTACTTCACGGGAAGGGTTCAATTGATAATATCACATTAATGCACTCAGCTCATAAGCACTCATTCATGGCCGCGGCAAACTGGTTCCTGCGTTATCAAAATAACCTTGGCAGCTGGCCAATCACAGTAAAGCGTAAAGTAATCGAAGGCGTCACACTGTTCCCTGACTGGTATTCAGCCATGGGTCAGGGGCAAGGCATGTCTCTGCTGACCAGAGCGTATCTCTACACTAAAGACTTGGCCTACTTAAGGGCTGCTCTCCGAGCTACTAAACCGTTCAAAGTCAAGGCGGTAGACAAAGGAGTTTTAACCACGTTTATGAACCAGTACCGGTGGTACGAGGAATACCCCACGTCGCCTTCAATGCTTGTTTTAAATGGTTTTATATACTCTTTGCTTGGGCTTTACGACTTGAAGCTTACCGCTGGCCCTCAACAAGGTGCAGAAGCAGCAGATTTGTTCGATCAAGGCATGCGCTCTTTAAAAGCAATGCTACCTCTGTATGACAGTGGATCCGGGAGCTTTTATGACCTTCGTCACGTGACCATGCGCATCGCACCAAATTTGGCGCGTTGGGATTATCATACGCTTCATGTTAGTCTGTTGTATGTTTTGGCAAATATCGACCCAGATCCCATTCTCAGGACAACAGCAGCGCGTTGGGAAGGATACACCAAAGGAAAAAGAGCCAAACACAATTGATTTCTTACATGGTAGAGCAGTTTTCAATTGACTGTCGAAATTAAGCCGGGATTGCTTTGGTTTTACTAAACTTTTCTCTGTGATTGGTCCAGAAAACTTACGTCATCCTCGCAACCAATCAGATGCAAAACTAGTAAAACAATCGCGTAATGGTCATTCGCGTTTTCCCGCGCTTCAAGCCGTTTACTTGTTTTCACTGGTAAACCTTTGTTCGGATTGGTCGCTGGGTTTCCTTTGGTTTTGGTTCTTCAACACTCAATGGAATACTGCTCTATTCCCTGTTTTTAATCATTTATTTCTCTTTTTTGATAGACGAATTAAAACAAAATGATGTTAGCGTTTATTTAAGATCATTCAGTGCAAGGTTCCTTACGGCCGATGTTACTAAAAATATTTATTGCATACACTGTCATGTTAGCATTTGTGTTTATTTTTTGTGTGTGTGCGGTGGGGGAGGGGGGGAAACTTACGTTTTCTCTCAAGTTTGGGGTTGCATACCACGCCTTTTGCTTTGACTTACTCCAATTGGCCTCAGTGGGGCGTTCTTACAATTATATAAACCTTAACTCATTGCAACGGGTCAGGGATAGTGTAGAAGGCGACCAGAGTTTTTTTTTTTACAAGACACTAACATCTTAGTAAAAGGATTTTTTTTATTAAAAATAGTCTTGTAAAATAATAATAATAATAATAATAATAATAATAATGATAATAATAATAATAAAAGATTTATACCGCGCCAGTATCCTACTGTTCAAAGGCGCCTACAGAAAACTTTAACATTAACACTTAAGACAGCTAATATTAATTATAATCTGTCGTTGTCTTCTCTGTTCACGTAGAGAGCTATCCCATCCAGCTTCCTACTGTTTTCTTCAATCTCCAGAAAGTAAATTACTTCTCATACGATATCTCACACTGGAATTTTTGAAAATGGAGTGAATATTTTGTGAAAATAGTTTTGAATTAATGTTTTCGAGCAGCACAAACGACTCTCACTCTAAGTTCGAGTTATGGTCGGGTCAGCAAAATTTTTAGACCTATCAAGGTTGTATTTGTATGCTTTTGAATAAGTGTACATAATTGAGATTGGCATTGTAGTATGCTTTACTTTTTTAGAGATACCAAGACAGTGTGACAGACGTATCATCAATTATTACAAAAATTGAAAATATATGAAGCTCTGGACAGGATTGATATTTAAAATGTGGACAAACCTTAATATGGCAATGATGGTTTTTTGGGGAAATATTCAGATTTTAAAACACTAATTAAATAAACTAATTAAATTAACTGATTTTGACGGGAACCTTACTCTGGTTTTTGCAATTGAGCACAAAAAACTTGAATAAAAAGTATAGTTTCAGGTCCCCTGCAGTGCAAGAGTTTATGGCTCCTGACGTATGTCTCCTATTATTATTGGGCAACACACATGATGATGTTTTTAGGTAAAGGAATAATTTTGGGGGTTTACATTGTTGAATTACGTCAATTAACTCTTTGACCCCTGAGAGTGACTAGCATCTAATTTCTCCTTACCCCCTCCCCCCATGTTCCTCATTTCTTTGACCCCTGAGAGTGACTAGCATCTAATTTCTCCTTACCCCCTCCCACCATGTTCCTCGACTTTTTGACCCCTGAGAGTGACTAGCAGCTAATTTCTCCTTACAATATCACCCCCCTCCCTGAATCACACAGTAGGGTTACGAGAATCAAGGAAATGATCACCAACTAAGGAAGCTCTTCATCGATAAATAATTTCTTCTTGTCGACACGTAAGGAAGTGTACAGAGAACAATATGGAGAATACGCATACTGAAGTTAGGATGTAGATTCACTTCCTTTTGTGCCGGGTTTCACAACTTTAAAAAAATGGTTTTCGATTCCGAAGGCTAACGTGATCAATTGAAGTCATCTCTTTCCTTTTTTCGGCCATTTCACTTTGTTGAGAAAAGAATGCAAAATAAATCTGGCGACATGTTCAGTTGCACATTCTGTCACATGACGCTTTTAAATCAGTCGCGCGAACAATTTATTTAGTGGATTACAGTTGGAATAAGGTTTTAGGAAATTGTTAGTAGTACAGATAGAATATCTGCGTAGGAACGCAACGGTGGAAAGAATGGAAGCCACAGGGCCGGTATAATGTGAGACATACCCTTAAACACTATACCCCCGCTTCTCCGATGCTTTTTAAAATTTAAGCTCGGTTACTGCCCTCTCCTGTTTTTTTAGTCAACCCTTTACAATCTAACATCCGTATGCATTTTGTTCATACTATTCTTTTTACATTCCCATAATACTGACAAGCAGAATTTGTTTACCAATCGAGTTTCCTTAGTTTTGGTGATCATTTCCTTTATCCTCGTGACGTTGTGTGATTAAGGGGTGATATTGCAAGGAGAAATTGGTTGCTAATCGCCCATCGGAGTCAAAGATATGATCTCTAGGCTCCCTAAATTTGAAAAGGATTTTATTACAACTCCTTTCGCTTACAAGAACGTTATAAATATCATTTATTTACAAATCGTCAATTTATTTCCTCTCAGAACTATTTTGAAAGCTTGTCGAGACGTTGTAGTCATAACGTGACGTAATACAGACGAGAAAAAAAACTCGTACAAAATTCGTTTTACCAACAAACTCGTAAACCCTTTCACTGTCACGATATCATTACTAATTCTCCTTACTGTCCGCCATACAACTCTTATGTTACTTCGGAGATTTTGGTATTGGATCAACTAATATTCTCTTAATTGATATTTTTCTTAATTCTCATCACCTGTCTGCTTGATATTATGAGGAGAATATCTGTTTTAATCACTCACGGGAATTGAGCGATTAAATTTCGTCGACAACATAGTGTTGGTCCTTTCTATCGTTCAACGATGGATCTGGTTGCTGGATTACTTTGTCAGAAATACTTTCTCTCGCCCACTATCTTTTCTGTACGCCAATCCAATCCTTGCTACGAAATGAAATTCCTCTTAGGGAACGAATCTCATCAATGTACAACCTTTTTGTTTAAAACTTTTTTGGTTAAATCATCAGTTTTTTTACAGCTCATTAAGGTTTATAACATCATATCAAATTATTTTATTAAACGATGATCGCCTATTGTAAGAAATGAAAAAAAAATTATACCCAAACTCTACAAAACAAAGGGTTTTAAATAAAATATATTTCTTTAAGTTTTCCTTTTATATATCCTTTTACTTTTCTTCACTCTTTTGATCTAGTTTTTGAGTAGGAAAGATATGAAGTTTTACTTCCATGATAGGACGAGTCTTCATCCATTTTTCTAAAGTAACCAAAAAAATGTTTCTTCTTGTGTTAACTATCTCAGAATGAAAATAAAAAAATCACCAATTTTAACGATCCCAACTTAATTTATCCATGTTTTGAAAGAAATAAATAACCATTTTCTCTTATAAAGCGCACCAGATATATAATAAAATTTTAAATATAAACGTCACACTATTTCTTAGCGCAGAAAATTGCTGAACTTCTCTTAATTTTACACAATTTACGAAAAAAATGAAAAAGAAATTTCGAGGCCTTTTTACTTAATTTACTTTTTAGGATTTAACTGTAACGTGACGAACGGTAAATAACAATTTTAATCATCTGATAAGTCAATAGTAACGGGTGGTTTTTTTGAAGGCGACGAATACATCCCAGAACTGTCCAAGCTTTTCTTGACTACATTTTCTAACTGTGAAGGACTTTGCAAATTTCGATGTTCCTTTTTTAAGATGTTCGCGAAAAAATGATCGTTCATTTTGTCGCTTTCAAGTCTTCGACTGTGCGGTCTATAGTACCGCATTAACTCTTCGTGAGCCAACACATGTGGATGATATTTGTTGTGCTGGCTCATTATAAGTTGCTGCTGAAGTTGGTGACGATCGAGATTTGTCGACCCGATCCCAGGAACCGGCAAGGCAGCTACTTCCTCAGGGAAAATACCACGCGCACTATTGCCGTGAAGATGCATAAGATCAGGATGTTGCCACGGATGGTTCCGCCATGTAGTAAGCCCGGGATGTTGAAGATAAGCTTGGTCGAGAGCCGAAAGATTAGCGGCTTGTAAGTTTTGAAGGTGTTGTTGCTCGTGAGGATGAATGTGAAAATGCGTGTGGAGGTGAGAATGCGAGTGTTGCTGAGGTCCGTAATACTGGAGTCCTGTAACAGGATCAGTAGTAAGAACACGTCCAGGGCCCCCCTTAAGGAGGGACTCGTGGTTGCGCGAGTCCAATGCGCTTTGTTCCAGCGCCCTACCCTGGCCCTGAAGATACGAGATTGCAGGGATATGGTGGCCGGATTGCATTTGAGCCGAGCGATAAGGCGCATACCATTGCTCAAACCCTTCCGCAAATTTCGCGGCATTTTCCCTTGAATCTCCAGCGGGGACCACGCCCATTCCAGAGAACATGTGGAAAGGAAGCATTCTGTAGTCCACTCCAACACTTGGAGGTGGAAATCCTGATATATTGATGCCTTGGGATGACATACCCGGTGGCATGTTCGGGGGATACAAGTGATATTGTCCTCCAGCCATGATATTTAGACGTGACGCCTCGTAATGCGAAGTAATAGTAGCTGGAGCGTTGTACGGGGACTGACTGGCGCTGGATCGAACTGGCACTTCTGATGATGATTCATTAGCCTGGAGAACAAAAGAGAGAATTTATCGTTAAGAATGGTTCAGGACATTTTCAATAGATACCTTAGTTGGAAGGAAACGAGAAATGGGATTAAACTTAATTAGGCTTCATGTACTTGTGATTTTGCTTTGAATCGAATCATTTGTTGAACATTTTGATTCCCCGCCATTTCCCGAATGAGGATTTTTGCAAAATGCGCGGTTTGAACAATGCAGTCGAATGATAAGCATGTCCAACCTACTTCATCAATTACATACTTTGCCGCGTTTCCCAATTTGGGTTGGATTGTTTGAGTCTGATTAAGTAACAGGTATTGCGTCCGCTCTGAATGTTGGTCAGAATCGATTACAGTGAGATTTGGCTTGAAACTCATCCCAGGAGTCCATCAAGTAATATGCAAAACCTTGACCTCATATGTACAGAATCAAAGTTCACCGTCATTATTTTTTGTGTATTGTCACGCAGTAAATTCATAACGAATCAAACGTACCTCAGCCTTTGAAGACGATTCCTTAGAAACAGACACTTCTCGAGAACACGTCGTGTCCTTCTTCGGCTTTTCGGAATGCACGAAGACGACGTCGGTACGTGCACAACTTCGTCCTTCCTCACCCGCCATCAGGCGCTTAAATTTGTCAGGCAGTTTAATAGGCTCTGGAGCATCAGCCGGTGAACAAGAGCGGTTACTAGCCACCTCGTCATTATTGTTACTGCTATTGCTGCAAACACTACTGACATCGTGGTCTGGAAGCACACTGTCTCTACCCCCAGTGGTACTGCTGGTGTCACTGACGTTGTCGTTTGCATCTTCGTCAGAATCCTAGGGGAGGGGTAGGAAGAAAAGACTGACCTTTAACTTCACATAGATACATGCCTTGTTAATCAAGTTCGGGGTCAAAATGGAAGAATATCGACCGAGTTCTGTTTAACGGTTTCCATTGACTGAGAAGTGCAAGTTCACGAAAGAAATGAACCCTTTTACTCCCAACATGCCATTAGAAATTCTCCTTACTGTCTGTCTGCCTTACAATTCTTACGATGTGAGTTGGGAGAATTTTGTATCGGATCCACCGATAATCCTCTGATTAATATTTTCCTTTATTCTCATCACTTGTCTGCTTGATATTGTTATTAAGTTGCAAGGAGAAAATCTCTCTGGGTCACTCATGGCTCAACATGCTTAGTAGCTTGATATTGTTATTAAGTTGCAAGGAGAAAATCTCTCTGGGTCACTCATGGCGATACATGCTTAGTAGCTTGATATTGTTATTAAGTTGCAAGGAGAAAATCTCTGTGGGTCACTCATGGCTCAACATGCTTAGTAGCTTGATATTGTTATTAAGTTGCAAGGAGAAAATCTCTCTGGGTCACTCATGGCTCAACATGCTTAGTAGCTTGATTTCAGAAATGACCAAGATATCACACCAAATAATTCCTGTTCTGTGGGAATAGAGCATGCGACTCCATGGTGGAGAGACCGCTAGGGTACCCAATCAGAGGACAGAATTTGCTTCTTTTTTTTCCCTCCTCGCGAAGCCAGCCCTGCAACAAATCTTAAAACAGTAGAAAGTATGAATTAACCTGAGTTTGTGTCTTCTTCCGCTTGTCGGTCGTTTGACTTTCCGGTGACTGATCTCGTCGGCGTTTCTTCCCTTTCTTCAGTTTGCCCTAATAATATAAGATCCCAGCTGACTACCGTTGCAAGGATTAACAGCTGTACTCGGTACACTCAAGGTTCGTTCAATGGAAACATTAAAATAACTGAAAATATCATACTTTTTTTTTTTTTTTTTTTTTTTTTTGTAGCCACAAGCTAGCTCTCCTTCTTTTCTCAATCCACGAGAGAGCTATCAAGCAGGGTATCTTGCCTTTATTAAGGTGCTTTATCAGCAAACTTGAAATTAAACGAAAACGCCTAAAGAATGTCAGTAACGAGGCACCAAACATCAGTAACCAATGTACCTTCTTCACTTTGTCTTTTCCTCCATTACTGCCTGTACTCGATGTGCTACCGCTGGACGGCGAAGGAACTTTGTTGATCTTCCCTAATCTTCGACTCCCAACGGATGATTCATTATTTGCTCCTGGAAAAAAAATTAAAAGGATATTCTCTTATTGCGAAACTCAGCTACTTTTTTTATTTACATGTAAAAGTTACTGACTAATAACTCCGAAATGCAGTAGAGTAACACCAAGTACCAAAAAAATTATTTCATTTCCTTTTTCCTGACGCTGGAAAATAACATGAAACACAAAAACAAAACTGTTCTGGAAATTCTCGCGCCAGTTTGCTTTCTTCCATTCTTGATTTATCTTTCAATGAATGCTGTATTTTTTTAATTTTTTTTTTTCGGTCGAACTTGCAGATAAATGCGTCAATAGCACAAATGTGTTACCTTCCACAGGGCTTGAAGTCTTGTTACGTCCAGATCGTAATGTTGTTTGGACGGGAGGAATAGCTCTTCTGCTTCGCAAAGCCAACTTTCCATTCACCAAATACCCGTCTTCATCTCGGACCTCCCTTTCCGCTACACCTTTAAACATGTACGGAGGCGGTTCGCGAGTTTCGTCGGTAGCAGGAAGTTTGCCGTATTTCTTGTAGTAGATACGACAATCGTCGCACAAAATAACTTTGTTTTGACTGCCGTGATGCCAGCTGCGAGACTCAGTAGTGTAGCAATGGCGACAGCAGTAAAGGCTGCGAGGAAGTAATAGATACAATTTAGAGACTTGAGAGCACTTGGACAACAGGTATCTCTCGCACGAAAAGTGTGACCTCCACGCGATAGCAAGCGCTGTAAGCGAGAAACACTAACGCAAGAAACTTTCTTCAACTTACCTCAAATCTCTTTCACTGTCATCACTGTCATAATCTTCTTCGCTACAAGAACTAAGATCAACTGCAGCAACAAAATCGAAATAAAGAAAGATGTCAAATATTTTATTTCAAGGTTGAGGGAGACAAAGAAATCTGAGGTTTTGCAGCAAGATTCAATATTCCGATCAAGTTTCCATTTCGAAAACTCCTTCCAGAGCGAGTTCGCATACAAAATCTATGTTAAACAGCGCCTGTATGCGGCTAGGGAACAAAAAGTCGAAAGTTTCCCGATCTATCACTGACAATGACGAGAGAACCTTGGTCTGTTACTCACCAAATTCACTAACAATGCTTTTAGATGATCTTGGAAGTGCTTTGCGTCTAAGCACGTTGTGTCTGCGGCGTCTATGTGGACGAGAACTAAGCGCTGTGGGAGTCTTTTTCCATGTATAGTAATACTCTACAAGTTCTCCCTATAATGAATAAGAAAGATGGTAAGTTTTGAGCTCAGTAAAGAAATAGTAAGATGGTTTTTCGTCTAGTCGCGAGCGCGAGACGAAGAAAGTTCTCCCTGTTGGAAAGAAAAGGATACTTAAAAATGAGAGGAAGATTGCTACAAAATGGTCCAAATAATCGCCGTAAATTGCTCAAAGGAAAATATCTTTACCGTTTCTTTGTGAGATAGCAATTCTTTCTTGATCTTGTAGAAATTCTTCCCATATTGTCTCAGTCCCTTGACAAACTTTTTCTATGACAGCAAATTGTAATTGCAAAATAAGTTAGGAAGTTCATAACAGGGTCAAGTACTTCTGGTGCAGTATATCACTGTCTAATATGCAAAATACAGGGGTTAAAAGGCATGCAACACTGTTTATCCGAACAGTTCAGTTACAATCATTCTTTTTGCTTCCCTCTCGATCGTTTGCTACCCTCACAGCTTTACATTAAAATAAAAAAACAAACATTACTTTATCTTGAACTTACAGAGTAGATAGGTAGCTAATATAATCGAGAACATTTAAATAAATTGGAAATAAACATTGTAAAGAGACATAGTGCTCGAAAACCGTAACTGGCAGCAGGCAGACCAGTTGGCTACATACAAAATGTAGCCAAGGCGTTGAACTAAGGGCAACTGAGAACAAATCCACCAAGTATCATGGTGCATGCAGGGAATGAGCCTAGGATGACCAGATTACAAGGCCTACAGCCCGACCACTTGACCACGATGCTTCCGTTTCCTTCCGCTTTTGCTTTCCGCGAGTAAAGCATCAGTTATAGAGAAGCAAGTTCTCCTTAGGCACACCTCTCTATCATGATTGCACTACTCTTACCACTCACCGTCTCATCTTCAGACCACCTCTTTTCCAGTTGTTTGGGGTAAGGTTTCTTCACCAGTGCTTGGAGGGCTTTGGCTGCATCATAATTGTTCTGATGGAGCTAAAACAAAAAACACAACAAATGTAAAACATAAAAACCCTCAAAAACACTGAAGGAATTTCTAGAATCACACTTATCACTAACATATGTACAGTAGTGTGTTTATTTTAGGAAAATGATAGGCGTTAACAGTGTGTCAGTAAAATGACAGGTGAAAATCCTCAAGATTGCTTTAGGCAAATCCTACATTTTTACACATCAGGAAATGCATAATGAAGCATATGAAGAATACCCATGTTGTGGTGTAAAGTGTTGATCAACATCTTGTTTGTGTTCATACACTAAAAACTATACAACCTACCACATCAAGGGCATTACTGGTGGTTGCATCCTGAGACACAGCACTGTACCCATCCTCTGGCGAGCCACCATTACACATGCCTGCATACTGCGCCATGCTCCTGTAGTGACACATAGCAATCCATCACAGATTAACAGGGTTTTATCAAGAAGATACACTGTAAATTACAAAGACAATGCTGAAAAGTAGACAGTGGACGGTATTAAGTTTCACAGCTGGTCTGTATGAATTAATTGAATGCTTCTGGAGTTGATTTGTGAAACAGCCAGGAAAATCCTCCAAAGTAAATGGCAAAGTTTACCATCAAAGGGCCCTTAAATGAAAGCTTGTGTGTTACAATGAGTGATTATAACTTGATCAGCTCACCTAGCAGCACGCAGAAACATCATCAATTCATAATCATCAAGAGTTGGATTCCATACCTTGTGACAAAAAGCACAACATCTTTTAGTTTATAATGTCTGTGTTTAACCACACTCTATCTATACACCTTAAAAAACCCACAAGACTTCAAGTCAACACTTACCAGCTCCTCTATTGGATCCTCCCTGTCCATAAATCCATTCACAGGAAAGGGACAGCATTCTGGCAAGGTTGCCTGGAAAAAAATTAAACAAGCTAGACCTTAAAACTTTTCCTTCAATGCAGCACAAACTGTTCTCAAAACATAACAAGTCCTTTTGCAAACTAATTACAGTCAAAACATCAAACTGACAAGATCCTTAATGTGAAGAAAGAGTAAATGTTTACTACACCCAGAGATACTGCCCTCTCACAATCTGAGATCTTACGATGTTTGCCAGTTTCTCTGCCCCACCCCACCCCCCCACCCCCATTCCTCAATCTGTTGATTGACCACTACATGTACCCCCTGGTTTCCTCCCGTAAACTGAAAAGATGCAAACATGGACACACTTAATCCAGAAGAAAAAAGAATCACAATCCACTGTTGAACAGAAAACCAAACCATTTTTTCATTAGCTACAACTTAACATGATTTCTCCTTCTATATTTCCACAATATTTAACTAGCCGTTGTAAAGAACAGGAAGTGTATTTGTCTGTATGCAAAAAATCCATGGATAATACAAGAGAATTGGAATTCCTGTTTACCTGATGGCTGACTCCAACTCTAATTTCCCCTTTGGTGTTTGCCAACCTCCTGGAAAGACAATATAATGTATATGTTTTAATTTTCTCTCAAATCCACAATACTAAAAGCTGTAACTTTTAAACTCAAACCAGACAGGAACCAAACAGAATTTGATGTGCTTAATAACAAAATAAAAAAACAATACCTTGTCTCTGGGTTGTAACCAAGCACATAGAAAAAGCAATCTTCTTTATCAATGTATCCTTTCACAGAGTCTGTAATCTCCACAAATGGTCTCACCTTGCACTTTCCCCTTAAGAAATGCAAGATATATTGTTTAATTAGAGAATTTCACATGTAGTAACAGGGGTTTCATCATGGGCTGGGCACCGGGCAAATTGACTGGTTGTGAAGATGGTTTGCCTCCCTGGTTTGACGATCTGGAGGAAAGTTTATCTTATAAAGATGTACAGTTCAATAAGTTTTGCCCCCTGTCAAAACCAGTCGCCCTCCTACTGAAAACATTAATAAAACCCCCGAGAAAGCCATACCACTAACACTTCAATCCATTGACCTCTAATAGTGAGGTATATACCACAGGTAGAAACTCACTGTAAATTGTTGTCTGTTGCAGACGAAAAAAAAGCTTTTTTGATTTCTAACCTGAGGGCAGATGCAGGATAGACATCTGTTGCATCAGAAATAAACAATTCCCGCTCCTTGACAGCAACATCCTCAAGAATGTTATCACCTGAACCTAAAAATAACAATTCCGTTGTTAGATAGAGTGCAGGCACTGCTGGCAGGAAATACTGAAGTACATGACATTCTTGACTGGTTGTCACCTTGTACCTGCCAGCTGGAACTCTGACATTTGGTCTTAGCATATGCACTGCTAGCACAGTTAAACTATAAAATTAATCATCAGTTTAACTGACACTACCTTTTTCACTGACTCTGAAAAGAGAAATTCTCTTAAATAGACAATTGATAGACATTAGAAAACCTCCATCTTCTCTAATTATCTTGAATAAAACAGCCATGGTTTGTGACTTTGAAGCCACACAGAAAGAGTTTAAAAAAAATTACAAAAACAAACATACCATTTTCAGCATTCCTATCCTGAATTAATAGTTGGTATACTGATTCAGGAACCTCTGAAGGTCGGTAATACCATCTGACTACAACTACCAAAGAGTCCCTTTTGCTCTGCAAGAATTAATATTTATTTAAACATAAATTGTTGGACTTTCTCAGTTATTACCCATCATTTTAAGAAACCAGTGTGTACTGAACTCTCTTTCAAAAGACTGGGCAACATTATTTAAAAAACAGTAAACTACTTGCGTTGTGGTTTCATTTCGATATTTCAATTGTTTTTTCTCCTATTTTATAACTTTTTTCACAGGTTATCAAGGTCACAAATAAAAGATGGTACAATCTAAAATAATGAAAAAAATTGAAAGTTTATTGAACTTTTGCACGTACAAATTCATTTGAATAAGGACCCTTTTTTCAAGAAATACTTGAAAACTCATCATTATCTACAATTTTCTAATATAAAAATTAGACTGCACATTGAAAAAAAAAAACAAAAAAACTGAAAGAAACAACTCTAAAAACTTCTGCAAATTGGAGAAGGAATTCTTATAAACAGTACTTTAAAAAGGTTTTATAAATGCCCTGTCTTTTCTTTAAAGGATATTAATGTGATATGACATTGTTCACCTGATATTTTAAAAGAGTTTGATGATTTTTTAATTTACCATTTCTCAACCAAATTTTCATTTGTTACAGAACGGCTCAAACGTAGAGGAGATAATCTAAGGAATTTCAAAGCGTTACAAAAATGTAAATTCTGACCCAACAGCTTCCTTTGCCACCAAGTTTTCACATGCAAAGCATTTGTTTTGTAACATTTGGTTAACCATAAACAAAATATCAAAGCAACTTATATCATGAAGAAAAAACAGCAACATTTAAATAAACTCAAGATGTTCCATCAAAAAGTTCCAATAAAATAGTCACAAATTTGAAAATAGTTTTTAAAAATTCTATTAGTTTTTAGATTAAAAGCCACAAGAAAGAGCCTTCAAATCATAACATTAGCAATTAAAATTACTCATAACTTCTGAACAAAGCGATTGAAACAGCTGTTGACTGTGTGCGATAAAGAACATCACACAACCTTTTTCTGTTCACACAAAAATCGCATTGTACCAATATTGTGTGCACAAGTCTCGTAGAAAGAAGAGCGACGCAAAAGATGTAGGATTCGTTAAGGAATATTTAAAACTTAAAAAAATTCTCAACAGTTTTTATTAGAAAAGAAAGGATTCTTTTCAGATGCAAAATATAATAATGATGAATAGTTACCGAATGCCGTACAAATAGTCAGGAAGAAACAAAACGAAACAAAAACGTTTGATCGTTTGCAAATATCAAAATAAACCATTTGGAGTCGAAATCATCAATTAGAAAGTTGCAACTTGCGAAAATTGGAAAATAAAGTTTGAAACTAAATGTAGGTGAATTTTATCGTCGTTTTGGAATAAAGAGTAAATCTTCATATTGTTTAAATACTACGCCAAAACAATATAAATATCAAACATTAAGGTGTCAAACGAGGCGGGTAGGAAGGAAAAGTAAAATCGGCCACCAGAAACTACTAGCAAAAGGCTTAATTTATACATCGACAGGAAAACCAAACCAAAACAAAAACAGTTTCGAACAAAAACTTACCATTCGAAACTCTTTGATGGCACAAATAAAATATGCGACGTCCGGTCGTTGGCTGTCGATGTAAACACAGTCTACAAAGGAAGAAAAAGATGAGAAACCAAGCGAGTTAAGCTCTTCGGTTGAAATCCTTGCGGTAAGAGAGCGCGTGTTTATTTTGATGTTGTGTGCTATTAATTTCGAAATGTTTTCTGAGCCAGATCACGATTTTACATAACCAGTTCTGAATTTCAAAGAAAGGTTTTATTGGAGATATAATTTCCTAATGACCCCTCGAATTACTACCTGTTATAGCACACGAAAAAGTGCTTTATTCATGATCATTTTCACCACAAAGGTAAACATATCGAATGCAAATTTACGATTTATACGATCCACAGGGCACATTGTTTAGCGGATAACACATTGTTCACCGGAGACCGCAACATCTATATGAACAAAAAAGAACGCACACACGAAGCAAGAGCGCGCCACGTTTGTTTTCAAAATTCAATGCGAACAGTATTCATGTTTTACGAATTCACCTTTCAGCTCGACGGGTGATCCGAGCGTTTCAACGGCCGATGTTATTTTTCTTTTCCTTTTCTCTTTCGTGTGTGATATTAATTACAAGTAATTATTCTAATAGTACAAACAATTCATATCGTTTTGAAATCGAACGATGTTTGACATTCGGAAAATTTAACTAAGCTTTTGAACCCTACTTACCTCCAGGTTCATAATAAATATCTTCTTCTGAGGTGTAAGTCAACTTAGAAGGTTGTGTGTTATCATTTTTCTTGTCACCACTTGCCGATCTGCCGGTGTGCTTCCTTCCTTTTGCCTCGCCTCCCTTGTCGTCTTGAGACGGCGAATTCCGAGTCGAATTGGTCACACTTTTGCACTCTGAAGTATTTTCACTTTTACCCCCCATGCCGCGATTTGCTTGTAGTTGGGTCCTCGATGTGAAGTGATTTCCCTGCCTCAAAGGAAACTTATTGCCCTCGATCAAGAACGTACACAAGCTTCGTTAGCGACAAAAACCGCTTAACTGTCGCGGTTTCTTCTCTGACAGTGTGGTGCCGAAGGTATTCGTGCCGAACCTGAAAAGGAACAGGAAGAGAAAATGTACTTGAAAAATCTTTGCCCCTGCGCTGAAGGTTCCTTTCAACACCTCTCCACCAACACCTTGCAATGTAATTCTCAATGTATTCATACAATTAACCCTCACAATAGACACGTTCTCGCGACAGGAAATCTTAAACCGGTCCAATCCTATTTCTGTTTGCCTTTACCCAAGTTTCTGGTCAGTTCCAACATCTTTAGAAGACTGATCGACCTCTGCTAAATTTTGAACGTTTGTAGAGTCACGAATGTCGAGCACCTTGCGGTTTCCGCTTGAATAAATTCTGTGTAATATGAATGACACCAAAGAAACCACATCAGAAAGCAATTGACGGCTAGCACTGTGGAAAATTTCGGTTGCGAACTGAGCTGACGATGAAAACGAAACCAAAGAGAATTTGCACTACTGTGCTACAGATTAACCATACTACAAAGCGATAAGAGCATCACAGAATCTTTCCTATCGTGAAAGTCGACGAGTCGGTGACACATCTGAAATCTATTGTTTTAAGATGATTATGGAGACAACGACCCACACGGGAAAATTCACCGCCTTCAAATCGAACAATTTTCCACCCGAACCTGCACAAGTCAAAACTCGATGGCTTTAAAATAAAACGACTGTTCAATAACAAATTTTTTTCTTTTCTTTCGCTTCCACCCTGGAACGTAACTTTTTTTTTCAAAATAGCAAAGTAAACATGCAAACCATGGGATTTATTCCCCTGTCCGTGTTTGAAAAACCTACAAAAACATTAACAAACAAGCGAATACCGTCCGCCCACCAAAGCTGCCGTTAACTAGCTGCAAAACGAACGGTTGTCGAATTCAAGGACAAAATTCGGATATAATAGCCATGTTCTGCTTTACATGTGTTGTAAATATAATATATTATTAACATGAGAGATGTGTGCGATTATTGTCTCAACAACGATTACTCTTCAAACCGTTGAAACGTCTTGTTGTCTACGCGAGTGAGCTCGCCGTTAAAACGCAAAATAAAGAGGAACAAAAATACGAACACACATACAAATATTTTCGAAGGAATATCTTACCTTTAAAATACGACAACCATTTGACTATTTAAATCGAGATGAACATAAATTTGCAGAGTCAAATCAGGCGATTTCAAAGCGAGAGATGCACACACGCTTTCAACAAGAAACAGATCACCTCCAACAAGAGCGACGACGACATAAATCTTGTTTAAAATCTCCGCGAGTAGCCCAGCAAATGCTTACCCCTGGCCGAGAAAATACTCTTCCCGTCAGTTGAATGCATAAACCGCACAATTTGGCTGTTTAGATGAGCAAAGAAGACAAGGGAGAAGTGAACAAACCTTGAACAGATGGTTTCTTTGTGGATCGTGATTGGCGAAATCAGCATGAGGCGAAACAAGACGCGTTGTGATTGGCTGAAGTATTCTTAAATGCGTGAACCCTGTCATATCACCTGCGAGCTTATTTTGATTGAGGAGTTAAGTACATGTCAAACCTATTTCAACTACTTACATTTCTAATCCTAGCGTTAAACTCCTCAAATACAAATCAAGCCTTCCGAAATGCACCTTCTTCGCAGTAAGTAATTTTTACCAATCTGATGCTCTGGAACTGTGATCTTTCCCCAGGGTGTAATGCAGATCATTTTTTATTGCAAGTGAAATATTGAATACCACGAAACGAATAATGGTCTTGCTGACAACGATCACAGGCTCATTTTGTAAACACTTTTTCTTTCCTGTCAATCAAGCATTCACACTTCAAATCGTCGCCTTTCCAATAATTCGACGCTGAAAAGTAAATTTGCAGTTCGCAAGTCGTTTGCACTCAGAAAAAACCTGGGTCAGTCACAATCTCGCTGAGGGTAAGCGTTTTAAAATATCGACATTCGAGGCCTTGATGAGCGAAGCAGCTCAAAAATAATACATTACAGCTTTTGCGAAGTTCAACAACATTATTATAATTCATTTTTGTTATTGTTATACAAAATCTCGAATAGCAGAGACAATCGGAACGGATATCCAGAACAGCTTTAGGCAATCACAGTGGGGAAACATTTTAAAAACACATTTGACATAGGAAAAATATAGTACTGTAACTTCGAAAGGTGACCTTCAAGCTCTCCCTAAACCAAACATCATGGAGAGTTTAAAATAACCAAAACCTTAATAAATACGATTCACTCCACTCGTAATAGTTTCTGACTTAAGGACTCGACGTGATGTCGCTCAGTAGGGGGTGTTTAAAACATTTGCAGTCAATTCTTCAAGGCGTAACCGTATACGCAAATATAAACTAGATTTTGCTATTTTCGGACACAGCGTTCTCAGTCATTTAAAGCATTTTTTTTTTGTTTTGTTCAAATCGTCTGAACAGTAACAGGATAAAAAAATCCGGTGAAGAGAGGACTTCTTTGTTGATGTGTTATAGAGTTGTCTGTCTCATTTCGCTGACCCGGCGACTGCAAAACATGGAATTTGACAGACTTTCGAAAGAGAGCAAATATACTTCATTGGCACAAGCTGCATTAATTCAAAAACACTTTAAGAGTTTAACTTTCTAATAATCTGAATTAATTATTAGAAATATAAAAAAGAAGGAGCGCAATGATCGATGAATATTTCCAAAATACTATTGTTGTTTCAATATCTTAAAATATCTTCTGACCAATTAATCTCTCAATATTGACGTGATGTGAGTTTGAGAGCAGATATGAATAATGCTACTGGAAAAAGCGATTCAAATATAAAGAGTGAAAGAGCAATTTCGAGAAAAACGTTTTTAAACCTTTCTTACGAATTTTCTTAAACAATAACAAAATTTGGAGATGCGTGATAATTCAAAATGTTTTGGTAGATGTCGATCTTGCGTGGCTGTTCATGAAATTGACATGAAATAAACACTATTCCAGTTGAAAACATCAAGAGAGAGATATAGCTGCATTTTTTATGGTTTGATACACTTCCCCCGGTAAATTTTCTAGTAAAAATTATAGGAGGAATAATCAGGCTTTCTTCCTGCGTTACTAGAAAAATAACAATCAGTGCAGTTTACGTAGTTCCTGCTTAATGTGATATTCCACCGATACTTGCGGTTTAGCCAAACGTGTCATCATTGTTTTAAAAGCAGATATGCGAAAAGATCCCAGATACTTGAGTGAAGAACAAAAAAACAACACAACTGGCTTTCCATCGGTAAAAGGTTGCCGTTACAATTCATATTTATGCGTCCGTGCCCCAAAATAACGATTTAAAACTGTAGCAAGTGAAATGTCTGTTTGAAGTCATTGTGAATTGCTGTAATACCCTAATAAGATCGCCTAGTTTATAAACGCCAGATGACGCGTCGACCACAATATCTGATTAAAAGATAAGTACAAATTCACCTTTTCCTTCAAACCAATACTCCTCTTTAGTGATTCGCACAGTTAAATATCTGAATTCCGTGCTTTTGCAATGTAGGATCCTTTAGGTTCCTTTAGCAGGTCTAAATGCAATTATTACTAATTACAAAATCATTTAGAAGAATATAAACGCAAGCAAAACAGACACATGAATACATTACAAACATGCCGGCTTAATTCCTCTAATTAAACATTCATCAAAATCCATCCGAATGTATGGTGGTTTTGTCGTGAGCTCAGAGGTCGAGCCTTGACAAAAAGATGTTAAAACAAAAATGCTAACAGCTAGGAAGAATACATTCATCATGCCGTTCAACTGAGAACACTTTGAAATTCGATGCCGATATGTAATCTTCGACAGCGCACAACATGCTCGCAATAGTAGCGGTAGTTCCGTTTCTAAATTACCTTTTATAGTCCATTCACTCGCATGTTTTCCGAAGGAAAACTTCCCAAAATCTGTGTTGGCTTGAAAAGACCTAAAAAGCTCTCGTTCTAAAACGTTTCTAGTTCCTTTGGCTAGCGAAGATATTGCTGGAGACAAAAATTTAAAGGCGATTTCAACAGACATTCGTTGTGGCCTTCGACGCCACCGCACTGATCCGCAGCTCCAAAGATGCCGCTTTCACTTGTGTCCGAATTCACGCCACAAAAACAGGATAAACACAGCTTATAATCTTAATTATAAAAGCACGAGAAATGTAATATAGTTAATCTTACCTTTCGAGAAAGAGGTAGCAGTTTCGAAACAGTCGTCGTTGAGAGCAAAATATCTTGGTGTTTATCACCTGAGATCTGAAATAGAATTCTCGATATCACACATTTGCCTACTTAAATTGTCCCCTTGGGAGACGTTATTCATGTTTTAGCTAATCACAACCGGAAGTGGTCACAACAGCGCAATGTCGACATCGCCACGGACCCTACTTCTTGTTGTCTGAGCCCTATTCCTGACCTCAAGGACGTGCATTTGACTGCAACTGTAGTCTGTATTGAATTTGCTCAGTTTCATTAAAACGATAAATTTAAAACAAATTCGAAAAGTTATCATCCGTAGCGCACGCGGTTAGCAAACACAATAAACAATGAAATTGACATCACAAAGGCGACACTGAAGATTTCAAGTTTGTATTGCACCTATGGCTCAAAGGTAAAGTACACTTTTGATGATATTTTCTCGTCGAGATTTTAAGAATCGTATCGCTACTAAGTCCATGACTTTGGACGTCGCTTGGTGCGATTCGTTTTGCGTTTTTTTTTAGAGGAAAATGCAGGCCTTCAGAAAATGGGTCCATAGTTTTTCTTTGTTTTCCTTGACAGCTGCTGTTTTGCCGGGTAGAATAACTGATCAAGTTGATTTTCAAAATCAAATAAGAAACTATTACGTATTGTGAACGGCTTATTTGGAAGTCTTAGATACGTTTATTGGATAAGGATTCGAAAAGCGGAACCTTATGACCGCCGGGTACTTTTTTCTCACTCTTTGCAGCGAAGCATGCGCGATACCAATCGATTTTGTTTGCTTTGAATAGGAAGATAACTTTAATTTGCGCTTTTACTAATTTCAGCTGGGGAAATACTTCACTGTGCCAAAGAAAAAAATTCCGCGTTTCATTTACGGCCAATATTCCTGTATAAACACACAGTTAACACGCATCTAATGTATGTCGGATCACATGGCCGTGGTAAGTTTTAGCTGTTCTTTATTTTGATCTTTTATTCATGTGCGCACACGCGTTAAATTAGTTTTGTTTGTGGAACAAATGTTCTTTGAATGAATTGTTCGATGTGTGTATACAGACCCTTTTTCACACACGATAAAAAGTAATGTTGATATAGATCGCTGTTGAAAATCTCTCCACTGAGAAAACAGTTTGCTGAAAGTGCAACACTTAAAGCTATGTATGTTTTTAATTTCGCGAGAGAACGTTCGATTCGGTAGCGATTTTATTATTCGATTTTCTTCCCCGTATTTGTTTGATTTTTTTTGTTGTTGGTATCGTACCGACTTCTAGAGCGGTATTATTGGCTTAGTATCACAGATGACATCCAGCAACAAGAAACCACAGATAAACCAAAGTCACGAAGAGAACATAAAACAATTTCCTGAATTTCAGCACAAGTGCAGTTGTGCGTGCTGAGAGGACGACATGGAAGGACCTATGAATCTCTTTGGGGGATCTGCAAATACAGTGTTATGGTACCTTATTTTTAGCATAGATCCAGGACTCGGTTTCATGGTTACGGGCTCTTTTAGTGGAATAAATATTTTTGTCTTAAAGTAATATATTGTCAAGAGATCCGGAAATCCGCTTAGGATTTAAACCCAAGGGTTCTCTTTTCCGAAATACCGACCATATCCTTGGACAAAACAGGCGACGAAACATAACATACCTCTGTTTCATCAGTTTTTGCTTATCACAGGCCAGATCGTGTATTTGAAACACACCGCAGCTACGACAAAACCCACCCAAGAAATTGTTACAAACATCTGAAAACGATGAAATCTAACAACAGAGCGGCAATTTCTGCAATAAGCAGATCCAAAGGTCGTCTCTGAATTCGCAGTGACATCAGGTAGTTCCAAGTATTGTTACAAGAACCCTATGAATTATGTACAATATATCTGACCACAGGCATGTTTCACGGGAACAATTATCTTTCGTCGCAGCTGTCAGAAAATTATACAACACGATTTGATATCTGTCATCGATTGATAACATGATGGGTCTTGTCTAATGCGGAGTGTAGCACGCGACCTCTGTCATGCAATTATAACGAGCGTTACATGGCAAATACCATTTAACCAACCAACGCCTGTAAGTCTAATTGAATTAAATAAAGCCGTGAAGATACAGTAAATTAGAGTTTAAGGCTCGTTATCATCTTCTCGACCTGGACGTTCGTGTCATATTTTAATTTTCGCTCGGTGAATGTTAGCATAAGGGTGGCCAAGAGGCCATCTTTACAAGACGCAAAGTCATCCGTGTTTCCGCCACCCCCCGTTAAGAAAGAGGGAAAAAAAGTCGGAGTCCAAATTCCGCTGAAATGGAACGGAATAAAATTGAAGCCTTAAACGCCGAAGATTTTGCAAATGCAATTTCTTTCTTTTGTCAAACGAATACAGTTTAACAACAAAGGTAAACACAGAAACTTACCACTCCTCACTGAGAAAATTTGCCATATGGCACTTTCCAGACAAACTTCTTCGTAACAAGGGTAAAGATTGTAAACCAGGGTGAATTTCAAGTAATAATAGGAATATCCCAGTCCCCACCTCAAGGGATCCGAGCGCACATAACATTTAGAATATGCCGTCACGTTTCCGTTTTTACCATGAAATAGCCTTGGTTAACCCTTGTTCCTCTTGAAATGCGAGACTGTTTTGCTCAAAGGGGCGGAAAGAAAGCTGATAATTCTATGGCCTCTCTCAGATTTAAGTCGCATCAAGTCTGATCATTGTCTTTAAGTTTGGTTGCCAAAACTACCGGACTATCAGCATAAACAGTTGTTCGCGGTGATCAATATTATTCAATCAGATGCTAAACGCTTTATACTGAACGCTTTATCCTTGAAAGTATAATACTCATCAGGATTAAAAATATAACCAATACGACAGAAATAGCACGTTCTTACCAGGTTTTTACACGTACGCGCGCGAAGTCACGCATGTCGCGCGAGGAGGCGATAAGTCATGGAGCGTTTTTACTCAATCTGTTGTAGTCTCAGCTCTTGCAGTATTATCAACTTTTCATTTTCTTCATTCATGATGAAATCAGATAGGAATGTAAATAAAATGTAAATATTCAAGCTTGCGTGTAATAAGCTCGTTAGGAGAGTAAAATTACTTTTAATTGGAACAAATCTAGATGATTCTGGATTGGTTGGGAAAACATATACGATTACCACGGGGACTTAGACGCCTTATGAAATTTAGGACATCAGTTTTAGTAAAATACAGCAGGTCTCAGATGTGCTTAGTAGTAGTATTAGTAACTACTTCTGTATACTTCTGTATCTTGGTGGGTATACGTGCGTGACCAAAGAGGTCTACAAGCCTCTGGACTTGAACAATAAGTTGATAGGCAAACAATTCAAAAAACTTATTACAAAAGGGTAAACGGAAACGCGATTGAAACTATTAATGAGTATTCTTTTCCTCTATAGTTCAAATGACGGCATTCTGATAAAAAATTACTGTGTTAACGGCCAAAACATGGTCTTTATCAGTTGGTTTACAGACTCGGGTAATACATCGTTGATGTGTCGAACACAGAATTTGTAAAATACGGTTGACCTCCCAGTTAGTCTATTGTCCTCTGGAATATGTCAGCCTTGTCCGCATTTTCAGCTGTGCTACGCGAAAATCGAACCTTCCGACCCAAATGGCTTCATGTGATGACAAAAGGTGCAGTTTTAACAAAAAGGACGTTAGTTTCTTCAGGAATGTAGCCATATCTATTCCGATACATGCGCTGTTTGACCTGCAATAATGACCTCAATATTATGTATTTACACAAAAGTGATCGGTAATCTCAAAAATCTCGAATCCTCTTTAAATCTGTTCTTCAAAGATGCGTCGCGGCGACACAGACGAAAACACCAAGTCTCAACACAAATCCGCCCCCATTACGTCACAGATTTCCTTGGACGAAACAGAACTTACAAATAATGTTGCTAATTTTGCCCGCTTGTACATAATTCTCGTATCCAACATTCTTTCCTATTCTGTAACATAAACTTGAGGCTAATCTACCGCGAATCTTTAGTAATCATATGACCTAGACTGTCGACCTCTTGAAAGATTATGATTGAAACTAATGACGACTTTACTTGCATTCCATCAAATTGAAAAGGGTCTTAGGCTTATGCTTCTCGACTCTGGAATTCTAAACAGTGCATGAAACTCATTTCGGAATCGTCCACTTTGTTCCAAGTTCAAAAGAAACCGCTAGGAAAAGGTATTTTGAACAGGCGAATAAGTGGCAAAGAAACGAGAGAATAAAACTGTTTGTTTTCACAAGCCATCTTGTTCCTTTGTGTAAAAGATTAGCGATGCAATCATGGCTCTTAATCAATATTACATGCAACACCTAAAGAAGATATCAAACCCCTTACACGCGCAGGGTTGTAAGAACCCTGTTAATGCAGTGTACGAGAAGTTCTCTTTACAATTGTAACCCCGCTATTAACACAGTTTCTCACCTTATCAGACCTGAAAACGACGAGCAAAGCTCTTGGCTGGCAGTGATCTGCTACTTGAGCCGTGTAATGTGGATATGAGTGTCTTCACTGTACTACAAGAATGGCAGTTGTCATAGGGGTCAAATGATATTAGTGAGTGTCTGTCATACGGGAACAATTGATTCAGCACTTTATAAACCCCTCAGGGCTTAACATTATTATACACAACACGCAAAACTTTAGTATTATTTTGATCCAGTGTTTCAGCGAGTTTTAAATTCCACGTAAAATGTAGGGGTTAGAAGTGAAGTCTTGGTAAGGATGTCGTGACTAAATCAATCTTGAAATCAATGGTATTTGGTAATTAAGTTTTGAAGAGTTGATCTATGTAAACATAAGTAAATGATGATGAATTTTATCACGTTTCCCACAGGAATGCGTGTTTATTCAGCGTTACACACGACATTAATGAACCGTAAACTTTTAATGAAAGCCTGCTAAGTTAATTCCTAGTAACAGAAGAAAATTTGGTGTGGAACAGAGCATACTGTTTGCAGAGTTTCCTGCTAAAGACTACTTCAATTATCAAATTTGCAGGGTGTAAAAGACATTGAGTCTGATATTGTATCACATGACATTCGTTTGTCAACAGAGGGCAAAAGGTGTAAAACGCTGGAAAAATAGCGACCTTTAATTTTAACAGTGACTTAAATCTCACAAGATGTTCAAAGTCATACATCCAAAATTAACTCCGAAGAGCTACAAATCGAAGCTTGTGATAAAGTTTTGCATGGGCAAGTACTGCCTTGCTTAATTTAGCAATGCTGTCAGCCACTCGGAGAGATAACAGAGCGACTGCAGACAAAACATCTTGAAAAGTATCTACGTCTTCTTCGGCTATGGGCGTGCCGGAGATGCCTGAGCCTGTCAATCATTCTGTTTCGATCGTTTCCTGTATCCTAGCAAGCAAATGTGTGATTAAGCGAAAAGAAATCTTGACGCAAATGATATTGATCAAGCTAGTTCGAACCATGAAACTCAAAAGAGCTTCGTCACTTGTTTCAATATCTCGCAAATTTAGCCTTAAATTTTTCAAGACTGACATCTGCAACCTATCTCAATATTCTTCAATTTTATCCATGCGTGTTTCGCTTTGTTTTACATCTAATTCTAGAGGGTTTACCCACCGTAGCAAGCTATCATTTAAAAAGTGTATTCTAATATGACGCAGTTTTCTACCTCATCAAAATGACCTGACGACCCAAATTACTTGTGACGAAGCAGTTTCTAAGTTTCAGTTCCGGTCTGGACCCATCACAAACTCTCCCAGGGAAGCGGCGAAGGGAGGAGAGGGGGTTATTCCACCGGCGAAAAGAGCCCATTAAGTAATGGGCTCCTGGATAAACACGTAATCCACAAAAAGCTCCCTAGGATTAGAAGGAGGACTCCTAAAAATCCCCTGAATAATTGCTTACTTAAAATCATGACATCAGACGGATAAGTGTCCTGGTACCGATGGTGTGCTGACCGCGGCAGATCTTAACTGAGTAATCTAGATTATTAATTACCTTGCACTGATCTGATCACTCATGTTAGGTCAGTCCCACATGAACAACAATCCTTGTCAGATCTAAGTTTTCCAATTAAAGCCATTCGTGATTTTCACTCGGGTTGAAGTCGCATCGAGAACTTTGAATATGACGATATAAAAAGACAGCTCGTGAAGTTACGAGCCAAAATGAAATTTGTGATACAGGTTGACAGAGGAGAGTACATGTACATCAATTCTTTATTTGCGCACCGCAACAGCAAATAACATATTCTCAAAATAACTATGGTGAAGGAAAACACGTGGTCACGTGTCAGAGATTTATTTAGGATCCGATTAGTCCCAAGGCACGACAAATGGTAAATCTCAGATGAAAAGTTTCTGTTATATCAAAATCGCTGTTAAAATGGACAATTTCAGTGATAAAACGTGAACTCCATGTCATATTGTTCAGTTGTCACTAGAATATATGGAGGGTACTAAAGCAGTCAGGACGGCAACGCCGAGTTAAACTTTTTAAAAGTGAATTCATACTTTTATTTGGAACTTCGCAAATGCAAATGGCTAGAGGCGTTAGCCTTCTCCTATGCGGCGCCACGCTCAACTTTAGCAAAACGTGTGTTGGCGGTGTTAAGTTCCCAATATAAACTTAGGTCTCCGTACTCAGACAACGCAAATATTCGTGATTTTTTTTTTGTAGAGGACTGCAAAGAAATGTTCAAAGTTTCAAAACGCACGTGCTAAGCAGCTATTGTTTTGCCCAGAAGGCCTCCCTGGTTGACATCGCCCTAGGTGATGCTAAGGCAGTTAAAAACGTCATTCACGGAATGTAAATGACCAAAATGTATTTCGACAAGAAGACTTTAAATTACTTTTAAGAGTGAAATCAATAGAGCTAATTGGAAGGAAGGTCTCTTTAAGTGGCTCGTATGTTAAAGGAAGAAAAAAGTTCAATTGATATCTGCGCGTGCGCGTGAAAAGTTTGGAAATTGGAACACAAATATCTTAGGTAGTATCATTGCCTCAAGATTTCATGGTGTGAAATTGCTCTATATTTTTACACGCTGTCTTAATCTGATATGTCTACCAGGCCCGCAAAAATAGAAATATATCATTTTAAAAAAATATTTAAACATCATCCAAGTCACGCGAGAATCAAAGCAATCACTGACGTAATTAATCATACGATGTTTTGACCCGCGCTCAGGCTCGAGTCGACCGGCATCACAAACCGACGAAACCATTAAGGTTATACTTTATCAGACTTCCGGCTGGGGGAACCAAGCTTATTATCAGAGTAATAGACTGAACTATTTATACCACGCGAGGAATGAATGAACGTGTGCGCTCCCTTAAGAGGTTCTTACGGGATATCAGCTTCCCTAATGACCCTTAATCGGCTTAGTCTCTTATCTCACGTGACCTCTGCGTGACTCTTTAAGCCTTAGGTCTCCTTGGCCCTAAAAATTTTGCCCATAGTACGAAAATGCGGGTTAGTTTATGGAAAAAGTAAGCGACATAAATCGTACTCAGCTTTGTCGGTTTTTTTTTTGTTTTTTTTTGTTTTTTAAACTAACGAGGGGTAACTTCTTATATGGAGCCCATTTCTCCTGGCAAGTGCAAGTGATCGAGTGCTTCGAAATACGTCAGTTTTTATCTACTATCAATTGGAACAAATTTTATATTTCATCCCCTCGAAACTCCGCCATCCCCATAGGCCTTAAGGGATTGCTTCCAAAATTTGGCACCAGATTGACCAGACTACCGAACAAACCTTGGTCATGAAACGTTCTGAATTTACAGCAAGCCATCTATTAGAAGATGAAAGTTTGAATCTTGTTCTTAGTCCTCCAATACAACGTCTTGATGATGGACGCCTTGAATTTTACCAATATTTTCTCTACTGTTTTTCAAATTTTAACACAACAGGTGTTTGCTGGTTCAAAAATGCCCGTGCAGCTGCGCCACTTGCAACTGCTGTGACACTTGGAATACCCGGGACACTTGGGGTATGTAGGACAGCTGGGACAGTTCTTGGACACTTGAAGGTGATGGTTCATTGGAATGGACCTCGCCCTCTCGCAAATTGGCTTCCGTTGTCCCTGATAACCGAAGGTCAGATCGCGTGGAATCGGAGCGCAAAACTGTCTAATATCCCATGTTGTACAACAACAAACATTGTTGTTCGATTTATCATCTACGGGTTTATATCGAATTAATTTGATGGCCTGCTCCCAGTTGGCTTGTTAGCTCAATTGGTAGAGCGCTGCACTAGTATCGCAGAGGTCAGTGGTTCGAATCCCGTACAGGCCTGAAATTTTTTTCAGGTCTGATTTCCACTATTGCTTAAATAGTGCTTTACTGCGAAGGATCGTTCTTATATACATCCCATGTTGTGTTACTGAGAGGAGCGAGAAGGCTGAACTCCAAAAAAGGGTAACGCGGTATCTATTATAAATTGATCCAAGGTACAAGAACTTCAGCTCTTATCCTTTCATTTGCCCTGTATGACATAAGAAGGGAGAAAAGCTGGCTATATTTTAAAAATCCCTTTTGCACTATTCTCGAGCCGAAGTCGACTACTTTGCTAACAAGGAGCCGAAAAGATCCTGGGCTCGAGATTGATTTTTTTCAAATTAGTCTTCTTTCTTGGTCTTTGCTCATAAGGCCTTCTCCTCTTCAGACACTGATAAAACAGAATCTCAACCTACCACTCACTGCAGCCCCAGAAGGTACCACTGCTCATCAAAAGAAATGATACCTTTTTCAAGTGCATGATTTGATGCATTTACAGACAAGCCTGTATTAAACGCACCGTTTCAGCGATCACCCTGTATCAAGCCGTCATTTGCCAAAGTCCCAGATTTGTTTCCGCTTAATCACTGTAATCTTCACCTCTATGAAGCACTCACCTCCCAAAGGCCTTTTTTATTGTCCTCCACCTGTATTGAACGGTCACTAAGTAAAGTAGAACCGCTCAAATAGAAATAAGCATAATGTTTCATACTGGGGTTTCTCTAAAGATCATCTGACCCTCGTTTTAGAACGTCAGTTAAGCGCTCTCTGTATCTGAGCCTGGTGCGATCTTGCCTCACTTGGCTATGCTAGTGAAGTGTGGACGCCTCTGCACATAGGTGGTTTACGCACAATTGAGGAAGTTCAACGTCGAGCAATAAAGTATATCTTAGGGTATCCAGACGTCCTAATTCCTTACAAGGAAAGACTTATTAAACTGAACCTCTTGCCAGTATCTTGCTAACATGAAATCAGGGATTTACTATTTTTCATTTAAGGCCATTAATGGCTTGTATAACATTGATATTACAGAGTTTGTCCAACCTAAAGTCAAAACCAGATCCACTCGTCAAAGCTGCTCTTTAGACTAGCAGCCTTTAAAATGCAGAACATTACTTTTTCAACGTAGATAATAATAAATAATAATAACAATCTTTTATTAGGAAGCTCCATCACAATAATGGTTTACATAGAGGTCCTAAATACTAGATGTGTATTATATAAAAATACAATTAAAATATAAAAATTGGAACTAAAATCGAAATATAAAAATGATTACAACATATACACTGCAAAGATTAATTAAAAAATACTTAATTATAAAAAGCAGAAAAGAGACACTTTTTAAAAATTGGCAAACTTACTGAGTTTCTTATAGTTCTCTCTAACTCATTAAAGTCTTTGAAACAGTGATACCGCGAACGATGTTTTCCCCAATTGTATTTGATTTTGGGGAGCTTTATAGTATCGTTATTGTGCGTATTGTAGGAGTGCATATCACTCTTTCTTACAACGTCCAAAGAATGATTAATTCCCCCATTAATACACTTGTATGCCTACATCGATGACATTTCCTACGTTCTTCAAGATTCAGCCATCTCAAGACTGTTAATGCATCAGCGGATGAGGAGTGAAGTGATCTATCTAATACCAACTTAGCTGCTTTGTTTTGCAGAATTTACAATTCCTTCATTAGTGTGACATTGTCCTTGTCACCCCAGACTAAATCAGCATAATCAAAAATAGGTAGCCCTAAGCTATTATAAAAAAGTAACCGGGCATTATAAGGTAAATAATACTTAATCCTACGTAAAAGACCAAGGTTCTTATTAACCTTACATGAAATATACTCAACATGGTCGGACCATGTAAAAGTTGAGGACAACATCACTCCCAAATATTTAAAACTAGTTACAGAATTTATATTAGTGTCAAAAATAGATAATGAGAAAGAGGAAATACCAACAAGTTTCCTATTACTACTTATAATCATGGATCTTGTCTTAGTAAGATTCAAAGTTAGCTTATTTCCATGTAGCCACTGGGCAACTTGCAAGAGATCATCATTCAATGCTTCTTCCAACACGTGTGGTTCCTTAGCAAAGTAGTACAGGACCGTGTCATCAGCATACAAAGTCACCTTGCAATTCTTTATAGCCAGAGGAAGGTCATTAATAGAAATCAAGAAGAGAAGCGGTCCTAGAAGACTCCCCTGTGGCACCCCAAAGGTCATCGAGAGAGGGTCAGACATAGCATCACTACAAGTAGTCCGCTGTTTACGATGACTCAGGTAGGACTTGAACCACTGTAGCGTGCTGGGCGAGACACCGATAGCCGACAATTTAGATAATTATAACAAGATCTTATGGTCAACGGTATCGAATGCCTTGGTCAAATCTAAGAACACTGCACCGCACACTCTCCATATGCAATAGGACCTCATCTGCAAAACTGATGAGAGCTGATGTTGTAGACAGTTTGGAACGGAAGCCAAATTGTTTGTTTGAAATGAGGTTATTTGAATTTAGAAAGTCATAGAATTGGAAGTGGACGACTTTTTCCAGTATTTTACTCATCGTTGGCAGAATAGAAATTGGGCGATAATTTGACGCATCTATCCTATCTCCAGTTTTGAAAAGTGCAGCCACTTTCGAGCATTTCCATATTTCAGGAAAATTGCCAGTGCGAATAGAGAGATTCAGAACTTGGTGATCGAGGGACAAATAGCACGCGCGCCACACTTTAAGAGTCTCGCACTGATGTTGTCCAAGCCAATAGCTTTATTTGTCTTCAGAGAAAGCAGATGCTTGAGTACTGTTTCCTCATCAACTTCGTAAAGTGAGAAATACTGTAGTTTCGTGACCGATCTGACTGGGAACATAACAGCAGCTGATATTCTATTTGCAAGACTTCTGCCAATGGAAGCGAAATAATAGTTGAGCAAGGATGCAATAGAGGCTAGAGTGGTGTGTTCAACACCATCAACTAAGATACATTGTGGGCTCGACTGAGGATTTAGTCTTGCAAGAAGACACCTCATTCACCACCTTCCAGATCTTCCCTGAATCCCCTTTTGCCTCTAGAATCAAGTCACAATAATACCTGGATTTTGCTGCCTTGAGTTCGCGATTGACCCTATTTCTTAGCTTCCTACAGCAAGCCCGGTGAAAAAAAGAATTGGTTTTCAGACCTTTACGATGGTGAAAATCACGATCCTTCATCACCTCGCTAATTTTTTCATTCAACCACGGGAGCGGAACACCTCGTATTTTTCGCCTCTTTACAGGCGCATGCAGGTCAGCTATTTCAGAAAACAATTGATTCCAAATAAACACAGCGTCGTCGATGTCTTCCTCGTTTTCAGTAACATGCCATGGGAAGCTATTCAATAGATATTTCCAATAGAACTGTTAAATTATGGAATTCCTTGTCTTCGTCAATAAGAACCCTACCTAGCGTTAATGCTTTCAAAGCAGCTTTAGTTAAATATTTTGATAAGAAAGCACTCATTGAAACGTTTGATCAGGATAATGTTTATACTTGGAAATCATTGTGTCCTAAGTGCTATTCCAGTACGAATTTAAGCAGTTTTCGTCAGGTGTTGTTTTTAGTAGATATTAATGATCATTAGTCTTTAAATAAGAATTGATATATATCTTTTACACGTAAATTCTTATATTATGTACATATCCTTTGATATTTTAGTGAATTATCTATTTTATTCGTATTTTACTTAAATTCTCCCTTGCCACTATTTTTATGGGCTTTCACCTAGTTGAAGCTCGCTCTATCGTGACTGTCCCTCATTGGGTTTTTCTCTCCACTATTGTTATTTTTCGGTTTTTCTTTTTTCTTCTTCTTCTCTTACCAATTTACATCAAATATCATCTAACTATTATTTATCATATTTATCATATTTATACGTTATGTCCTCAATGAAAGTCGAATAAATAAATAAAGTACAACTTCTCATTTATCCCCCGAGATCGACGTTAATTGCATTTAGAGTGAGTTTTTGTACATCAAGTTCTCAATTATGGCATAAAATGTCAATTTCGTCGTTTTTGAAAGTACCTCTATTCTGTGGAACTTGTGAGTAAGTGCCGTTTCTCGTGGGTGACCCCTTACTTGGGATAAGGGTAGATTGCGTGACTCCATCCGAGTGCCGTCGCATATGCCGAAGATTTCCGATACTTTCCGTCATTGGTCGTTCCTCTTCGGTCGTCTCTGATTACAGAAAGAAGAACAACGCTTGAATGGTTTGTTCATATTCCTGATCCTGAATTTGTTTTTCTTGGCGAAATATGGGTGATCAACACAAGTATTTGAAGAAACGAAAGAAGAAAGAAGTAAGTTAATTTTAGGTCATCTTTTGTTCATTTCTAGAACGATATATGGTTAAAGAAACGAAATTTTGTGATCCTTAGCCCGGCGATTGTGTGCGTTCCACGTTTGTTCCATATCGTAAGTCCCATACGTTTGGCAGAATTTTGCCGAAGGAAGAGAAGTATTTGACTTAGAATAACTCAATGTGTTCAATCCTTACTAATTTAGGTGCGAGGTGACCCGGAAGAACCCACTAAAGAAGAAAACGAAGTAGGAAAATATCTGAGATGGAACTGTCCTTCAAAGCCGTCAACGTTGATGGGTGAAAAAGTTGAATATTTCATCGGTAGGGAACGCTTTTTTTGAAACTTCATTGTTCTCCCTAATAGCAGTTATTGCTATTCAAGTATATGAGGCAATTCTATTGATTTATTTCACAGAACCACAGGCTTTTGGCTCTCCTCTTGTCTAGACTTACGTAAGCGTATTTACAGCGAACTACAAAATGAGAAGTTTCAAGTTCGGTGAATTTACTCGTTACTTAACGTTTTAAAGAACGCATGTTTCCCCATGAAATTCAAATAATTGAAACCATTTCTATTGCGGTATAGTATATAAGGGTTCAAGTTTTTGTCGGAGTTGTCGAGAAGTGAGCGAGCGACCATAAACATAAACGAAATAATTTATCGTTGATCTTGGGCAACTTCGTGTTTGCCTCCGTCTCGATCTTCGATGAGTGGTAAAAAATTGGTTAGATGCCACGAAGTAAGTGGCAAAGCCTTAACCATGTGTTGTAGGTTGAAAGTCCGAAGACTTTTCTCGTCCTTATCGAGGGAGATGCTAACCTTCTCTCGGCTCATACAACACGACTTGCTAATGATACTCCCTGGCTTTTATTATGCTTTGTACTACAAATCTCCTCTTTGTGGTACATCTTTTGTTTGAATATTTAATTATCCCTTTTTGGCCGTACGTACTTATTGGGAACTCTGTTATTTAGTACTCTTTAAAGCTTTCTGAATGTACCATTATTTTTATTCCTAATTCCCAATTTGTATTATAACCAATTAATTTAGTTCTCACCTTTTATTACTAATAAGGTCTTTCTGAGAGTTGCAATGTTTTTTTTTTGTTCTCAGTTTTTTGGGATCAATGATATTACTCACGAAAATTCTTTCCTTAAGTTTCAAGCCTTATCCTATCATGAAAAATTCAAACTTTCAAAAATTGTTTTTGTTTTTTGCAGTTTTTGTGGATGAATGAAACTTTTTATTGTTTGTCTCCGGATGTAGAGTCAGGCTATCACAATGTTTCGAATACTGCTAGTCTATTTAAGGTGACTTGGTCAAAAGGCTGCATTTTGCTAGTTATTGCACCTTGGTTTGTTGTGATTAGTTTGTTTTGGCATGCACTTCCTGTTTGGAACCAGTTTAGTTATTGACCATGACCATCAGAGGCCATCCACGTAAGACTTCATTCTAATAACATCAATAGAAATAGTAAGGAAATAAAAAAAATTCCCTGGAGTGGATGCTTGGCACAACAGCTTGTCAGTAACAAAGCAAACCTATGAAGGAACAACAACTAATTGTTGGAATAATAATAAGAATTGGAATGCCCTAAGATAGTGTGCAAAACACGTGAACTTTGATCTCAAGACCTGATGAAGACTACTAGTATGGTAAAACCATGGTATTAGAACCAAAGTTCTTCAAGTTAACCTCTACAGGTTCTTATATAAATGTTGCTTACTGTGAATTTAGGCTGCTAGGTTCTTAATTTGGTTCTTAATTTTTGTTCAAAACAATGATGTATCATTGGCCACCACTACATTGAATCATTTTTGCATTTTTTTTTTTAATTACACAGTTAGAGAACAGAATTCCCAGGTGAATTATGTATGTGCCTCCAATTAATATCAGCAGTAATCTAAGTTTTGTATACAGAGTTAACTGGAACACAAAATCATAACCATAAAGTCAATAAAGGTTTGTCCTTCAATTTATGTTTTTAGTGAAAAGTAACAACCATCTTTTACAAAAGTATGTTCTCAGTTATAATGCAATAAAACTAACAGTGTTCATTGCTATTTTTTGTTGCCTTTTTTGTATTGCATGTGTTCTAAGAACCTGTTTAGATTTTATTGGTTCTATGTAAAGGGGGCTTAATTAGGAAATTTTAGGCTAATAGTTTCTTAAAGGGATCCTCCAATGTTTTTGAAAATATCACTTAAAATGCTCTTTAAGTGTCCAAAAGTAGATTTTTCAGACAGAAAAATGCTCTCTCCCCTTAGATTTTTTGTTTTGGCCTCTCAAAAGAGGCCTTCATGACCAGTTAGAACGTCCCATGGTCACCATTTTGATTGGCACGCAAGGCTCTCTGGGGTGATGACGTAAAATGGTTGCTCAATCCCCTTGCCCTCGGTAAAATTGGTAGCAAAATGCTGCATTGCGTTGCTTTTGAGTGTAGTATTCAAGCTAAAAACAGGAAAGGGGTAAGACTCTTCAAAGCAATGCTGTTCAAAGTGCTTCGAACACAGACGCGAGTCTTTGGGCAAGGATGTCCTTCCAACAGCATGAATCCAAGCTCATCGAATCGCTGCATCATTTGGAAAATCGTGGAAACGAATTTTGGGATCGTTTTTCCTGTTTTTAGCTTGAATACTACACTCAAAAGCAATGCAATGCAGCATTTTGCTACCAATTTTACCGAGGGCAAGGGGATCAAGCAACCATTTTGTGTCATCACCCCAGAGAGCTTTGCGCGCCGATCAAAATGGCGACTGCGGGACGTTCAAACTGGTCATGAAGGCCTCTTTTGAGAGGCCAAAACAAAAAATCTAAGGGGAGAGAACATTTTTCTGTCCGAAAAATCTACTTTTGGACACTTAAAGAGCATTTTAAGCTATATTTTCGAAAACAGTGGAGGATCCCTTGAAATGGTGGGTGCACTTGTTTTTACTGTATCTCACTTTAAACATTGGAATCAGTACATTTGATAGCCTGACTCTACATCATGAGACAAATGCTTAAATGTGTGATTTCTTTTTGGGAAAAAACAATTTTCAAAGGTGAATTGCAATGGAAGAAATCACACTAAAGAAGCCTCACAAAATTCAAACCTGTGCCTACCAGATATTATTTAACACTAATACTATCTGAGCTACCAAGCCACATGTCAGGAGTAAAGAAAATGTGGCTATGACCATATTCCTTTACAGGAAGGAAGAACCTGTAAAAGCCAGCTTTAGAAAGTCTCTACATATGCCAATTTACATTTATCAACTCAGTAGATAAAACCAAATTATCTGGTAATACCCCCTACTGATGCTTTTGAAACTAACCCCTTTATTTTTTATGTCAAACATAGTTGAACATGGAGTGTTCAAAAGAATTCAATAGGATTAAGAGCCTTGGTTTTCTTTTCATACTCTTAGGATCTAAGGCCATAGATTGTCTGATGGATTCCAAGTGGGCATCTGGTACAGGAGGAACTGAGATATTGTTTACAGACCGTGTATCTGTGGAGATGTATCTGGATAGGTATGCCACCTTAAAACATGACACATTGCTTATTTATTGCATTTTTCTTCTGTTTTTACTCCCAGTTGGATCATTTTATGAATAAAAGAGGAGTCATTGAACTCCCAACCATTAAACTCCCATGAATGTCCAAGACAGAATTTCACTTTACCATGAATATACTATCAAGCAGACAAGGGATGAGAATAGAGAAATATATCCATTAGGGAATTATTAGTTGATCCAAGGGCAAATTCTCCCAACTAACGTGATAAGAATTGTATGACAGAGAGTAACGAGAGTTACCAATAAGATCATGGGAGAGAGAGGGTTGACCAAACCAACAATTCCTGAATTAGGATCAATTAATTTAAAACATGTAAGGCATGGGCATGGGTAATTCCATGCACTGGGAGATTTACATTTGTAGGAAGCTGCAAGTAAAATGGAAATGTCTTAAGTTCTACAGGTAAGGTAAAGTCTGTTTACGAGCCTAGTGGCCCATTAGGCTGGTGCTTAACTCTGGTTTCTGTAGCATGAAGCGACTAGGAGTATTTCTACTCCCCCCTGGATGGGATGCCAGTCCATCGCAGGGTTACCTCCAGCATTAAATTGCCGGTACCCATTTATACACCTGGGTGAAGAGAGGCACTGTGAGAGTAAAGTGTCTTGCCTAAGAACACAACACAATGTCCCGGCTGGGGACACGAACCCAGACCACTCGATCCAGAGTCGAGCGCACTAACCATGAGGCCACCGCACCTCCACTAAGTCCTACAGGGCTGCATTTTTATTCTTTAACCCTGAGAGTAACCAGCATCTAATTTCTCCTTTACTATGTCACCCCTGAATTGTATGTTATGGTCATGAGAATAAAGGAAATAATCACCAACTTAAGAAGTCTTAATTGTTGAGCAAATTCTCCTCGTCAGCACCTCAGAAAATGTATTGAGACCAGTATGTAGAATATGCAGACTGGTGTATTTTATTTTTTTATTATTTTATTTTTATTTTTATTTAATTATTCACCCAAAGGTGGGTGTAAATACAATAGGACTCTTAAGTCCCCTCCAAGATATTTACACCCTAAATGTAGGGGTGTAGGAGTGTTCAGGGCTAACAAATGATTCTCACTGGCATTAGCTCCTAGGCTTAAATCGAGGTTTATGTTGAAAAATATGTCACTGTTTTTCTAGGTTGTTGATGTTGGGATTCTTTAATCGTGTCTTTCGACATAAGAAAGTGAAGAAAACGAAAGAAGAAAAAGAAAAAGAAAAGGCAGAAAAAGAGAAGGAAAAGGAAAAGGAAAACGAGAAAGGGAGTGCAAAGGAGAAAGATGAATCAGAAGGCAAAAGATCAAAGAAGAGACTTAAAAAAGAACACTCAGAAGAAGGAAAAAAGGTAAGTATTTTTTTGGCAAAATTACTACCTCTACTTTGCATGATTAAACAAAGTCAGCCATCAGCAATACTTCCTAATTTGCCTCAGTATGAGATTTAAAAAGTTCTGTAAAAGTAAGGTGGAGTTAGGTTATGAGGGTAGTGGCACACTTGACCAGAGAATTATCTACAGTTTCCAAAGCATAAAGCAACTACCCTTACCAAAGTAAAAGTATGGGTCTGATATGGCAAATTATGGCCCTTACGTGGCCCATATATGGGTAAGATATGGAATGGTTAGACCACCATATGGGATTGATATGGTGCCCAGTTTTGTGAAAATTCAAGCTATGGGAAGCATATGGGATTGAAAGCCTGAGAAAAGATTTGTATGGTAATACTATGGGAACAAGGTGCCCATACATATTCCATAGCAATGGCTCATCTGCTTCACTTTCCTTCTCTATGGGAATGATATGGGACCATCACATTGTGTGGGATAACTATGGGAATCAAGTGCCCATAGGAATTCCATATAGCAGCTGGTAATTAAAGCATGCACACTGGCTTTACCTGCTCTATGGAAATGATATGGGATCATTTTACTGCATGGTAAAACTATGGGAATAAGTTGCCCATACTTATTCCATAGCAAATGTGTGATGTAGGATTACATCAAATGTTATGGAGATTCCACATAATTTCACATCTAGAAGAAGTCTAGGAATATTTAGGTGCTGGCAAGCAATGTATGCAATATCACTGCTTGCATTTCCATACAATTGTATAAAAGAAGCATCAAATTTAAGGGCAAAAACAGACAAGTCAGTCAGTACTTTAGCACGATTTCTGAACACATAATACAATGGGTGCTTTTGACAAAATTGGAGGTGTTTGGATAGCAGAAGAAACACTTTATCAAATGTTTGATATGTTTGCTTGATTGAACAGAAACTACAGAATCAGGTTGCCATGCTACAATCACTGTCATGGTTTTTCTTTGACAACAACATTGACTTTATTCTTTTTTTAAAATGCAAGAAATAAAGGCTTTTGTAGCCCGCAGTTAGCAAAGCTATTCTAGGCGGGCTACCTAAACAGACGCTGCATTGTTCTCGCCTGTTTTATATAAAAGCTTCCAGCTACTTTGTATAAAATTTTTAATTTCTAAGGATGTATAAATAGACTTCACCACACAGAAATAATACTGTTAAAAGTACTTCACAGATTTCAATATCCTTCTTTTCTTTTCAAAACCGCAGTTACATTAATTAATAGTTTACTGTACATTAATCTCGTTCCAAGTGATTTGGAAAATGAGCTGCATAATGCACCTCACTGTCTGAAAATGCCATATAAACACAGACATCAATAATGTTTTCAACTGGAACGATAACGAACAAATGCCTGTGTGGGTGGCGCAAGGAAATGATGTGACTCACTGGTCTCCCAAGCACTTCATGTTGCTTGCAGAGACATTGGCTGCTTCTTGACAGTGGCTTAACCACAGCGCCACTGGAAATCCTCGAACCAACTGGTGCTTTAAAGAAAACCTCTATTTGACCATATTCAAGAGAGGGATGTTCATCCAATCTGTAGGCAACTGTGAATGTATTTCTTCTGGAAACCCTCTTGTACTGTTTTGAATGAAGTACAGCGCTTCCAGCTTGGAGTCTTGTAAAGAACTTCACAGATGATAAAGAATCCAGGCCTAGGGATGATTGAAGATCATCTTGAAAAGGCTCAGTCATAAAGCTGCCACTCTTTACTGCACCGAGAGCATAGAAATCATCTTTCAGGTGAGTTTTGTTGCTCCTTTAAAAGAACATAATAACAATAAGAATTTGAGATACTAAGTTCTCCTACATAATTATACTGGTAAAATGAGGGTGACAAATGTAAATGTTGCTTACATTCAAAACAAAAGCATCACAGTCAAATGAGTATCATTTTAAGAGTTGAAAGGCCCCCTAAATTTTAAAATAAATATTTTTTCTTCCTCTCACCTACAATAATGGTATAATCAGGGAAAAGCCAATGATGAGATAACCAATTGCAAAAAGATTTGAAGTGGATCACATGAGCACAGATACAACTATAGTCACTATGGCAACTCTACCTATTAAGCTGTCCTTGAAGGCGCATTACTAAATCTTTTGCACTTCCTGGAGGCATCTCCTTGATGAGCTCTGGGAGTTGCTGTTGACTTGTGACAGCTGTCATAATCTAACAATACATTCAAAATTATGTATCAAACAGCATGAGCAACATTTTTAGATATTAATATTTCAGTTGATGAAATAATAAAGACCAAAACAGGTCAGTTCTGTTCTTAAAATCTTAAGCTTCACGCTTCTTGTTTTCTCTCTACCTTCCTTTTGAATGCTTGTCAAACAAGCTATCCTATTTGACCTTGTTGCTATATCAACATGAAATCATTTTCCACAAAAGTCCACTAACCTGACCAGCTATGTTCTGAGTCCCATGGAAATAGTGGCCAATGTCTCCATTCCAGTCCTCAAATACGAAAAGAGAACTAGACCACAGGGGACCATGATTAAGGACAGATTCCTTCAAGTGCAGCAACATGTGCTGATTCATAAGAACGTAACGTGAACCTATGGGAACAAAATTTGTATTTTAAGGTTAGTCTTAGGCTGGTTTTCAATGAGTAAGACTTCACATGACTTAACTCTATGCTTTATGGGTAAAAAAAAAGTCTGTTTAAGAGCCACGAGGCCCATCAGGCCAGCACTTAACTCCAGTTTCTTTGGCATGAATGAAGCGACTAGGAGTATTTCTACTCCCCCCTGGATGGGATTCTAGTCCATTGCAGGGTTACCCCTGGCATTAAATTTGTCAGTACCTATTTGTACATCTGGGTGAAGTGAGGCACTGTGAGAGTGAAGTGTCTTGCATAAGAACACAACACGATGCCTCCGGCCTGGAATTGAACCAGACCACTCAATCCAGAGTTGAGCGCACTATCATGAGCCCACTGTGCCTCTTGTGCTTTTGGGTTGGGAAAGTTTGTTGTTGAAAATGGCAATCAATTAACTAGAAAGTAAACAGGTAGCATGTAATAACGGAGGCCACTGCACAAAATGAACAGATTTGTAATGTATATCAAATAATTAATGTACATTAAAGTTAATAAACTTTTATTTCTCATATTCAGAGGATTTTCACCTTAGCTTATAATTAGGTGCTGTTGTAAGTAAACAACAATCAAACCTTCACTGGTTTACTAACCATAATATGCATCAAACATCTCCACAAAATGGATCAAGAGATTACCAGCCAATTCAAGTTGTTCTGGGGATATAGATCTTCCTGAGAGTAAAACAATTCCACCAACCAATAAAGCATAATGCTGATAGTATTCGTCATCCAAGATACCTTTCATACAGGGTAGTGAATAAAAATACAGCCAATTTCGGTACTCGGTTGCTGCAAAAGATCAAATACAGGTACCAGTACTTCAATTTAACTAAAAACTCTAACAAATAAAATATACACTACAGTCAGTGGAACATTGATTTAACAAACCTCTGTTTTACAAAGTCCTCAATATAACGAACAATATTCTTGAGCCAAGCCACAGTTAGGTAGTGATATGTATGGAACATGTATAATGAATGTAATACGCAAACCCAAACACAAAGTCTACTGTCAACACAAAACAGAAGATGAATGTGGAACAGACCAACAGCAATAAAAATCCTTTAATCTTTGCAACTCAAAACGTAGCAATAAGCTGCACTAATTAGGTGACAAAAAAGTTGGCAAGATATACATGTGTACCTTTACAAATCAATCATGAAGTATACCTTATTATTAAAAACTGGATCATTGGATAATGCAATTCAAGACTTTTTATTGGGTTAGCCATTGTGTTACATGAGCCAATATATCACAATCTACAAATATGGTAAGCATTTGCAGCAGCTTAAAATTAAAAGGGAGATAAAAAATTTGAAATTTGTCTAATATAATTTTATTGGGGAGTTTTAATAAAACTATTGTTCCACTCATACTTGGATATGAGACGGCTATCATCTCATATCCAACGTGTACTCATGGATTAATTGTTAAATATAACTTGCATTTGGTCATTTTCTCCTCAAGTTTATTATATGAAGGTTTTCAATGTAACAAACCCTCGATTAAAAAAAGCAATCCACCCTTTCCTTAGTGACTTTGTTAAATCAACATTCCACTGTACTATGCAATTTTTTTCAGTTTTAGACTTGGACTGAAAAACTGGATACTTATATTATAGGAAATCATCCAGTGTACCACTATCAATTAGACAACATTTCTTAAAGATAGTGAGACTTACCTTTCCAGAATTTTACATGATGTTCTAAACTCCTGGGAACTCTGGTAATGACACTGGGGGGCCTTATCTCCAAAAGACGCATGTCAACTTTCTGAACACTATTTCCACAATACCACATTTCTGTGCTGTGTTTTGAGTTGAACCACAAACCAACTAGTTGTTTTACCACCCCAAGGAACACACAATGCATGGAATCTATACCAATTCCATTAACAATGTCAAAACTTGGAAGCTGTAACAAGGGACTGGGGGCCTTAAAGCCAGAGACCTAAGAAGTATGCCCAAAAAAATTCTGAATCAAACTACATGTAAAACTAGACATTGTAAGTGTTGATATAATTTCTTATATTAAGATTGTATAGTTAAATATTAGCAGGGCTGTCTAGCCAGCCCGTTTATCCCAATGTGAAAAAAAAAAAGACATTGACTTTATATTAAAATTAATTTAAAAAGTTCCATTTTACACCTGAACAAGATTGTGGTTGATGCAGAATTACAAAAGGCTGAAAGTTGTTAAAGGAGCTTTGTCACAATTCATGTATTTTGAAAAAATTGGCTAAACCTTTCAAAATCATTTGAATATTGTTTGTAAAATGCAGTGTATCATTAGATGGCAATGTTAAGCAACCTACCACTGAATTTTTTTCAAGTGCCTCAAATGAGTGGGATGTGACTAATTCTGCAGTTCGTGATTTAGCATGTCCTGATGCTGTGTTTCTGAATGGAAATGACATCACATGGCCCCTGGGACCAGTCTTGACAGTTTCACCATGCTCATCACAGTAACAGCAGCTGTCATGACCAACATATGTCACCTGTTCTAATACACCAGCACGGGCAGGAAGATCAAAATGGCTTGAGAGAGCCTTGACCTTAGATTTTGCCCTCTGTCCATTTGGAAGTACCACTTCAATTCCTGTTGGTTAAAACAGTTGATTAGTAATATAAATAACAATCATTCATCATTAGTGCTGGCCAGAAGAATAAGAACCACACAAAATGTAAAATGCTGGTTTGTTTGACTAAAAGTGCAACTTACCATTAATTTCTGTTTCTTGCAAAGCGTTAACAAATGGTTTGAGGAAGGTAGAAAAAAATGGTTTTTCTTCTCCAAACCACAGGCCACCAAACACCCTGAACTTGTTATTTATCCTAGATAAACAAAGTACAGTGTATATACACTTGTGAGACAAATGCAAATGAGAGAAGACTACACTTAGCATCTGTATTCTGATCTGTGTGTTGTTGCAGTGTGAAAGTACAAAGTTCTACCTTACAAAACAATGTAAGATATTAATTCATACTTAGTTTACATGTTAAGGACATTAATAGTGAGGATTTTTCATTTCACTTTACAATGCACTAGCTTGCAAAACTCAAAGTGATAGTCACTTCAATCTCCAGATTACTCACAACAGAATACCCGCCTGAGCTCTGGCAGGTGCCGGGTCTTATTGAAAGTGCTGTTTATGTCTGAGTGACATGACCCTTTTTGTTACACTTACCTCATTGCTGGAGGGAGTTCATTGACAAGAAGAAACAGTGGCCAAACTCCAAACTGCGATGAATGAAATATTGCCACACCATCAGTGTTAAGCTTGACAGAGATGTTGTACGGTTCTGAGAGGAAGCCACTTGACTTAAACTCCTTTTGGTAGAGTGCACCATCATATACATCTTCCATGTTACTGTCATCCCTCTTCACTCTTTGAAATCGATATTTTAAGCCACTTACAAATTCAGGGTCTGCAAAAAAAAAAAAAAAAAATAGGAAGAAAAATAAAACATCAATATTATTCCTTAATTGCATGATTGTTGCACAAAATGTTAACTCTTAATCTTGCAAAGATAAGGGTACATGTTATCATTCCAGTTTGTAACAGCAGGACTTAAAAATTACAGCTCATTTCTTTTGTTGTTTATTTGTGACAAATCCACATTGTAGGTTCTGCTAACATTGCTGCCATCCGGCTAAGATTTGCTTAAAAAAAGGCTGGGAAAACAAATATTAATTGTTAGCTTTTAAGTGTCCTTTATCATTAGAGGGTCTGTCCCTCCGCAATAACGAGAAAGACACTTTACTAAATTTGTAATCCAAATGAACCCTTATTAGGACATACTGTATGTACAGAAGCCTCAAAGAAGCTCACTGTATGAATATTCTTGCATGCTGCTTGGCCCAGATGTCAATCTTTACCATCTCTGAATGGAAAAGAATAGATATTAAGCTAACTTTAATTAAACTCACCTCCGAAAAATGTTTGCAGCTGCTTAACAATCGGAGCTTCTATGAAGAATCCATGAGTGGTAGCAAGATTCTTACCACAAATGTGACAAGTTCCCTTTATTCCAGTATTTCCTCGATTATCCTGAGTACCTTTGCCAAAATACGCCTTGCAGTAAGAACAAAAGAAGTGTTTGACAATATTCCCTTTTGCTTGACTCACAAACTCGAAAAGTTTCTTAACTTCCTTCTTGCAGTTGTTGGGTCTGGGGCAATGAGCTTCAATCACTGCAAGCAAGTCACGAAATGCTTCTTTGGTGAGTTTATATTTCATCACAAACGACAATATCAAAACAATGCTTGAAGTGGTTGTTATTGGCGAACCAGAATATAAAACATCATCCTCTTTTTCACACTCCTCTGAAAGACTTTCAGAGTCTGATCCCCCACTGTTCTCAACATCACTAAAAATGTCTGAAGAAGAGTCATCCTCCTTGATGAAACGTGCATACATCCTTTCGCGTTCGGTGAACTGTAATGGCTCGTCGTCACTTGTACTGTCGCATTGTAAAATCTCGGCTGTAAACACTCCACAATCTGTGCTAAGAACTTCGTCCTCCATGTGGTAGAATTGTTCATCGCTGTTACTACAAGACAAACTGGCGTTTGTTGTCATTGTCACATCGCAGTCGATCGAGACATCATCTTCGCACTCAAAATCGTGATCGTGCAGAGAAACGTTTTGCGACCGACGAATACTGCGGAGATATCGCTTGGATACGTTTTGTCTTCTTGCTGCTGGAAATTTAAACGGGTTTGAATGCCGCATGTACTCTTTGTAGCGTCCTCTCTTCTTCTCCGCCATTTTCCTTGATTTCAAGTGACTGCGATCGTACGTGCCTCCGAATAGAAAGATCAGTGCGCACGCGTTTACTTCTGATCACATGGTCACTTTGAACCAATCACAATGTGACAAAAAGAAAGCGCGTGCTTTTCGAATTTGTCACTCGCGATTCATCAATGTTTTAGCAAGATTTTCGTCGCGTTTAGCTTACAGCGAAAGATTCCATCCGATTCGAGTGCGTTTAAAGTTTCAATGGCTGACCGTACCTCACGCAAGAGAAATATCCCAGCTCGTCTTAGAGAAGGTAAGAAATTTCTTACGTGTGAATGCCTTAAGTTTCAAAAGCTTATGGTGTCATTCCTTTGAGAACTTCGATCCTAAGCTTGTATACTCTCACTGTCTTCTCCAAGTTCCTATTTTTTCGTCAGTGCAGAGCTCCTTTCCAAACTTAGGACATACTCCACTCAAAAAGTGATTTCACAATGATCTCGATCCGACTTCGTTCGGATCGAGATCATTATTGAATCTTACATGTGCTAATCGTGCAGATCATTATTGAATCTTACATGTGCTAATCGTGCAGGTCACTGCACGATTAGCACATGTAAATGCTGAAATTGCTACAACCCAAGACAAGTCAAGAAGCTATTTTCAAATAGATCTGTGTTTTTTTTTTTTTTTTTTTTTTTTTTTTTTTTTTTAACAGAGTGTTGGTACCTTGTGACCTATGAAGATGACGGTAACCTGAGGGTCCTTCATGAAGATGAAGTCCGTCACATCTTTCCAGAAGATAGTGAAGAGGAGATACAAGTGGGGGATGTTGTTAGTGCACTTTGGCTTCCAAACGACCAATATTATGATGCTAAAGTGCTTCAGATAGGAGGTAAGCGATTTTCACTTTTTATAATAATAGGAATATTTCCTTACAAATTTATATATTCATTAATCAATAGGAGGGTGCCTCCAACAGTTCTTATTGAACATTGCTATACTTTCCCTGATTATTTCCCTTAAGATGATACCTGTAACAGTCACCTTAGTTTATATTTCACAAAAAGGACGGATTATTTTGTACAAAATCTAGAACCTGTTTTTAGTTATGGGACATACAGGTTGGGGGACAACCTGCTTGGAAAGTTTTAAACCATGATTTTCAGTATCGTTAGTTTACCATGCTGTTCACATTAATTGTTGCTTCTTTTTTTGTCAACTTTCTGATTGCTTTCATTTAACCAAATCAAAGTGAAAGGAAAGATTTCCATATAACCCCATGCATTAATTTTGCATCCATTTCTTTAAGACTAAATCTAAATGTTTCTTTGCAACACTCCATAATTGATGTATGGGGTAATATCGAAATCTTGCTCAGTGAAACAACTGTCTGTCATCTCTAGCTTTCAAGTGGGGTACATTCTGTGTGTTTTATTGTACAAACTCTAGTATGGGGTATCACCTTGGACTGTGGGGAAAATTCTTTTCAAAACAGGACCAAATTTGGAGTACTGGATGGTAAATATCCACCCAAAAATACCCAACTACCCCCTTCTCTGACTTGCCTTGTTTGAATTAGTTATTTTAAATGAGAGCCGTCCTGAATTTTTAAAAAAGATAAGTGTCAAAATGGTTTAGCACATGATATTACAACAATTACCTTCATCTTTCATTTTAGGTGAAAAGGAAGAGCTTATGAAGGAAAGAATACGTCTAGAAAAGGCAAAGAAAAAGGGAAAGCAACCAGAAAAAAGTGCAGGAAAGAAGCGCAAGCATCCAGATGATAGCAACACAGAGTTGCAGCAGTGTGAGAAGTCCAACAAACGAAATGATGACAAGGAAAATGAGCAGAAATCCAAAGAAAAGGAAGCAAAAAAGAAGAAGAAAGAAGAAGAAAAACAAAGGCAGCTACTGTTACTGCAGACAAGAAAGTCACAAGCTGCTGCACGATGGGCAAGTAGCAGTCACCAAATGGAAAAAGAGGTGACCATTCTTGGTGAGGTGAACCCTACTCCTGCCGCTGGATTCACACCTTTACCAATTCGTGGCAGGAATTCAACTACACAAGCCAGAGTCTTCCCTCCAGGTAAAGAACAAGATGAGCACTTTGATAATTCAGCTCTAACCCCAACTGGTGGACAGAAAACCTGCTCAAGCTTGCCTCCATCTAAACAAAAGATAGGAACACCCCAACTCAACAGTCCTTGCTCTACCTCAACAAATTCTCCAACCTTGTCTATTGCTTCTACATCTAAAGAATCAACTCAACCTCCAGAGGAGACTCCCAGAAGGTCCAGCAACAAAAAAAGGAGTGACTGTGACCCCAGGCGGGGTTTACATTTTCAAAGCTCTGTGGTAGACAGCAGCAGTGAAGAGGAAGGTACCGAATATTGCACAGAAGACAACCCTGCTGTTGCCCATGGAAATTGCTGTAAAGAACAACAACTGGAAAATAAAGCTTTAAGGGAGAGAATTCAGAAACTGCACAGGAGGCTTAATATAGCATGTACGTAATCTTGAGTATTCTCTTTGTAATCAATAATTGTTATTACTAAAACAGTCCAAGTGTTTTATCTTCATCTACAATTTGTTTTATTATTTGTTTACATTGGCCCTAGTCTGAAGAGCCCCACTGTGAAGTGGTTAATTTTGTTTACATTTCTAGTGTAATCCCTCAATCCTGATATTAATTGCAAGCCTTGCTAGCAGGCATTTCAAAACAAGCTGTGACCATCAGAGTTCTATCAAGTACTTGATTACATGTGTCCAGTTATTTTAGTCCAAGCAATCAGCTCACAAACAAGTTCACTCGCCACAACAGCCAATTCTTTCAGTTGCTGAAGGCATTAGTTTTTTACATGTGTATCATGAGTGGAAGATTGTTTTTTATAATTGTCCACCTCTTTAACATTTTGAAATCATTGGCTTTCCACTTGGTACAACTGTGGCTATTCAGTGGCAGATATTTTACATAGTTCCCTTTTAACCTACTTGTACATAAACACTAAAATTCTCAATCATTTGATTTACAGTGAAAGCAAAGACCACAGAGGAGATAATGAGCAACAGGCCTTCCCCAGGTGTTCTTGATCCTTCCTTAGCCTTAGAATACAAGGTGATGTGTTATATTTTGACCCTTGGAGTTCTAATAATTTCACCATTAATGATTGATGGTATAGTAGGACTCTGTAAAGTATAATCCAGGGAGTAATCAAAGCAAGTAATTTTAAATTAGCTGAGTGTGATGATGTGCAGCCAATTTGAAATTATGAGAAGGATTACCCCTGACTTATATGACACAAAGTCCTTTAACTGCTATAAGTTAATCATTTAAATAACAAAGTAAAGGCTATGAAGTCTGAAAACTTTTTTGCATGAAAGCCAGCGTACAAACAGAAGAAAGAATAAAAAGAACAAGAAAAGCTTATGTTTGTCACTGTATTTTTGTTTTTGATAACAGATGGTAGAACTTATCGAAGGATCTGGGGTGTTTTGGTATACTCAACAACGTGCCTACTGTTCAGCAGTAAAAAATTGGTCCGGCTATGTCAATGCTGTTGTCGACATTTTCTTCAGCAAAGAAAAACTGGCATCCTCTTGTGCCATGGGCAACCAGAAAAAAAGCAAGACTGGTGACAGCCACCAACCACTTAACCCGTTGATTGTCCATGCGATCATTGGTAGGTTTAATTATACTTTTCTAACCATTAACTATTTCTACAAAGTTGCCATAATTTTGAGGGTAATAAAGGGCATAAGATGTAATTCCTCGGTAATTTAATTTTTATGTATTAATAGGGGTGAATTTAACTAGCTCATGTATTACAGTGTACATTAATAGAAAATAAAGAATAAATATGTGGAATGCTTGTGTCTGCAGAAAAAGAAAAGTAATGCTATGTGCCTGGACAATTTTTGAATTTGAATTGTCTTAAATTGCTTACATTCTAAAGCCCATACCTGAATACCTGCTTTTACATGGACACTAAGACACCCAGGTTATAAAAGTGTTGTGACTACTTAGAGTATTGTAGACCATATACATTATTAAATATTGTTTGGTAAATACAAATGAAACAACGATTAACATTTAATTCTTGATTCTCTCTTTAGGCAAAGTGTGTTCGAAATTTACCCACGACAAAGTTAGTGCCAGCCAAGTTGTTCAAAAAATAAATATGAAATGTGTTGAGGCTAGGCGCCCACAGCGAATAAGAGTTGTCTCTTCCAGAGTAGAATAAAACTATTGTAGTTAAACCAAAAATCAATATAGACACTTAGGTTATACTGTTACAGTTACTGTAAAAGGGGTACAAGACTTGCATGTACAGTTTTACTTTGTAAGTATTTAAATTTTAGTTTCCAGTTTATAAATGTCTAGAGGGTTTGAATAAATGGACTTTATAATTATCACAAAGTGGTTGTTTTCTTTCAGTAGCTTTTACCTTTGTGGAAATGTTGCAGCAATTGCATACCCCCAGGAAGTAGCCTGTTCACAGGCTACCAAATAACAAGCTGTGGTATGGGTTTGCTATGGGTACAGCTTGTGTTTCCCAATGTAGTCCCATAGTTTTTCCATAGCTTATGGAGGACGTATTGATTGATCAAAGGGACATGCCGGGTTACCCCTGACCATTCCCAAACCTGAGAAAAGTATGGATTATTACGAAATGTCGACATGTCTATATCTTTCCCATAGATGTGGGTTTGGTATGGAACTAATGTAAGCTCCCATATCATCCCCATATTCCTTTACATAGCAATCATCCCATACCATTCCAACTGCCCATATCATCCCCAAATATGGGAAAAGTATGGATTTTAACGAAATACGTATCTTTCCCATAGACGTCAGTTTGATATGGAACTGATTTAAGCTTCCATACCACTCCCATATCATACCTTTACACAACAATCACCCCATACCATTCCCATTGCCCATGTCATTCCCATGTATGGCAAAAGTATGGATTTTTACGAAATACGTATCTTTCCCATAGAAAAGACAATAGAGAGGCAGTATTTGGCAACATATGGGTTCAATGTGGTGTGTAGTGTCTCATATCAAAACCATATGAAATCCATATATGGCCCATAGATTATCCCATATCAGAACCATATAGGGGCCATATATGTCCCATAGCACTCAGTTTGGTAAGGGTATGAGTATTGGCTTTGCCCTAGGTTAGCCCCCAGTATTTCATGAGGTTTCCCTGAAAGTTTGTTGGTTCCCACTGATGCCCCCTGGGTAGAGAGCTTTGCTATGAGAGTAAAGTGTCTTGCCCAGGAACACAATGCAACATCCTGGCCGGGGCATGTGGCTGGATCTCTCTAGCAAGAGTCTAGCGCTCAAAGCTTCAAGCCACTGCATCTCCTCTATTGAATAAAATATTGTAGGTTGTATACCCTGTTTAGTTGACAGCATTTATTTGTGTATGTAACAGGAGTACATGCTGTCCAATTCAGAAATAAGTGGATGAAAAAATTCTCAGGACAGGCAAAATTGGACAAGGCCATAGGCCAAGTCCAATTTTGGCTGTCAGAGGAATTTTTTAAATTAAATTATTTCCAAAATTGGACATGCATGTAGTCTTGTTACTTATTAATTATATAGCTAGTCAGTTGTAATTGGGTTTTATGCAGTCAAGCTATTATTCTTTAATTTTAATAATTAACTGTCCAATTAAGGATTAATTTGGATAGTTTGGAACTTTCTAAATTAATCCTTAATTGGACAGTTCTAAAAAATTAAAGAATAATAGCCATGCTGACAACATCAGACTACTGGTAACTACCAGCTATACAATTAGATGGTCTTAGACATGATATTTAGAGGCCACAAGTAAAAGTAGATGCAAAAGTTTTTTTTCTTATCAAAATAATATTCTCTGAGGTAAATTTGTTTAGATAGTCTCGGTTGTCAAATGCCTTTTGGATCTGTTTCACTGAGACTTTTTTAGTCTTTCTGGAAATATGCATTTATTTTAACAATTATTACTTAAAATGAATAATCAAGTCCTTTTGTGGCAGATTAATTGCTCATAATTTGTACTAATGCCCTGATCACAACTTATGAATGCAGTCTGAATTAGCACCAAAAGCCTGTGTAATAGTAATGAATATTTGAATTGGGGATGGAATTGGTTGTGGAAAGGGTTTCAAAAAATGTTGAAATTCAAGCTGGGTTCTTTAAATTTCCTGGTTAATGCAGAGGTGGTCAAGGTTCGACTATCTCTGGTTCAATGTTTAGTGCAGTCATGATTCAGTAGCAAAAAGTTACACACAGTACATAAGTATCTATTTCAAACATTTTCACCACAACATTGAGTAACTTGATCATTCAGCAATTTTTCCCATCAAAATCTTCACAAAATTGAACTGATTCACACTATGTATGTGTTACACTTTGTATGGTTGTGTGATAATGACACCAAACCCTATGGTGGCTATCTTATTTACAATCTCTAACCAAATCCATTAACCAATGCTGTTTTTAATCATATTTAAGGATGATGATACTACTGAAGAAAGAAAACCAAAAGTATGATGTTTGCTGTTGTTCAGTTTTAAATTAAAAAGACTCTAACCTTTTGTTGCATTTTTGCTTATGTTCAGATGAACTTACTATAACCCTAACCTGTCCTGTCACACTATGATATAAGACGAGTTTGAAGGGTTAATTATAAACTCCTTAACCCCTGGCTTCTAATTTCTCCATACAGTGTCATCTCTGAATTAAATATAAAGGTTATGGCATGAAAGGAAATCATCACTGATTTAAGAAGCTTCCGATTGTCAAACAGATTCTTCTCGTCATCACCACAGGAAACGTAGAGAGAATAGTGTGGGAAACTGATATGAATGCTAATGTTATGGTGTAAAGGGTCAATGTAGTCTTCTTTTCTTTGCTGAATGATTTAGGCAACAGAGGGAAATGCAGATGGTGATGGGAAAAAGAAGAGAAAGGTTGGTACTTAATGGATGGATGTGATAACGTAACTCACTGGCTTTTCTACAAACGCCCCTCGAGCCTGGTTTTCGTTCACAGTCTGTGCGCAAGAGCGAAAAAGCGAAGGACGGAGGGAAAAGATGTGTAGAGGAACTAAGGGCATCCATGTCACGCTAGAACCTTACTAAATCTCATACAACCATTTCATGCTTCCCACTCACCCCTCCCTGTCATCATTCGACTCACTTGTATCTCCTATAAAACTTTCTGAGGTACTAAGTCATTTTGTACCGTCAACATGCGGGTTACATTTTAGACATGACTCGACATCGCAGTAATGACGCCAGTTTTCCCTTTCGTGGTAGTTTTCTGCACCACCAAACAAGTCAAATGCATTAGTGATTTCATTAGGGAATTAGTAATTCTTTTTATGGACTAACCAAGTAATGAATCAATCGAAACCTACCCCCGCTTTGTTCGTTTCTGTTTTTCCGCGTTCGAACATTGTAGCTGTACATAGATTTGAGATCCTTTGGAAATCATTCGAGCTTCTCAAAACTCGATTCTTGGAAGTCTCGATACAGCTAAGTTTTTTTGAAAAATATGAACAGTTTTTTGGTAGGGGCATGTCACACAAGTCTCTTTATCTTGACGATCGGACTTAGCTTCTTGCAACCAAAATACTATGAACGTTTTAGACACTAAAAGGTAGCAGCTCTAACAAGCAGAGGGAATTCCTAAAATTTCTAAAGTACGAGGATGTTTACAGCAGTAAGATCTACAGCAGTTTTATTTTCATAAGGTCGTAGTAGTAGCAAGTATGATAAATATTGTAAGAAATAGACAACTTTTTTGAGAGACATGTTTCGGCATGTTTATGCCATCTACAATCAATGAGTAACAGAACGTGAGTAATTATATAACAGACAAGTAGATGAACAAAATATTTACAATATATATATCTTACAATATATATATCTTACAATATATATATCTTATTAACCAAGCGCGAGGGCCGTACTGGGAGAATATCGGCCCGAGGTCTTGAGAGTACGGACCGAGCGCAGCGAGGTCCGTACAAAAAAGACCGAGGGCCGATATTCTTCCAGTACGGTCCCGAGCAAGCTTGGTTAATAAGAGAGTTATTATACGACTGAAGTTCAAAGGGACACAGGTGCGGTATCATTCGGGACCATTTGGGATAGTGCCCGTTCCAATACTTAGAGAATATTGGACCGGCAATAGAGCATTTTGATTGGTTGATTGATTGATTGACACGACTGCCCGAGTCGTGTAATAAGATGTAATACAAAGCGGGTACTAATTACAACGTGACACCAAACATCAAAGGTGTGAACTAAAACGCTAGAAAAGTGTTATAATGCTGTAATTGTTTGTTTTTTTAAGGTGAAAGTTAAACTGGAGCTACATGAGGATCAGATATTTGTTGACGATGATGACGAGGTTAGGAAGCTTGTTAAATATTAAAATCACAATTACGTTTTGTAAAATGTAACCAAATATTATGGGATATGGCCTTGTACCTTGCAAAGATATCGTTGCCCATGGGACTAGATTTTTTGTGGGGTTTATTAATCGTACATTGTTTATCTGGCATCTTGCTTTTAAGTCTTCGTGTCTACCTGAAATTTGTCTTAGTCATCTCCTTTCTTTGCTTATCCTTCCGTTACATACCTTTCTCAGGCATATGTGTGGAGATTTGATCCGCTTCATCCTAAGACCTTAATCTTGGGAATTTTGGTTGGTAAGTATGCGAGTCAGGTTAACAGTTGTTAATTTTGTGTCTCTGTGCATTTTAAGCCAAAGAATGCCAGCCCCGAATTCAGTCGGTGATTCAGTCATACAGTCGTCGGTCCGTCAGTCAGTCAACTAGAGGTCAGAATGAGTCCGTAAAAGCATTTTAAAGATTGTTTGCAAGCTCTAATCCTCGTGCGCGATTTAGATGGACAGCGGTTTCCTATATTGGCGTACGCGAAGGCGAGGCTATCGGGTCAAGCCTCCCTGAAGATTACTCAAAGAAATATTTGAAATGTTACGACGTTGTATACGTTTAGGTATTACATCATGGTTAGACACTGCATAGCCTTTGGTTGTACGAGCCCGACTTCGAAAGAAGATTGTTGCAGCCATACATGGCATTCGTTGCCGCTATCAAACAAGCTTATTTCCTTTTTTACTTTTGGTTAATGCGCAGATTATAGGAGAAAGAAAGGAAGTTAAAGGCAGTCTGTTTCTGCTACCTTAAAAGGCCATTTTTTTTTTTTATTCAAACAACCGACAAGTGTCGAAGTTGTTTTCAATTCAGTCAGTCAGTCAGTCAGTCAGTCAGCTGTATTCGACAACAAGGGGAACAAGATCCATGTAATTTTGCCATACGTCTGTTCGGTAATAGATCACAAATGACATCAAAAGGTTGTTAGATTAAGTAGTGGCACGCTAGCTTTCACAAAGCTTTCTTTTGACTGTCGTCTTTCTCTGATTTGTTTACCAGTGATTGGTACCATTGCTATCTGCCTGTTCCCTTTGTGGCCCAGTAACATCCGAGAGTATGTTTGGTATCTGAGTGTGTTGGCTTCAATTGCTGTCGGCTCCATTTTGGTTCTTGCGCTTTGTAAGTTGTTTTTATTTTAAGTAGCGATTTCAATTTTTTTTATTTTGTGGAGTTTTTTATTTCTTTATTTTCTTCTGATATGGTGTTATATTATAATGAAAGCCCAAAATCAAAATGTGTGTCCTTGGGCGACCAGTGTAGGATTGGTGATCATGACATTTTTTAGTTCTTTTTGTAAGTCGAGGTTGTGTGCTTTTGATCATTTTTCGTGAAAAGATGTTTGCAGAAAACAAAGAAAAGGCTGTGGAGTATAAGTAGTTCTATTGTGGTGGGGGCGTCGAGTAGCGAAGCCACAAGAGTGAACGGCAAAGTGGCCACTGGGAATGGGATCTATAACCTTACTTTTCTTGACACGTGTCGCTCCCCTTCCCAGTTTCGCGGCTTTGCCGCCATTATGGATTTAATCGAGCGCCCGAAAAACTGCCAGCTACGTAGGCCAAAGACAGTGGACTTTAATTCCCTTTTCCTGAACTTGCCTTCTCTTTGGTGTTTATTTGCAGTGCGTTATGTTTTCTTTGCAATTGTCTGGGTATTAACGGCAGGAAAGCACCATTTCTGGCTTTTACCGAACCTTACGGAAGAATGCGGCTTCTTTGAGTCCTTTGTTCCACTCTACACGCACGAATATAAAGGCAACAAGCCTGTAGAAAAACAAACTGGAAACGAAACGGAAAAAGACAATGAAAACATAGAGGAGAGAGAAGACGAAGAAGATGCAAAACAGGACAAGAAAGACGAGAGCTCTGAAGAAAAAGAACAACTTGACAAGGAGCCATGGGTCACGTTAACAGAAGAAGAAGTAGCTACAGCAAAAAGCGAAGTGGACAAAGATCTTGAGGATTTAAATGACCCTTCAGTTTCTGAAGTGAAATGCTGAATATTACGATCAAATATTGGATTTTATTGTGTATACAGAAAAACCCATGACTTGAAATTACCATACTGCTGACGTTACCATTCAAATACTATGATTTATGTAATTACTACGAAAACGTAATTGGGTAATTAATAAACTAATTTGTTTGCGCGGTGCTGTTAATGAGAGAAAATCACTTTATTTACCTCTGCGAGGGAGAACTCATTTTGCGGGGCAACGTGGCGACTGGTAAGAAAGTGTAACATCTCAGAACAGTTGTTGCATTTGTTCATTTGCGTTTGAACAATTTGTTTTCATTCATTGTTTGAAAAAGTTATCAAATTTATTTCTGTGGATTACGTAGAATCAAATGCCTTGGTATACGAATGTAATTAAAATATTTAACTGCCTCTTGTATGGTTTATTTGTTTGTGTCATTCACAGGAATAGCACTGCGTTCGTAGTGTGCTAGCAGAGGCACCTGCTTCAGAACAATGGTGTTGTAGACAGTGGATACGATTCTGGTAAAATACTGGAGTAACCAAGGGGTAACTTGGAGGTGAACAGATCCATTCTGCCTTCGTGAGGTCTGTCGGGGTTAGGTGGGATAGGTTAAAAGGAAACTTTTCGCCTGAAGTACAGGCTTTTTAGAAGAATTGTATATTTTTTGTCGAATTTAATCCGGAAAATCTTTGGTTATGCTTCACGTTACCACGTGACTGGTCCAAGGAAACTAACACTACCCTCCCAACCAATCAGATTCAAAACCAGAACCACTTGTTTAATCACCAGTTCCCGTTTCCCGCGCAGTTTTTTTGCGTTCTCACTGTCGCCTGTGATATTTCCCATTTCTTTGTTGTCTGACTGTGTTCTTTGGGTTTGCTTTTACGTCAGTCAATCGAAATGCGCTCTTCGAAGGAGAGTGAGTTGGCTATACAAGTTCAAAACCACTCACTGAATCACCCTGACTAATTATGGTTAAGAGCGGAACTTTCCTCCTGCCTGTCGTCTAAACCCCGGCGTCCAATCCGGTCTCCCCTCTCCCCTCCTTTAGGCGTTAGTTCGTTCGTAAATGGCGCAATGGTAGCGGAGGAATGAAGGGAGGCTTGGGTCGATTCGTGTGATGACCCGACCTAAGCTTTTCTTGTTACTATTTCGCTCCGTTTTTTTTTTCTTTTGTTTTGTTTTTATTTTTTTTATTATTTTTTTCATCAACTGAAAACCTGGACCAGGCTCTAAATGCCAAGGATCGATGGTAGACAAACTTTCCGAAGGTAGAATTGCGAACTCGCTCTCCTCTCAGAAAGCAACCTGTTTTCCCAAGTAATCGATGCTACGATGATGAAGTAAAGTTAAGAAGTTTAAGTGATGAGTTTTTGGAGAGTAAGGGAATGAGAGCAATATTACGATTTATTAGTCAGCTGAAATTATGAATGAGAGAGTTACGGCGGGAGTTTCTACAGGAGCAATAAATGGAGACTGCGGTTATTCATGATTAGGTTGATGATCAATATTAAAATTTTCCCTATGCTTGCTCATCAAAAAGTAATGTTGTTAAGTTGTAAATAGGTTTTAGAAAGTAATAACAAATTTAGATTCGTAAACCAACAAATTTTGCCCTCGCCGGAAAAAAGGAAATATTTTTTTTCTTAGAGCAAGATTGTGGTTGCGGTGAGTTTCTTCAGTACTACAATAAAACGTTTCCGAAATTACTACAGCCTTCTCTACGCAGGTCGGACCATCTTTTTTTTAACAATTATTGTTAGAGTCACTCCGATCCTCACAGAACCTTCACAGCAGAGACTTAAAGATCTGCTTTGCGTAAACAACTTAAAAAGGAAATTATGTGATTTCAGAGAGGGAAAAATTAGCAGCAATATTATTTGTGCTTGTGAATCGCGTGACTTGATTAAGTAAGTGGAATCGTGTGAAGTAACCGTCAAGGCTTAACACTTTAACTGTGCATTTTTGGTCTGCGGGCGAAAAATAGTTGTTGAAATTTCCCATCCTGAAAATTATTTTATTCAAAAGAGACTGAAACCTAAACTTCTGATAGTTTTTCGTTAACTTGTATCATTTTGAATATTCCAGCCCCCCTGACCATTACTCGGTATTCTTGGGATATTGGTTTATGAGAAAATCATCGACTGCTAAGTGACTTACTTTTCCACTGCAAAGCGCCAAGTTGCAATATTTTTCACTTGAAACTTTGACGCACTGAAGTCCTTAACAACGTCAATTGAGATATAAAGTAAACCTGGTCGGCAAAATCAAATCAGAACCAAACTCGGAGCGTGGGAAACTCATTGTTCACGGTTCGCATTTCTTTCTTCACTTGGCTAGCCTCTCTATATGTTGCTCATGTGGCTCTAAACTTGTGTTGCTCTTCAAGGTACGACATCATCGTGTTTTTTCTTAAGATCCAAGCAATGTTTCTGCTGAAATTTTGTTTGACACTTAAGCACAATCTCGGCTCTTATAAACAGCTTGCATGAGCACAGGAAAATACTCTTAATTTGCCACTGCACTTCGTTTACACAAACGAATTTTTCGGTGGCTTGTCTCAAAATGGTGGAAACATGGCCATGGTACTACATGAAAAAAAAAACCGTTTCAAAGATGTTCAAATTATGGCGGCTTTTTTTTGTTCCAAAAAACATTCTTTTTTATTCCTAATTTTTTCTCCTATTTCAACAGGTTGTTCCAGGATCATGCCGGTTCTCGCAAATAACTTGCATCAAGCCGCAAGTTTCAATGGCACATTGAACGTTGCAGTAGGTTCGAATACCAGCGATACTCCTCCAAATCTTGAATCTGGGACAAGACATCACAGACCGCTTAACTCTGAACCTGTGCCAGACTGGCAGGAAGCGAAAGCTGCCTTTAAATGGGGCTGGGAATTGCACTGGATCTCATTCGTCGTGTTGTTCCTGGGACTTGCCATATACTCCACAGTGAAGCTCGTCGCTGCTTCGAAAAGGCGGCAAGTTCGGGAAAAAGTATCCCGTAATGTCTCGTACGCTGTACACTCGTTGTTGATAGTTCTCGGGATCACTCGGGCTCTCGCGCTGGTACTTTTCCCGTACGAAATTACGACAAATTTGAATGAAGCAGATATTGTCATCCCTCTGTATGTTCATCGGATTATTTTTGGTCTAGGATTTCCTTGTTTCATGGCGGCGTTTGCCCTGATACAAATAACGTTCACAGCCAGCGTGAAAACAACACCGCTGACGTTCTCCAAGCTGAGAAGAATTCGATTTCTGGTTTTTGTCATCATAGGGCATTTCAGTGTTGTTATCGTAGCAGATGTGGTAACCGCTTTAGTGGAAAGTACCTCTGCTTTATACATGGTCTGCACTGCGTATCTCCTCTCGATGACTCTATTCACAGGTATCCGTATTTCAAAAACCGGATGGAAAGTCGTTCGCGAGAACAGAGAACACAACTTCACCATGCCAAGTACCATGACGGCATCGACCATGACTATCGGTACCGCACACCGCATGCGTCAGGCTTCGTTTAACAGAAGAGCAGTCAGAAAAGTATTTACCATTACTACACTTACGATATTTTTCTGCATTGCGTTATTTGCTTTGAAAATTTACGATTTAGTCGAAGTTATAGAATATGTGTATGTGCTTGATAAAAACAAGAAGCTGGCTCCTTGGCCCTGGTTTATTCACGAAACTTTATTCCGTTTGACGGAGTTTGCATTAGCTTGCACAGTTATTTATGCTGTTTCACCTCTTAAACCTCCCAAGGAGTGCATCCTTGGTTGCAATTGGTGTTGTTTTAAGTCAGGAACGAGTGAAATCACTACGAGTAGAGGTGAATACCGGGAAAGAGCGGGAACCAATCAGGTGACATGCTCCGGTCCTCCTCCTGAAACTACCAGTAATAACTATGTTTAACTTTCGGTTTGCAAAACGAACTCGTCAATAGGCAATCAGTACGAGGAGTAGAAACGGTGGGACAAGAACAGATTTAAAGAGATTTAAGTATTTGTTACAAAGAATCTACAAAAACTACGAAAGAGGCCACTCGGCGTAATTTTGTTAGGAAAAACGGCTGTCGATAATCTGCTATGAACTGAATGTACTTTCACCTGACCTGGGCTGACACTCTCATCGGTAACAAGCGATATTTCGAATACATATTGTAATTGACGGCCATGTGGATTGAACCGGGAGGAATTATAAATTACAAAAATTGACACCTTAAAGCACCGAAAATTTTTAACTTCTCATTACTAGAAGAAGCCCTGAAAATGTTTCAGAGCCTCGTTGATCAGATTAGCCAGCCTCATGGCGCTTTCCGATCGTGCACACAAAAATGAAATTTGAAGTACTCGCAACAACCAATCAGAACAAAGATTTATCCAAAGAACAGATATCAAATGGAGCCAATGAGAAGCCGACGACCCGAAGCGCGGGAAAATGTGTGTGACGATGTCGCGGTGGGTTCTAGTTTTGCATCTGATTGGTTGATGGGCTTAGGCAAATTTCTTAAATCAATCAAGGAACAATCCCATACTTCAACACACAAGTGACAAGAATTCTTATGAGACCGAAGTCAGCTTCAATAAGCCAATGGTGGTCGTGATAAAGTAGTTTTACATTTTTTTACGAGATTTTTTGTCGCAAATGTAAATTATGAAAGAGAAGCGGTAATGTAATGGTTTAACACTGATCCCTAACCGAGCGTTCTAGATGGCCGATGGAATCATCAACTGCGCCACGTTTTTGGTTAACACACTCGCTCCCACCCTCACTCGCCTCATAGGTTTTTCCCACAAACGTGGGGTGAAAATTTCGGGTTGCGACGTATTTGAACGCAGCCCGCCCAAATCCTCACTCCTTTTTTCGCCCTCCACTTTTCTCATGACCAGATTTCTGACTGTCATTAACACCGCGGAATGTAGCCCGAGGCTGATACAATCAGCGACAACTCAGTCAATTTCATCTCTTTTTTCCCTAGCTAAGTTAACCTATTCGCCCCCTTCTCCTCGAAAACAATGTTGTATCGTGATTCCATGAACTTTTGGCCTACATTGAATGGGGGAGGGAGGCTGTTAATGATTAATAGTGTGGTAGAAACAGGAATGTTATTCTTCACATAAACAGAATTCCTCCGACATGATGTGTCAACTAATTTTGACGCTGATTGTAGCTCGTTGGTCCAAAGCTTTAAGGAAGTCATTGAACTTAGTTCAACTTGAAAAAATACGTAATCCTTGCCAAAAGCCCCCAGGAAGGAAACAATTTACAGTGCACTTTCTATCATTTTATCGCCGTAATGTTGGCAGAACATGTACGAGAAAAGTTTGTAAATCACGAGTCAGAGGCGAGTGATCCAACACTTTTGATGTAAAATAAACTTATGAAATAAACTTCAAGTTTCTATTGGTTTACAGGTGCAAAACGCAAAAAGTGCTTTTGACTTATCATGCCCGCTTTCGCTCACGGACAGCTTGTAGAATCACCAGGTCTATCTTGAGTCACATTTGAGTCCAAAGGTTTCTAAATTTAATCTAAATTGTGTTAATTCAAAATACGCGATGAAATATTTGTTTAGTTCTCATAAGACTCTATAACATAGGGAGCAAAATTACTTATGCTGATTTACTGAGTCAAAGGGGAGTTTTCTTTAGTTTTAGTGTATTTAAATTGACTAAAAATTAACTTTGCCTTAAGGTATTACGATTTCATTGATGGTGACTGTCTTTTCGCAGGGATGGTTTCATCGCTTTGGTTTGTTGCACAAAAATAAAACTTCATTCAGCTGATTGGTGTGATTTACAGATCATTGACTCGAAGTGCGACCTACGAAATTGCGCAATAGCGTGTGTTTTTCACCTTCTCAACAAAAGAAAGTTAACTCTTAAAATGGTTGCAATTTGCGATGCCGGGGTAACGATGGACCAAAATTTAGGCAAGTTATTTCCGCACTTTCTTTCTGACCGAAACATTTTGAACAATCCTTGAGCGGCATTTTAAAATCGTTGATATCATACACCTATGAATCTGAAGTAAACAAATTCCCCGCATTTCCTGCCCCTGAGGCTGTCGCATAAGCTTCTTTGAGATGTGGTATTTTGGAACAATTTATCTCATTGTCGCTATTGTATGAAGCTATTTTTAAGTTCAACAAATAATGAATTCTTTTGAATCTTAAAACTGCAAGACAGCATCGTGAATTCTGTTCAAGTAGGATTTTAGTTTTCTCATCGCATTTCTGATTTGAAGCAAACTTTTAATCAACAGACTTGAGTGCATGTATTAATTTTTTGAAATCCATGACAGTGGTTTGATTTTTTTCTAAACGATAATTTTAACGTTTTGAAATGGACTCCTGTTTGTTGGGAAAACGCCTTGAATGACAAACAGTAGATCTGAAGAATAGAATCACTCATGTGAGGCGAACGAGTTCTAAGTAGATGCCTTCTGCATGTCCTTAATCGAATTTTATTGGAGCCGAAACAATAGACAAAGCGATAACTCACCAACAAAAAGAGCGCCAAAGATTGTTAACCTTATTAACAAGTCAAATTTATGACTGAGGTTTAGGGGCGATATAATTTATCGTTCGCTTTACGTGCGCTTGCCGTCTGTTTGTTTGCTGACGATTCTCGAACATAAACACTCTTCGTCTGTGGGTTTGTTGTGAACCGATTCCGGTTGAAAACCTTTTCGGTGGAGAAGTTCACTTTTTCAAAGTTAAGTTATTCACCTTTAGAAGGCCTCAGAGAGAAATTCCTTAGGAGTAAGTGAGCTTTTCGCTTCAGTAACAGAAAGCTTCGTCATGTCTAAGAAAGAAGAGAAAGAAACGAAAAAATCTGTTTCTATTTTCTCGTTATGGCGGTGCTGCATAGGCGCAGAGACGAACAGACCAAAAGTACAGAAGAAATCTGTGGCTAAAGACCAGCCAGACGCCCCAACAGAAGAAGGGAAAGAAGCCTTGGAAGACAAGGGAAACGCTGTCAGCACTAATGACTTGGAACTTGAATATGTTCCAACTCAGCCGGAGTCGGCGCCCGTGGTGTCACCAAGCGATGATTATAGACCCAGCTATGAGGAAGCGAATACTGCATCGACAGCGCCGTCGACTGTGGGGAGCGAGGAAGATTCCTCCTTAAACGCCCCTGCGAGTATTCAAGTTATGCAAGAGAACGGCGCTCCATCGAAGATTAACAGGGAAATCGGGACGGGCGGACGGCTTAATCTGCAGTTTGTGTATGATCCCGCACCATCCAAACTGACCCTGACTCTACTGGGAGTTGAATTCCCTCCGTTCCAGAAGTGGAAGATGGATGATTTGGAGGTGAGTTGCACTCTATTGCCGATACATCAGCACAGTTTCCGTGCGCGTCCAAAGAAATTTAAGGATCCCTTTACCATGACTCTGACACCAAAAGAGAAAATCAAAACAATGTCCCTCAGATTTCGTTTGTATAACCACCGTGCCATGACCAAGCATTTGATCGGTCAAGGAGTTGTAAGCCTTGGAGAAATCAGCCTCAGTCTGCAGGCGGTTAAAATCGCCTTGGATCTGAATATTCCCGAGACCTACGCCATTGATTCCCGCTACATAGAGTCTGTCACGGGCGCCAGCGGGCAGACATCGCCAGAAGATTCCAAACCTGAAATTTTACTCTCTCTGGAGTACCGTTCTTTGACAAGAAAGCTGATTGCTGAAGTTATCAAAACCCGCCATCTTGGTCTCCTCAACAATTCCAAACCGCAAGACATCGCTGTTGAAATGAAGCTGATCGGAGATAACAACCAACTGTTACGCGTTTGTCGAACCTCGCTGAAGAAACACGTTATTGATGCAGAATTCAACGAGATGTTTATGTTTCGCGTGACATACGACAAACTGGCCAGCATCGCCGTGGTTTTCACGCTATTCCGTATGACGGAGAGGCGAGGAAAGAGAGAGAATATTGGAGAAGTTTGCTTTGGAAAACAGTCCAGTAGTCATGAGCAGCAAAACCATTGGAATCAAGTCGTGACGGGATCTGAGCGAGTTGTCACGCAATGGCACCCACTCTTTAAATAAGGTACAGTTTTGTTGCTTCGTTTTTCTCTTAAGCATTAAACCATATGATCTTGTTTAAAACGCAGTCAAATGCTCACTAGACATTTTTCGGATAGTGCTAATTACGTGAACATTCTTATTTTCAACAAATCAAAAAAACACTTGCCACTTACGAAACATACTTCAGTACATAAAGTTAACGAAAATTCAACAAATTGCCAGCAGTTAAAAGGATTAGATAAGGCCTAGAAAAGCTTTATTTCATAACACATTGCATTAATTCGTAACAGGAAGCTAGCAGAACAAGAGCTTGAGTAGAAGAAACTTTCAAACCTCAGAATTTGTTTTCATAGATTAGCCAAATTCAAATTCAGTGAATCTCTCCGTTAAAAATGGCACAAACGTCAAATTTCCAGTTTTTCCTAAAAACCTTTTGCAAGGCACAGCTTCTGCCAAGACTTCAATCAAGAAAATTAGCGAGAGGAGAAAAAATAATTTCCTCAAATTTACATGAATAGCATTTGCACTATTCATGTGTTGTAAGGGTTTTGTTGACAAGTGTCCTGAGGCAAATAAAGCTTTTGCCCAAGACCTCTGACCAATCAAAAATAAAGAAAGGAAACTTAGCAATAAGATCTAACTAATGCAGTAAGACAAGCCCAGAAAGAAATCGAGTGCTATGGTAAACACGCATGATTTCTGCCCTGTCATTATATTTGATTTTAAAAGGATCCGCAAACGTGGTTTGGTCATGATGACGTGTATTTCACAAGTGAGAGGGCCCAAGAGAGTCCTCTTCAAATCACACGCCACCAATGAATAGCAACATAAATTAATGAATAACAATATAAATTAATGAATAACAAAGGGTAACATAGCCAAGCTCGTAACTGTAAGATGATGAAGAAGCAAAAGAGCATTATCGAATTTATGATTTGGTTTGAGTACGTACTAAAACGGTGGTTAGGCGCGCTCTGATTGGCTACTCAAACTCCAAATATCCTTTGCTATTAATTTATCTCCGAGCCACGCGTGCGGGATTCAGTGCGCCCGAAAATTTTGTAATCGTTGCGGGAATAAATGAGTCAAAATCATCTTTTTGTAACATATTATCTCACTGTTTTAGTACACACTTAAACAACTATTCACCGAAGTGAAGCGAAGCGGCGAAGTAAATATCCACAACTAGTCAATTCATCTTCGACGAATAGTTATCAATTATCATTTGGGTTGATGACGTAAATTGGCCACCGGTTCGAGCGTTAGCCCTTTGTCATTTGCTCTGACAAAAGGTTAACGCGCGAAACGTCATTATCAACTCATTTGATAAAACCACTGATTATCTCGTAGTACTCTCAGCGACGGAGCACAAAAATTTCTTTCAAATTTATTACTTTCAATCATTTAGTGGATGATGTCTTGGATGAGGTCAAATATAAAGCCTCTTAAAACCAAGAAACAGTGTAAACCGTCGTTCTCTTTCGTTCTTATTAAGAGAGGAATGATATTGATAATAGATAATTTTTGTAGATACTGTTCCCATTGATGATACTAAAATAGATAATTTCAAAGGTATTCGTGGATGCTTTCTAAGCCCTTTAAGGCTCAGTTATTATATCATGCAATAAAGGTTGACCAGATTTCATTGCCATAGAATAAATTTTAAGCTGATGTTTTTCAATTGTCTCTTTCCTTCTCAGAATTGCAAAGAATGCTTTGAATGCACTCATTTAAAGGGAGGAACAAGAACTGTGGAGAGTTTGCAGTATGGTTGAAATCTAACTATAATGGTTATTTTTAATGTCTAAAATCATACATATCTTATGGATAAGTCGGTTAGGCATTGATAAAAATTTTTTCCATGTGCATATAATATCCATCATCATATTTTTAATTTTTACAACTTAAATAAACTGCGCATGTATTTATACGTGAATTAGCTGCAACGACAAAATATGCGGGGCATGATCATATTCAACCTTTTCCTCTTCAAACTTAATTTGTAGACTGAGTAAAAAAAAGCATCAATGTCTTTCAGTAGTTCGCATTTTCGCGTCAAAACGCAGACATTTTGTAATCAATTTGTTCGTCTCCAAATTTTTGCGAAAAGTTTTAGTGAAACCACGGCATCCGTGTTTAATAAGATTCTTACAGTGTTTTTTGCTATTTGATGAAATATAGTAGCTACTGAATTAAAGGGTAGTTGAGTCTGTACTCTAAATGCAACGTTTCAAGGCTATACTTTTGGGTGACAATTTTTAATCACGTGCACGATGCGATACCACTTCGTCTTTTATGGAAAAATATTCCGTAAGATGTTTGCACTCTGATTGGCTGTGAAGACACATTTGTATTTCTAGAATGCACGATAGACTGTTCAATGAATAGTTTCTGTCAGCTGACAGTTGATGTGGGACAAAGCCTCGATAAAACATTGACAGCACGGAATGCATCATGGCACGAACCCTTGGTTGTATATCGATCGATATAACAGACTTACCAACTGGTATTTTCAAATATTTTTCATTTTCCGATCAGTCGATTTTGCACGCTAGGTATGGTTTTACTAATGAATGGCAAAGCAAATTATCTTCGGCAAAGAATGCTGAGTGGCAACAGAAAAAGAAAGTTTCGGTTGCCGATGAGAACCAGTGTGATTTTTAGTGAAACGATCAATCCGTCTTTTCTTATGGATGAAATCGGATAAAAAAAAGTACACGAAAGCATATTTTTACTCGTGTATCTACGAAAAATGATCAGTTTATATACAGGGAAAAAATTGAAAATTGTTCCTTTTTCAGCCAAGTATTGGTCAGCGCCTGTGAAACTCACTAACAGCATCACGCTGTCACATTAAAGCATATCTTTCTTTCCCAAAAATTTGAGATCAATTTTATTCGTCTAAAGATCGGACTAGTTTACGATCACGAGAAAGTACAATATGTTTGCACTTGTTATTAATTCAAATTGTTTCTCATTCGACAGTTTCTCTGTACATAATTTTGTAACTAGATAGACTGGTGAGACCAAGTCTGAGCTGTAATATGACATTTTAGCTTTTTTAGGCTTTTACATGGAATACGAGGCACCATTTAAAGGAGTACTTCAATAAAAAACCGTTTGCATCTTTTTCATAACGTGTGTATAAAAAATTTCAGGATTTATTAATGAGCGGACGTAGTTGTTAGATTCATAATTGTTCTGCTGATTTTTTTTAAAAGATTTAAGCTTCGTATGTATTGGAAAGAGTTATTGAAATGCTGTGAGATCAATGACTGAGCTCACAGCAGCCTAAAATCTGCGCATATACGAACGTTGTAAAGTTGGTGTCTGGTGGCGTGCTTTCAAGCGGTCTTACAAGAGTCGTTATCAACCACGCAAGCTAGTGGCGGAGGGTGACGGAGGGTTTTTGCGTGACACGTGATGGCGCCAAAATTTGCAGCGTGACGCGTAATTGAACCCCAATAATTCGTCTGACGGGGGACCGGACATCACAACATGATGCGTGATTTGCAATTTTACAAGCGGGTGACGCATGATTTACACGTCTTACCAATTAGATTTCCGTGATAAGTGAACGCTCTTTGACCAAAAAGGTATTTTAAATGTCAGCCGTCTCTTCCCCCTAACCCATGGGGGATATTGTGATACGAAGCCCGAATAAACGCTCTCAGAGTGTCTACTTTCAACAACTAAGTAGTCTCTATTTGTCTGACAAAAAGCAGTCTGGCAAGTGAAACGCAATTCATTCCAGAAGAAAAGACGTTGTATGCAACATAAATTCTAAGTAATACATCCGATAGATTGAAATCTTACAGTATAAGCTCAGCCTACCTAGAGACTACTACTCCTTTTTACATGACACGTGACTGGGTAAAAATTCTCCGCGATGCGTGATTTAATAGAAAAATTCAGCGTGATGTGTGACTTGAACACCCCCCCTCCTTTGCTATCCTCTAGTAGGTCACGGTATTTTTAGAACCTTACGACTTTTTATACTCAATGCTCACAAGAAAGTGGTAAATCGATAGTATACCCTTGATTTGATAGGCTTTGCGTTCGCAGTGTCAAGGTTTACTTTTCCCTCCTTTTGTTTTCTTTTACTGATTTATTTCAAAGGTTAAATTGTTTTGCGTATTTTGCTTGACGCCTTTTCTTAGGGGCCGACCATTTAACTTTTGAGGGGCGTTGGGTGATTTCTGGTCACCAAAAAAATTGTTTCTAGCAATCTGCTGTGCAGATTATTTTTTTCCGATTTTTTGGTACATTTTTTCTGTTACATTTGGGCTGCATGCAATTTTTTTCTTCCAACAAGCGCTTGCAGCAGATTTTTTTCAAAATCACCCACCCTCCCCCCCTCAAAAGTTAAATGGTCAGCACCTTACCTGGATGTCATATTCTGAACTTGGCAAGAATTGTGCGCGGGAAATTGACGCACGGGCGACCAAAAATGAACTTCTTGCACACGCGCAATGTTTCACCACTGTGTTTATGTCATGTGGTGTCCATCAGTCCATCCTCGGTTAACTTCTCCGTCTGGAAAACCCTACGTTACTGAAGGTAACGACACTCGACAATATTCAAGCTTTTTGTGCATAGATCTGTCTGATCTTTACCACTGTGGTCATTCTCCGTGCGTTCTGTGTTACCTTGGAAAAACCCAAAGTCAATATGTTTGAACGTGAACCATCAGCACAAACTTTCCGGAAGGGTTGTTTATTCGGTTGGTCAGACACTTAAGGCGGCGAAATACGAGATACAAAAACCCTCAACTTGGCGCGTAATATTGTTTCGTTGCAAGTTTTGGTCGATGTTTCTCGTTTTTCACCTTGCGTGATCAACTTGTTTCGTAACAAACACATTTGTTGCAGGTTGAAGAAATTTGTTGCAAAAAGTAGAGCACGGGTCAACTTTGAGCAACAAGTTTCTTCAACCTGCAACAAATGTTTTTGTTGCGAGACAAGTTGATCACGCAAGGTGAAAAACGAGAAACATCGACCAACACTTGCGACGAAACAATGTTGCGCGCCAAGTTGAGGGTTTTCGTATCTCGTTTTTCGCCTCCTTTAAGTGCTAAATTCAGATGTTCGGCTGTGTTCATCGATTACCCTGACCATTCAAAGGGGCACACCAAGCTTCCGAGGTTTGTCATAACCTGTGACAATGTTATTTGGTGCACACTTCTAAGCTTACTTCTCCATTCCTCATTGTTTCTGGTCTTAAAATTACATGCTTTGAAATGATTTTTAGCTAGTTGCTTTGCATCATTGTATTTTTTCTGTTTGTTCATTAGTCTCGGGCCAGTCGAAATTTATTTTACAATAAGATTCCACACAGCCCTTCATAATGCATACAGTTCTTGAATGAAGAAAACGATGGCAAAAACAATCGATTGCCTTTTGGACTACGGCTTAGTTTTACAGTAGTATCGGGCTATGTGCAAATCTTTACCCTTTGGTTCATTCGGAGAGAAGCGAGTTTAAAACAACCGGAACGACTTATGGTTCTCATTCCTTTCCTATATTTTATCTGCGATTTCAACTTAATTAGTAAATTTTTCGCGTTGACATCCTTGTCGTTGGCATAATTTGATTCCTGTTCGTTCAGTTTGTCTTCAGGGGAGTAAGAATTCCCTTGCAAAATTGCCTTTTGCAATTTACATTCAGAGCTAGTGAGATCGAAAATGCTCAGCTTTGGAAGTTAATTTTGTGAACTAACATCACATACACAGAATTAAAACATTATCATCGTGTACCAGAAGTTCACTTAAGAGCATGGTTGATGCAGTAGTTCCTCCTCTCCATTCAACCTAACCCTTGAACTCTCATGAGTGACCAACACAGAATTTCTTCTTACAATATCAACACAATAGCAAGCAGACAAGTGTTGAGAATAAAGAAAAATATCAATGAGAGGATTACTAGTTGATCCAATATCAAATTCTTTGACCGAACATCACGCAAGTTGTGTCACAGACAATAAAGAGAATCACTAATGAGGTCTTGGGAATTAGAAAGGTTGATAACCAAGCTCTCCCCTAAATGCATTTATACTGGTTTGGGTGGTACCTCATGTAATTAAACCTGTTCTTTTAATGTGTTCTGTGGTAAGCTTAGTTATTAGCCGATGGTCCCTCAGCTTCTTGACAACTTGTTACTGTCTACGTCTGTTTGCAAATAAATTAATGGAAACTTAAGTAAGCTAACATATAGTTACATATGTTCTTACAATTTCTAGAGTTTTAAGGCCTTGTTCTCACTACCAGTTTAGCCTAATTTTTCTTTTAGTGTTGGTATTGCCACAACATAATTGCAATGCTGTGGGGAGCTTCTAGTGTTTGCGTGTTCACACCTCATTCTGAGGTAACATAGTAACAAAAGATACTAAAATGATTCTACCCAGATTGCTGTGGTCAAGATGTAGAAAATCTCTTTCTAAAATAACAATTTTCCTCTTCCTCTCCCCTTTTAATCTCTTTTTGTATTCGTGCATGGCTCTTGTGACCGCACAAATTAGCCAATTACCTCAAAGAACGTTAACCTCGACATTTCTAACCAACACGGACATTTTTCTTGCATATATTTTTGTTGTTTCTTTTATGTGGTTGTACTTTAAATTTTTTTTCTCTTTGTTTGGAATTTTATGAAGGTCTGCAGTTTTTATTGTAGCCAAATGTTGTGGTTTATTTAATACATATTTTCAATTAATACATATTTTCTATGGAGTTTGGACTCAGGCCTCTTAATTCTTGATAGATTTTTTACACAACCCTTCAACTCCCATAAGTGACCAAAAGAGAATTTCTCCTTGCAACATCAATACAATATCAAGCAGACAAGTGATGAGATTAAAGACAAATATTAGTGAGGGATTATTAGTTGATCTAATACCAAATTGCTCAAGCAACATCATGAATTGTAAGGCAGACAGTAAGAAGAATTATTACTGCGATCTTGGGAGCGAAAGGGTCAAGAGGCTTATTCAGGTGAGTGTGTTACCATGGGAGCTATTCAAACAAGGAAAACAAAATTTTGTCCACAAATTTGACTAGATTTGCAAAATTAAATATATATTTATTTGTAAAATTTCTCTTTAGAATTAATGATACCAATGAAAAAAGATAAACATTTTTTTTCTAATTTAGCAATAAATTCAATACTAATTTTATTTTGGATTTTAATAATTACATTTGGAAAACCACTAACACAGCTAAAAATTTTTTAGATAAAAAATTCACGCGGAGGAAACTGCTACAATAAAAATAAAAGTTTGCAATCTGGAGAAAATCTTATGATGCTTTTTGTAAAACAAAAACAAACAAAACAAATAAACGAGTCTAGGAAATTATAACGTGTACAGGGATCAACTGCAAGTCCTAAGTTTTCGACCCTCCTTAAATCGGCTTTTTGAACCATACGTTACGATTTAAATGATGCTCTTAATCCCACGTCACTGAAACCGCTGCCACAAATTGCGTGGCTCAGGCTGAAATGGGAAAGCATTATTCCTTAAACATTTACCTGGCTGGAAACTTTGGACATTTGCATGTTTTTTTGTCATGTTGGTTTGTGAACGCAGCCCTGGTGGGTTAATTAATTTTGGAATTATTTACTTCATTGCCAGATGGTTGCGTTCAGGGTATTGCATTTGAAATGAACGCCACTCGGTCTATGTTAGTAAAAAAGCCCAAACAATCGCCTGTGTTGAGGAAATATAGTCTATGTCACAACGCGATGAAAGGCGAATGGTCTTAATCTCTAAAGTAGAAAACTTATGGGTTTGGAAAAAAAACCGCAACACCAAAAAATTAGGAATGGCAATTCTCATTTCAAGTTGTGACTTTTTAAGCTTTTATTTGCTAACTGTGATTATAAAAGGCTCAAGGATCGCCCGCAAAAAAATAAGCCAGGCTGTTTAGAATGGTACGCGTTAAAACCATTTTATGGCAAGTTGGATTGCGCAATTTATAACTGTTTCAATTTTGCCGTGATGTGGCTTATGAATGATGGCCCGGCAAGGCACAGAATAAAACATCTATTTCTGACAAAAGGAAATCTTGTGTCATAAAAAATACGACGTGAAGAGTTTATGGGCAAAATATTTTATGTAAATATACACATTTGGAAGCAGGTGTATTTAAAAACAGTATATAATTAATTGATTTTCTCGAAGCTTGTTGGCCAGTATTTTGGGTCTTCGTAATTTGTTGCCAGCGATAAGAACTTTGATGCCTCGAATTCACACAGAGCAAGCTAAGAATTTACCAAACAGAGATTCCCAAACGATCCAGGCACGATTTCAAGGTATTATTTGGTCATTTTAGGTCAGAGCTGCATAATTTTGACTCCATCTAGATTTTGCATTTAAATAATTTAATTACGTCCACGAGAGATCGTACGCCAAGAAAATGAAAATTCTATGTGGGCACTGTAACAATTCCTAGAGCCCAAGAGTAATTTTCGGCGTCTCGTGTAGCAAGTGACCGATAATGAAAAACGGATTGGCTGACGGCATCAGTTGAGGGATTTGGTCAAGGAGATCTATCGAAGCAAACGGTGAGTGCAATCAAAGTATTTTAGGGAGGATAAAGAGGACTTCTGATATATACTTCCAAAACACATTTTGTGTTCGTAGCGAGTTTGCTAGCATTGCTAGTATTTTCCCTTTCGACGAATTGCAATTGCGTTAATTTCTTTCGAGTCCCTATTCGACCAATCGAATCTTGTTTATGTTCCCGAAGAGTGAAAAGAGCGTGTGCTAATTGATATTCTCTCTAATATTTTCAGAAGTTTGAGAAAAAGTCTTCATTTTCAATATTCTCGACACCAGATGGACGTCTAATGCATTACGGATAACCGCTTGTCTGTTAGCGTTTCTTTCTCGCGTAGCGGATGGATTTCACGGCAAAAATCGGTGGTTTTTTCCGCAGCATTATTAACCCAGAGGGTGAAACTCAAAACACAGACAAATCAGCACAGGAAAATAGGTAAGAAATCTTAAGTAAGGTGTAAGATTTTTTTTCAACCATGAACCTGTTTTCATATTCAATTGCGTTCTTTATGTCGGTTGTCGAATATGATAGGGTGGGGTTAGGAATTCCGCCGCAAACAATTTTCTGCGCTCGGTTTGATTAAGCAAAGTAGATGCACGCAGAAAATCAAGAATTAGATGGCTAGAAAATCCAAAATAAATTATTGAAACGTGACTAAAAGTCGAGTGTTTGGCATGTTTTGGTTGTGAGAGCGCGCGAGAGCGCCGAATTATTTTAAAACACAAGGACAGCTGTTGACAATAATTGTAAAGTCAAATTCATTGCTTAAGAATATTTTGGCCTTTTAGTCAATAGGAAGCCACCAGGTTTGATAAAGTTGACAATGGAAAGAAGTTAATACGTTTGAATAGAGCATTTTCAAGTAAAGAAAGAAGAAACACCAATTCGATTTAGCAGAAAGGGAAAATTCAACTGAAATTCACGCTGACAAAGGAGAGGTTTATCGAAATAGCATCAAACGAACGAATGCAGAACACGGAAAACATACATAATTTACCGAGCAAATGTTTTAATTTCGTACATACATGAAAGCATCTTAAATGAGTCGGGAACCAATCAGGGAAGTGAAACGGTGCCAGCAAATAAACAGAACTGAAGCATTAAGAGTTAGTAGACAAAGATGAAGCAACGATTCTATTTGTTCCAAGCCATCTTCCTGGGGTCTGTTTTGCTAATACGCCGTAATTGAGGCCACGGATATGAATGTAGTTCGTGTTAAATTTTTCATATGTCCTTTGCCATTGTTTCGCTGTTGTCTGCATTTCAGGCAAGCATCCAGCGACACAAAACAGAGGGATGAAGAGGGTGACCTCGATGAGCGTGATGCGGAGTACCTAGACGATGACGACGAGGAAAACACGACAGCGTTTCTCACGCGAAATAGTTCCCTACCGCTACCTAGTAAGTCCAAACAAGACTCAGCGTCTCATGCCTTGGCATTACAAGTGCCTAACACGGCAATTAAACGCAGGAATACCCTCGCTGGTACCCCAAGTTTTGGCCTAAGTGGTCTAACAAATGGCAGATCGGCACCCAGCGTGGTCGCGCGCACGAAGCAAAGCTTAGAAACTAGTAGTATTGTATCAGACGACGAGACGGTCCGTGGAAACGCAGCACGAAGAGAGTTCGGGGGACTTCCGACAAGAAGTCGGAGCGAAACTCCGCGAGCATTTGGTGGCGGTACGCCTTCGAAGAGAATATCAACTTCAAGTTCTGTGTCTGACTGGAATATGGATCAAACTGTTCGCGGAGTTGGTCGGCTTCACGTCGTACTTGACTTCACAATGCATACGGCTAAGCTGTCTGTAACTGTTACAAAAATAGAATTTCCACCGTATCATCAAAGGGATACTTCTTTGTTAGAAGTGAGCGTCATGCTGTTGCCGGGAAAACGGCAAAGTTTTCGAACAAAAGCGAGAGACTTTAATGAACCCATGGCGATGTATTTGTATCCCAAAGACAAAATCAAGGATATGTCGCTGAGATTTCGCTTGTACGAACAAGGCACTATGGGCTCCAAGCATTTATTAGGCGAAGGAACGCTACGGCTTAGGTCGGTGGACTTAGACTCTGAGATGATTCCTGCAACTGTTGATTTACAGCCTCCCGGATCGTATGTTCCGGAAGCTGCTTCGGGGGCGATCATGTATGAAGGAGAACTGGCCATCTCCGAAGAAGATCGACCCGAGATCTTACTGTCTTTAGAGTATCGCCCAATTACGGGAAAGCTTCTTTTGGAAGTTATTAAGACAAGAAATTTAGGAATGTTAACTGATTCAAAAGCACGAGAAACATATGTCGCGGTGAGGGTTGTTAAAAGCACTGGAGAGTTAATTAGCAAGAGTAAAACCACTCCAAGACGGCATATGATAGACCCCGAATATAATGAAATGTTTTTGTTCCATGTTCCGGAGCATGAGCTTAACTCGGTGACAGTTTTGCTGACTGTTACAAGTATTACGGCGCGCACGCTGGCGCTGAAAAAACATCGATTTGGTCGTGTGTGTCTTGGGCAGAATTACAGCAGCGAAGAGGAATTGCGGCATTGGTATGAAATGACTCGACGGAAAGAAAAATCCATCGTGGCATGGCATAGAATAAATGAAATTTAGGAACACTATTTAATGCACCGAACAAGAAGTATGGCAAAAACTTTTTAATTAATACGTTTTACAAGAACAGGTCTGCGTTTCCAAAACGTTTCAATTAGTGCAGCCGTTGGTTCGCACATTATTGTATTAGGTACGTTGTTTATCTATTTTCCAAGTGTTGTTGATCCGATTCACCGACAGGCGAATAGGTTAGTCAAATGTTAATACTTATGACCGAATAATCATGGAAAAAAAATTCACGGGAAGAAACAATTTTATAAAATTATTTTTAACCCCAATAGGGTCTGTTCCCGAAACAAGGTGTTAATAAGTTTGAACAGACTTGTTTTTGAAAGTTTGTGTATCTTCTTGAGCTGACAAATAAAGCGAAACCACGCATAAATTGACTTTGTCATATACATAAATAATGACTATGGCTCTGAAATGATTTTTGCTGGATATATGGACACTTTTTTGGTTTTAAGCATGCTATCCACGTTTGAACCGCACCCGGAGAGACGCTTAATCACGCCCTAAATTAGAAATCGAACTATTTTCATTTCTTTGGCAAACTCAAATATTTCAGAATTTTTACGTGTAATTGTAAACATCAAACTGATGCAACATTTTAACGAAAATAGAAACTTGAAATTTTTACATTGCAGGAAACAAAACTTTTGTAGTATTTTTCTGAATGTAGTTTTGAATTCAAATGCTAAAATTGTAAAATTTTGAATGCCTTTCTAAATTAGTTACAACCAATTATTTGGGTTACTTCAAGAGAAACATTTCCACAAAAATGTAACTCATTAAAATTTGTTCATTTTGCCCTCCCATTTGAGAGAATTCTTTTCCTTATTTTGTGGTATCTTTGCTGATTTAAATCTTCCAGAAAATAGTACTGCAAAAATTAGCTGATAGTTGCTAGTTGTATGTCTTTGATAGTCAATGTTGTCAACGAAGTAATTCTCCTCGTAGTTAATTATTAACTGCAGGCTCATTACTCCGTCGATGTAACACATGCTCTAGTTAAGTCATTGGACCAAGAAGCTGGTTTGTCGTTTTGAAGTTCACATCTGTAAGAGGCGAATGATTAAGGAATGACAAGGAACCTCATTTGTATACAAAATGAATGAGGTGATAAGCGCATGCGTGTTTCAAAATGGTTTTTAAGTGTGAAAAAACACATCAGATTTGAACAGTTTGCAGGCCGGAGTTTCGATTACTTTTAAAATAAGAAAGTAATTGGTGAAACCTCTATTTCCAATTTTGTTTTTGTTTTTCTTTTATGTAATCACTCTCTCATGGTGTGTTTTATTTTTTTGTCTTAAAATGCGAGTTAGGAACGTGTCAGTAGATCTTTATACTTAGTTGAGGGTGAAGAAATACAAACTTTCTATCAAAGGTAATTTGAATTCATCACACGTGTCAGTATTTATCCACCATCCTAACTACATATAGTCTACTAAGCGAATCCTTGGAATATGACAAGAATCATATATTGAAACGGGAGAATTAACATTTTGGTTGGTGAAAAATTTCTTGAGCGTTCTTTACAGTTTGTACGATCTCTTCGATAGCTCAAGTGAAGAGCTTGATAAATATGGAAAGCTGACTAAGTAATTAGGAATATACACAGGCAGAACCTACGCCTAAAGCTTTGTGTTACGTTATGGTACATTAGCCACATACAACAGGCAATCGTAGTGTTTCTGGGTCATTAGAGGGGAGACAGCTTGAGCAAACTCGCTGAGCGAAGGCTACCTGGAGACCTGGGTCACAAAGACTTCTTTAATGTTCCTCTGTCTTGCTGCTACAACTTGTACCGTATTCCTTCTTAAACTAACTCCAACCCCTATTACCACTAAGAACTACGCAGTTATGCTCTCATTTGGAAATGTGTTCTCAATCTTGGAAGTTGACACCACAACTGTGCTCCATGTGAGTTAGCTTATATAGTGGCACAAATAACCATGTGATAAACTTTCTTGAGCGCTCAATATTTGAGCACATTAAATTATGGATATCCTTCGTAGTTAGAAAACACTCAGATGTGAACCTTACGACAATTTAAAGGTCCAGAATTTTTATGTAAATGGAATGTTTGAAATAGGTGATAACTACAGAAAGATCGAATTCGAGAATATATCATCAGAAAACTAAAACATCTCCCTCTCAAAGTATACTTCAGAACAATTTCAATTCAAACTACACTGCGCAATAACAGCACATTACGAAAAAGAACTTTGTTTATTGACTTTAGTGTACTTTCCGGACAATACTAAATTACATAATCATAGCAAACAAGGCTGCTTGAATGTTCACTTTCAATAGCTACTCGTCCAATTTGTCTCACTGGTGAGAATGTTCACTTGAGCCGGTAACTACTCGTCGAGTAGCTACACCTATGAGGTAATTTAGACATGGCACCGTTCTTAGATCCATTTTATGATTTTAATCAATGTAATTTAAAGCGATGAATCAAAGTAATGTGAGTTAGGACAAAAAGCATTTACGATCTGAACTTTTAAGTACCTTGAATAAAAACAAGCTATAGCTAGGTGCATTTTTTTCTCATTCAACAAGTCATCATTCTGTGGCGTTTTGGATTTATTCTTTTCATGGATCAATCACATCTAGTATAATCTCTTTCTTGCACCAAAATTATTTCAAACACATTGGTTAAAGTTGTGCTAATTTTCCCCGTCATGATTCAGTTATTCTGTACAGCCAAGAACGCATTAATTTTTCCGTTACGGAATCTTAGCCAGCCTTATTTGGCTTTAAATTTCTGAATAACACCAATCATTCCAAGAGGCACCTTTTGCGTCCCGGTTTCCTTAATTCTTTGAGATAAATTAAAGGGGTTAACCAAAATTGGAAAATTAATGTTAAGATAGAAAAAAAACTTCTTTCAATCACCTCGTGTTTATTTGTCGGCAATTGAAAATCTTTAAGTCTGATATAATCGTTATATCTGAGAACCTTGGCGCCTTGGTCACCTAAATCTAATCATTTAACTTCTTTCCGGTGATTTCTTTCTTCTTTATGTTAATTTTTGTACTGCTGTTTCTTTGACAGCAAAGATTCAAGATACTGGAAGTGTCTTCAAAGGTAAGGAAATCCGAGCAATAATTCATTTACACACAAGGGAATCGCAGGATCTTGATTTATCTCTTATTTGCAGCTGCCACTTTTGAACCAAATATTGTAGTAATTTAGACATAACAATTATCCAAATCGACATTTAGACTCCCCTTAAAAACACCAATTCATCAAAAAAAAAAAATTAAAATTAAAATGCATCATTTTCCTGAATTTTTTTTCCAAAAAAAAAAAAGAAATTAAAACAAAAATTTACTTCCTACTGTTGCATTTATTTCAAACTAGAGCTGGATAAATTGTAGTGAATATCCGACCGCTAGAACAATATTTGCGTGCTATTTCTCCGCACGAGATCTCAGAAGGACTTGATGTATTCATATTTTGCGTAGTTATCTCGCTCTCATTACGGATAGGTGCTCAACATAGGAAAAAAAACTTAGTTTATCGGTGAAGTAGCCAGATTAAAATATTTTCAATCGATAATGCGGAAACCTTTTCTCTCCATTCTTTTACTTCCAATTAAATAGGCACCACCTTAATCGAGGTCAAAATGTTTGGTAAAATTGAAAATCCAAATTATTGATGGCTTTGAAAAGATTCAACGGGTTTTAATTGGTGCACTCTGATTGCTATTTAGGGAAAATTTTGAAAGGTATTTGAATTCAATACGTATAATCAGTAGGAGTGGTCTTTTGGAAAGGATACAGATAACTGTAAGGGGCGACAATAACATGATTAGCGCGTCAAGCAAGTATGTTTGAAACGAAGTCCAACTGAATCTTCCCCAAGATTGTTTTCCGGAAAATCGCCTGCTTTTGAATCTTTTCAATAAGCGTTGCAATGTTCTCCTTTCAGGCGGTAACCTGTCAAATTTACCGCCTGTAGTACATCTTAATACCGTTTAAAATCGCTTTGAATTCTTGAAAAATTCAACAAGTGAAATAATTGCTTCTGCCGTTCTGAACATTTTTTAGCTATTTGAACAATTAACGTCCTTTGTCGCGTTGTTTCAGTCCATGCCGTGATCCATTTTAGAGTGCTGAGGTAAAATGGCACTCAGACGAATCTCAGCAAGTCCCAAAAACCATCGCCAGGATACGCCTTGACATAAACTTGACCTTAATTACTGATCCGTTCCCCGCTTTTACCTTCTCAGTCGGTCCAGGAAATATCTTTCTTGATTACAGTTCTCTGATGCATAGATTATTATCATGGCCCCTTATACAACCATGAAACGATATGCAGATTTTATCATTGAAGAAGAATCCAGAAACCATGTAATATTTCTTTTATTCATTAAAAAGCGTGTATGTCAAAAGTATATGAACTGTAGTAAATAAAAATGTCTGGTACATTTGTAAGAGAAAAGCATAACAGCTCAAAAACTATCCTCCAACAATCTATTAATATTTTGATTACAGACGCCGCTATTTAGAATAATTCCTGATAATCTGGCTGCACACGCCCAAACCGCTGGAGTCATAACTCCCAGTTTACTATCTGTCGCTGCTCTTATTACTTTATAGAGAAAGAATTTATTTTTGCGTAGCTTCTAATCCTTCAAACGATCGCGAAGAGTAGGAAAAAGATGACTGAGACTTTGTAACAGCGAAAGTAGGTGGCCAGGTTGCTAAGCAAGTTTCAAAATGGCGTCGCTCTTGTCCAAACTGATCACAACAGTCGATCAGAGCAAAGTTACAACCCGCCTCAAATTTTCTTAAAATACCTCGCTGTTCTCTCAATGTTGAACTGTCTGCAAGCGTTACAAATTTCTGAAATCCAACATCGAAAAATGGGTGAAGGGGGAATCTGGAAAAGGAGTGTTGCATGAATTACGACAAGGACTGTAGCTGTTTTGGGGAGCCAGTAAGATCATGGCACATACAAAGTTAGAATAAGCATGAGACTGCAAGAGTGATCAAAGCACGGGATGAATTTGGTTTCGCATTTGATTCGTCACGAGTAGGGCGTTTGTTTTCTAAGCCAACCGCAGAGCCCACGGAGACCCCGGCAACAGATGTAGTCTTGACTCGATTGGAGAGTGCCCTAACGAGGGTAAGCATCAATTTCCGTTATTCAATTCTACACCTTGATTATTACGGTCATCCATCTCACGTTAAGAATTCCATTCCTTTTTCTCAGTTTCTAAGACTTCGTCGTTTATGTAGTAATGACTCTGATTTTCACCACAAATCAGAGTCAATGTGCCAGTTCTTCGATGAACGTGGTTACCCTGTTTCCGTCGTTCAAGCGGGTTACCACCGCGCTCAACTTATTGATCGACATTCAGCACTACAAACGTCGCATAAGGAAGATTCCGACCGCATTCCATTCACTCTCACGTTTCACCCTCACAACCACTCAGTTAAATCCATCATTCTTAAAAACTTTAAATTACTTCAAAACGATCCAGAGACAGGCACTATCTTTTCGCAGCCTCCGCTCATTTCATTCAAACGCGACAAAAACTTAGGCAATTTTTTGGTCAGAAGTTCTTTTCAGACTAATGAGCAACCAGGCACTTTTAAATGCGCTCGTGCACGATGCAAAACGTGTCCTTTCATTCACAACACTGATAAAATATCGGGACCTAAACGATCCATTAAGATCACCGATCACTTCACGTGCACCTCCGCTAATGTAATCTATTGCATAACTTGCACTTATTGCAAAAAGATATACATCGGCGAAACAGGCAGAAGACTAGGTGACCGATTCCGAGAACACCTTCGAGACGTGGAAAGGAATGACAAGGACACATCGAAACCAGTCCTTGCACTTAGGTGGCACGGAGAGCCGTAAAAATCTTGAACAAAAGCTCATCTTTGAAACCGGCAGTCTAAATCCCACAGGGATCAATGAACGCTTTTCATTCCACTAATTTATTCATGTTTTTCTCGTTGCCATGCACCCACCAATAACGTAGCTCCATTTTCTGCCTTTAAAAGCACACACAACCCACAATTCCTCTATTCGCTCCGACGAAGGGCTAACGCTCGAAACGTCAGCTTTTGTAATCATTACGGTGGCCAATTTACCATTTCAACTTTGTTGATATATCCAAATTATTTCGTTACTCCCACCGACGCAGCCCCAAACAGTTTCTTTCGAAACTATCAGCCTTTATTCATTTGTAGAAATTGATCGGTTAGGAGTTGAATGACTGCAACCCTTTTTTTTGGAATTTAGTGGATTTTTTTTTGCATCTCTTCCTTTGTCTCTAAATTTTGTTTTTAAAGTTGTTCGTTGTTCGATAGAAAAAGAACGAATCAAGAGGCTGCATTCATTTTCCTTGTTTCCCTTTTGTTTAAAGGGAAACAAAGACAACAGACCTAGAGTCCTGTACTTGAGTCGAACATTATTTTCAAAATCCCACTCTGGTGTATAATTTCTTAATGAAGGCGCGTTCCTCCGAATTTAATGGGCAATTTTTGTTTCGTTTGTGTCTGATATTGAAATGAAAGGGTTCCCACTTACAAAACATAGTCATTTTTTTTTTACCTTCGAGGTAGCAAATTGCATGTTTATTTAACTGAGTTGTAATATGCAAAGAAAGCCCAACACAAAATGAAAATCACCCTCGGGAAGGCTTCAGGGCTTTCCAATCTTTCTTTCGTACCATGACCTGTGCGTGCCCAGGTGAAAGCGATAAAGTTGGCCAGGATACGAATGATTGATTTAAAAAGAAAAAAGTTATCAGAGATTCAACTTTGCGAATGAAATTATCAGAGGTAACAGCTTCGTAATAACTTTTTTTTCAATCACATTTCCCTGCACAATTGGCAACCATTTAACTTAGTACTTCACTGAATACATTTTAAGCGATTTTTAAAAACTTTAAAATGTGTTTTCTAGAGCCTACGGGCCATCAGCTGGAAAAAACGAGTAAGACCTTTACTACCCTCGCTGGACTATAATGGCATATTCTTCTCCCAGAAAATTTTACATTGCCCTTACCTCCCCCACCCCCGATATGCTTTGGCTGGTGTCCATTTAACTGAATGCTGAGCGGAGCCGCAAATGAAACGTTCAACGTTAAACGTTCCACGTACTGTTTTTTTCCAGTTTGTGCATTGAAAAGGGAAGAAATCAATGACACTAGCTAATGTGAACAAACCGGCTTTAATGATGAGATGGTCCTGATTAGTAGCTTTGTTTAAAACACGAACGTCAAACAAACATGTCTTTATGTGAACTATGATCCTCCTAGGTTAAATTATTTTCAATGAACCTGCGGCTAGAAGCGTGCAAAATACATGTAGCATGAATTTTAGTGTTTCTTATGACACAACAACCACGCATTTGGACAAAAGTCAAATTGACGTGTTTAAACCGTGTGATCCATGTGAAACTTGTCACCAAAATCAATTTTACTTATTTACTTGGACTTCCAATTTCGCTGAATGTTTTGTGGCTTTTTTCTCTTGTATGTCCTGTGGAGTTATTTAGTAATTCCTTTGAACATTAGTCGTTCCCCATTCGATTTATGAAAGAGGCTTGAAAGACCCGTAAAACGCTAGGGTACCTGCAAACGTCCCTTCAGCTCTCTATAATGCTCTTTTTTATCTATTCAAGGTTTAGGTTATAAAATATTTTGGTTGAGGGAAACGAGCGGAAAAACAAGTGGATTTGTTTAAATGAGACTAATGTGACATAAGGAGTCGAATGATAGGTTAATCAAATATTCATAACAATTTTGACCTAGGGCGCGTCCTGTATTTAGCTTTCAACAGGTGTTTGTCCACACTGCGCATGAGCAAAATACTCTTAAACAGAAAAATTTAAACTAGTGTCGTGAATGAGATGATCCAGTTAAATTTGTAACTGTTCAAACCCTGTGCGAGTCCAATTTGAGAAGCGACCCGTCGAAACTGAAAGAAGGACTCGTCTTGAAGATAAATCTCTTTCTTTGGGCTTGGCAAAGAGAAGAAGTTTCGTCGATAAAGGAAGAGTCGACGAGACTAACTGGTTTCGCAGACTATATCAACACAGTAAATTTATTCGGGCGTTTCTTAAATGGCTGACTTGTTACGTTGCTTGACTAGAAGGAAAAGAATTACTCGCGAGGAGAAAACAAACACCGAGTTGTCAAAATGTCTTACAACGTGGGATTTGACATCTCTCGGGATTGGGGCAACACTGGGTGCAGGAATTTATGTTGTCTCGGGACAAGTTGCTGCTAGTATTGCGGGACCGGCAGTGATAATATCATTCGCTCTGGCGGCCGTTACATCTATCCTCTCGGGTCTATGTTATGCTGAATTCGGCGCGCGTGTACCCAGAACTACTGGTTCGGCTTACGCCTACAGTTATGTCACTGTTGGTGAAATATGGGCCTTTATAATAGGCTGGAATTTGATTCTCGAATACATGATCGGTACTGCCGCAGATGCACGGGCGTTAAGCGCTTGCTTTGATTATGTGATTGGAAATGTGATAAGGAATTTTACGCTGACTTACATTGGAGAGATAAATACCCCGGGTCTAGGCACCTATCCTGACTTCGTATCTTTCATCGTTACCATCATCGTAACAATCGTATTGGCTATTGGTGTCAAACAATCGTCAACGTTCAGTACTATTTTCAACATTTTAAACGTTTTGGTTGTGTTGTTTGTTGTGGTAGCAGGCATGTATTTCGTTGATACAAAAAACTGGACAGAAGGACAGGGTTTCTTTCCATATGGAGCCTCGGGAGTGTTGAGTGGAGCAGCGACATGCTTTTACGCTTATGTTGGCTTCGATATCATCGCCACGACGGGTGAAGAAGCCAAAAACGCGCCTAAATCTATACCAGTTGCTATAGTTGTATCCCTAGTAGTCATATTTGTGTGTTATTTTGGAGTCTCTGCTGTAATTACTTTGATGGTTCCTTTCGATCAGCTCGATAAACTTTCGCCAATTCCTAACGCATTCGTCCAAAGAGGATTTCCTCTCGCTAAATACGTCATTGGTATAGGGGCTGTTTGTGGCCTATCCTCGAGTCTTTTAGGCTCTCAATTTCCTTTGCCTAGGATCATTTATGCCATGGCGTCAGATGGATTGCTCTTTAAATCGTTAGCGAAAGTGAACCCACGAACTGAGGTTCCTGTGATTGCCACAGTATACCCAGGGCTTCTGACAGCCTTCATTTCGTTGTTGTTTGATTTAAATGAGCTAGTTGAAATGATGTCCATTGGGACATTACTCGCATACACTCTAGTGTCTCTTTGTGTTTTGATCCTTCGTTATCAACCAGATGCTACTGAGGTACCTTCGACATACCTATTGCGCTTTGCAGAACCAGAGCAAGACGCCTGTGAAAAACTTTCTTCACCTGATTATATTACAGACGAATGGGACTACGAAATAGCTACAAATAGAATGACCCCCTCTCCAAATGCTGCGAACAGCCGTAGGGAGTATTTAAACAAAGGTTTATGTTCGAAAGAATTGACAAAATCTGACAGAGGAAACACGAAACAATTTTTACAAAATAAACCAAGGAGAGGACCAACAGCACAGAGCTTGCGTATTGTGCAGTGGGCAGTAACTCTGATGTTTTTCTCGTTCATTGGGTTCTGTGCTGCAATAGTCTATGGTCTGGATGCCTTACAAAGACGAAGCTACGTGATTCTGATGTTTCTTGTTATTTTCGGGATCCTGATTTTATTTGCTATAGTTGTGATTTGTCTACAACCTCAAAACACCAAGAAGATTTCATTCAGGGCGCCGTTTGTGCCGGCTCTTCCAATGCTCGCCATCTTTTTCAATGTGTTTCTCATGCTGAAGCTCTCCCGGTTGACATGGATCCGTTTTGGAATTTGGATGGGCTTAGGTAGGTACTTCATGAAAATTATAATGATTAGTTATCGATCAAGCAACAAATCTTCCGGCTATCTAGTGGTCAGAATAATCATAAGGACCGTAATGCACCGATGAGGGCTTGCCAAAACGCACCAATAGCAGATAACCCTCATACTTCATAAATAGAACTAAATAGCGACACCACATAATTAAATCTCGTCGAATAACGAAGACTTAGCATTAGAGTGACAATGATTAGCTCTTTTTTTTTATTTAAAAGAATCTACCATCCTTCTGTATGTTATCATTTGTCTTTCTGCAGTCAAAGTCATTAAGTTCTCCCTTATCTCATAAACAGGTGTGCTGTTGTATTTCGGGTATAGTGTTTGGAACAGTCGCGAGAGAAACAGAATGCTTCAGGGACAAAGATCATTTGACAGGCAGGTTCTGTTAGCAGAAAACCTTGATAGCATGGACATTGAATATGAGATGGAAACGATTCCAGCTCATAGGGACGATATGGAGGATGTTCCACCTAGTCCGTTTAAATGGGACAGCTTGTAAATATACAGTTATCGGTAAAACTTCGTGTCTCTTGAATGAAGATTAATGCTGCATTATATCTGGACGGAAAGCTGGAGGAGTCACGAGGAAGTGTTTGGTCGGAAAGGAAATTATATGAGGTCAGATTGGCGGCGATTTTGAGGCATGATCCCCCCACTCCTTTTTCGTTCTCTCACTCTTCAACGAAATGTGCGTGCTTTGTGCCATCACTTCATAATTATTCAACCAAGTCTTCCCTTGCCAGCCTGGGAAACACCCACACGATCTAATTTCGCATTGTGATCACACCATTCTGATACTCAACTAGTTGCAGTATCACTTTGGCGCAACGCACAGGTAAAATATCGATTAATATGACTACGTAACGACCGCATGCGTAAAATGGACATTAATTTGATTTTATTGAAAGTGTAAGCTAAGTGAATAAAGGGCTTTTTGTACGTGACATTTTATTGTTATCATAAAGTTGGTGTGAGGAACAATGCATCATTTGCGCTGTAATGACCCATGAGAGTACTTGGCCAAAGAGGGCTCACTGCCAGTTATAACTAATTTATTAGGCTCTGTAATAGTCCTCAAAAGTGAGGCTCCACTTGCTTGAATAATAATGACATGAGTAAACCATTTCCTAAACCAGCATTTAAGAAAAAAATCAAGCAAGCGAGACATGCGTCTCGTGATCATGTTTCTGGAAGGAAGAGTTTTTTAATCCCACGAATGAGGATGAGAGAAAGACAATTGACGGACAAATCTAAACTTCGGAAGGAGAATAAGTAGGCAGCTGGCAATTCTGAGACTATTTTCTTCCATTCTTCCTGAAGACCTGGAACTTTTTCAAGGAAACTTTAAGATGTTCTTTTCTTTTAACAGCATTTGCATCAAGCTAATCAACTGTTGCAATCACTTACGAGAATCAACATAACCTGAGGAATGTTGAAATGCCTCTCTTTTAACCTGATAATGTTCTGGTATCCTCAAATACCTACAACGTCTGATTTCTTCGAAAGAAGCCGCCATAGACGGTTGCTTTTCTCCAACAGCTTTTTCTCGTTCTTGTTGTTTTTGTATTTCGAACATGGCAGTGCTTAAGTCGCCATCAGAACAAATTTGAGATAGGGCATGAAACCACTTCGACTTTTTCAGAGGCTCCTTTATTTCTCGAAATTTGACTGGCTTGTGGAATGCTGAAAGTTGTGTTTTTAGGGTAAAGGCTGTTAAATTACCAGCAAACATTTTGTCTTCCGAGGCCTCGCAAACGTTTGACATGGATGATGCGCGAGTCCTGTTGGCGATTCGTCTGTCTACACAAGGCGAAAGGGTCATTTGGGTATCGGAGCCTTGCTCTTTCGACGTTTCATTCGGCGGGTTGATTTTAAAATCCATTGCACTTTCTGCCACCTCGAAAGGGTCCCACAATGGTTCTAACACCTTTGAGCAAGTTTGTAAAGCTTGATGAATATCACCTGTGGATCTACGTTGGAGTGGAACATCATCAATTGACAGAAGATGTCGAGTTTGCTTTTGACTAGATGAAAGTGGCACGTGATCACATACTTCAGCAAAGTTAATCCTATTGTGATTTTTTTGCCCTGTGGTTCCCTTTTTAGGATCATTATTGTTTTCTCTTCCTAACTTTTCTGCCGCAGGTTCTAAAAAGCTTTGGCTCCTATTAACCTTGTAAATTCCTATGCAGCCTGAGCTCTGTTCTTTCAAATTGCTATGCTCGTCAACCCATGGGTTAAAGGCCACAAGCCTTGCGCATACCCTAGCCCTGTTCAATTTGCTTCTGTAAATTTTTTTACTGTTGTCCAAACAGTTAGCATCATTTGAGATGATGGTTGAACCAGACGAGTTTCGCTCTGGTTGGAGAGGAGGGGTTCGAGAAGTTGACTGCAGTTTTGGTGATGATGGAGTCAGGGAATTACCTGAAGACCCATCAGAGACAAGTAATTTCGCTTCATTCGGAAATAACTGTTCTTGTTTTTGGGCTTTCAAAATATCTGCTTGCGTTTCATTTTGTAATTCCTCTTCAGAGTAAATCATACCACTTGGTGTATCGGTCCTTTTCAACCCTGAATTTCTGGGCGCTGAGCTGGTCTCGTTTTCTTCTTCCTCCACCGAGGAGACCACACCACCGGGCGTAATCGTCTCCTTCAATTGGAAGCAACTTGACGTAGCGTGCTTCTCTTTTCCCCGATTTTTCCCATTGTCAACAATAACTTTAACTGTCTTGGTTCTCTTTGAGCGTGGACTTCTTGGCTCTATGTGTATCTCTTTTTCGCTCTTCTTCCTAGTGTCAATCTTAATATTTGGTATATCAGCCCGCTTTAATTGTGAAGTTGATAACCTAGGGTCTTTGTTTATCTCTTTATAACCTTTCTCCCCAGAATCAAATAAAGCCTGAAGTGTATCGGCCTTCTTCAATTTTGGGCTTCTGGCCCCTATGGGAATCTCTCTCTCCGATCGTTTATCTCCAGAGTCAACCATGGCGTTGAGTTTATGGGCCCTCCTTAATTGTGGACTTGTGGACACTGTAAACGTCTCTTTTTTGTTTTTCCGCCAGCAATCAACCACGGCAGTGACTGTATTAACCCTTTTTAAGTGTAGACTTCTAGGTCCTTTGGGCACTTCTTTCTGTCCTTCCTTCCCTTTGCTGACCATATCAGCAATATCCACTTTCACCAATTGTGTACTTTTGGAATGCGTGGAGACTTTCAAGTTATCGACGATCCTGACATCGGTAGGACTGTTTGGTTCTTTGCTTAAGCACGAGAGGCTTTTTGCTCGCCGAATAACAGGGCTTCCTTGTTGTTTTGCTGAAGTTAGCACTTCTTTCTCCTTTGCAACCATTTGTTCCAAATATGATGTAATTTTCAGGTTCTCTTTAGTCATAATCATGTTGCCTCTTTCCACCGCTGAATCAAGCGCACCCGAAGTTATTGCTACTTTTCTGAACGGTTGACTCACAGCCGCGTTGAAGTTTTTGCTGTGAGGAACAGTAGAAGCATTTGTGTTCCCTGGAAGTTTGGTAAAGCAAGCCACTGGGTTCATTGCCCGCAGAAATTGAGGACTGGTACTTAATTGTACATTGTCAGGTGCCCTAAATATTACTGGAGTACCTACATGACCAACGGCTTCCCGCTTCATCACGAGATTTTCCTCCACAACTTTGTAGATGGACCGGGTGGGAACACGGAGGTTCTCTTTTTCTTCCATTTTCTGAGGGTTTCCTTTAAGATGATTGGCTGGAATGGACTCCTTTATCTCTCTTGAGACTGTTATAGATGGTACTGAGAGAGATTGGTTGAGACTCTGACTTTCAGCAGCTTGTTCATCGGGTGAATTGCTTAGAGTTCTAATAAAAAAAATTAAAAAAAAAACCAGTTTGCTCAGAACCTTTAGGGAAGAATTTTTCAGGCCTCAGAAAGTACATCATCAACCAGAATTTAACCTACTTTGATTTTGCCTGAGTTGGAGAAGTGTCAGAATGACCTGTTGTGCTGATCCTTTCAGGCTTCCCACGTTGCAATGTGTTCTTCAATATTCTTAATGGAGAAGAAGTTTCTTGCTGGTAAGATATAGAGAAGCGAATGTTTAGTACTTAAGTGTTCGCGGTACATAGGGAAACTCAAGATGTTAAAAATAGAACAAAGAATTCATTCCATACGAAGATGGTTTGCATATTTGTACAGTTATCTGTTACCCAAATACACTCAACAGGACAGGGTTGCCCACGGGTGTATCGTGAGTAGCTCTGGTTTGTCTTCAATCCAAGTTCTTACTCCTTCCGTGCGTTGACATTGATTAATGCATTCCCAAGTTTGAATTGGCTATTGAACCGCTTTTAACTTTGTTCAACTTAAGGTTGCTTAGCTCCTTTATCATTTAGTTAAATTCTTTATATCAAAACCACTGAGCCGGCTTTAGATAAATATGTGGAAAATACTGGCTGTTCCCAATTAAAAAAAGATGCGTACCACCCATCCAGCCCTGGTGGAAACTAATTTTAATTTCCTTCTCCAGGACCTTAATCAGATTTTTCATTTTGTTGAATCCCCCAGAATGGAAAATGAATTTGGCAAAATTGTATTGTGCTAATTCCTTCCCGAACAGTTCAAAATGAACCATATGTGCAATACGTGCTGGTCTATCTATTATCGCTGTCATTTTCTAATCATGTCGAAAACTGTTTACTCATTGTGAAAGCAGGAATGCCTGCAGTTGGGTAATAGTATTAGTAAATATTTTCCGTTTGAAAGTAGGCACTTTTACTATATAGTCCAAGAATCGAACCCTTTGAGTGACTACCATCTAATATTCCCCAAATCACCTCTGAATCAAACATCAAGAATCAAACATCAAGATCACGAGAATGAAGGAAATGATCAGTAACTAAAGCTAAACTAAGCTCTAGACTTGACTCAAATTCTCATTGTCTGCCCCTTACGAAATGTTTAGAGACTAGTATGAAGAATACGCACACTGATATTAGGGCATAAAGGTTAATCAGGTGCTGTGTTCATATCAAAAACGTGCACAGCATCTCGTTCAATTAAGCCAAAAGTTCGTATCGTCCTTCCATGTGAACATAATGACTTCCTAAATCCTTTTATTTCAGCAATAAAGCATTCGTGTTTTCCCTATAATTAAGCTATTGATGTTATTAAGACAATTGTAATCTCTTTTCAGTGTTTTTGAGTAGGAATCATTTCCTTTTTTTCTGCAGGCGCCAAGCAGACTACCAGCTAATCCTTCATTAGCTAATGGGCTTACTATCAATAAAAACAATCTTTAACACTAGTGAGCACAACTGGTCCGTTTTTCTCCATTCACGCACGCTTTTGAGTAGTTAATTTGGGCTGGAAGCGACAATGGAACTTAGATTTCATGACGATTTGTGTGCATTGTGCGATTGGGGCAAGTAAATACACCTTGACAATATGTAGGAAAACTAATTTGAGCCCACACACTTAAATATCGAATTTATTAGATTGGCGGTGAGATAGTTCATGTTTTATCTTTCATTTTCAAATTACTTCTGCTTTATAACAACAACAACAACAAAAATAACCACTGCTTTAATCAGAGTGACATGTTGGACAGCCCAGTGCTCAGTTAACTTCGCTTAAAGTGTCAATTATAGGTCATGAACAGGCTATCAAGATGTTAGCTTCGGGTAAATATTCAAGGAAAATCTTTTGTAATAGCGCGTCAATGAGATGTCTTTTGAGTAAGCATATTAAACATGTCGGAATCTGAGAACAACAATTACAGAGGTGTTTTCTTGGGTTTACCGATTTTTGTGGCGGCGAGGAATAATAGTTTAGAAGTAACAATTAAAACTAAAAACTTCAGTGGTTTAATTTTCACTGGTCTTTTTTTCACAAACCCAACTGTTTTGTATAGCGGCACACAATACTCTGCTTAGTAAGATTTATAGCGTCTTGACGAGTTGATAAAATAACAGTAGAGCTTGCAGTTTACGCCTTATCATAAGATAATCAGAAACGGTGCACTCCCTAAAAAGGGCATTCAGAGCATTTTTCACTAGACTGAAAGAAAAATTGGTAAATTGTCAACCCAAAGAGACAGAAATTTTTTGAGCTAGTGTCAAGCTAACTTGTTTTGTTTGACTGCCACGCGCGATTATGAGATCATGAATTCAGATAAAAACTTTCACTGACCCCCTAGTCTGAAAGTTTACTCCACTTGTTTTCTACAATCAAAGGTCTCGTTTGTGAAGGGTGAGGACGCACTACGAAACGGGGACAAATGCCAATGTTGTCAATGTTCTGCTGTCACAGAATTTACTCTAAGTTTGGTGTCTCTTAAAGTCTACTGCTCTGTCTTAACTAGTTTAGCAAAAATGATCGATGTCAGCAATGTCATTAATGACAAACCTGCACACTTGCTCCCTGCTGATTTGCATTTCTCTCATTTCTTCTATTCCTAAGCTTTTCAAACATATTTGCTGGCTTTGAGAATTTCGCTGTTTCGTCTTGTGCGTAAATAGGTTTTAATCTCTCTTCATCATTGTCCGAAAACGCAGGCATTTGTCGTTGAGTTTTCTCATCCATAGCAGTTTAAAGTTGCAACGAAGAATTGACAAGAGTTACTCTTCGGGACTGAAAACAAAGAGCAGCACTAACACTTTGCTCGTTTCTGTTAAGAAGTTATAAACAATGGTTTTGGCTTATTACTCTTTTCACCTGCTCGTGTTAGGGCGGATGTGATGGATGAGCGGTCATTATGCTTGTTATTTGTTTGAAGCTCATTGGCTGCAAAAAAGAAAACCATTATTTATGTAATCAAGTTTTTAAAAATATCAAAAACGACTCATTAGCGAATTGAACGAGCTGGAGTAGGTTGTAGTTGATTAATTTAGCCATTAATTATCTATTTCGCAGCATATTGAAGTTACGCTAAGCTACTGTTTACCAAAATGACTGCCTTGGACACGCGAGGCTGTGCCTCGTGAGTCCACAACATTTCGACCACTGTGACGACAAATATCGTTATTGATAAGAGTACATACCACGTTTATGCATTGTCGATTTGTTACTTTATTTTTAGAGCCGTGATGGTTCTGTATACATCTTGCTAGTTCAAAGTATCCTGGCCACTTAAACTATTTTAAAAAGAAGATCGAAAGTTATCATCGGAGGTTTATCCATCACGATTCTTTGTATTGATTTTGTAACCTGCGACATTCTTTTCAGAACCACCCCTCACCTGGAAATTATACTAGCTAGCTAGACCAACAAATGTCACTCCCGAGCTCTAACTGGAGAACGTTGCAGTCAGGGAAATTTCCCGAACAAAAGCCGGAGTATCGCCTAGTCAAAGTTTCCAAAGAGCAATTGGAAAACCTTTTAAAATACAAGTAAACTTAACCTTTAATTTTACTTGGGCACAATGATTATCCCATACTGAGCAAAATTACTGAATGCCAATTTGCCTGATATACGATATTCATACAAGTTACATATCTTTGGTTTCCCAAACTTTCTCCACGAACAGTTTTTTAAAGAAGGACTCTGCTTCCTACAGTTACACTGCTCAATAGATACTCAGCCTTCAGTTTTTGTCAAATACCCACGATACACAATCGGATTGTTCGTCATCTTCCTTAGATGGCATCCTAAGGTATCTGCAGTGCTTCAGTTCTTCGAATAATTGTTCCGCAGCAGCTTTCTTCTTCTCTGTAGCCAAACGATCGAGCTCCCGTTTCTCCTGCAGAGCAGTCATGCCGTTCAAAAACATGTTTACATTGAAGACCTTGTGCAGTGCTTTTAACCAGTTTGACTTATCGATTGGTGGGGTGACATCCTCCTTCTTACTTTCAGTATCCTTTTCGAGGACTTCTTTTAATTTAGAATTGGCGCATTCTTTTCCTTTCTCCCTTTTCTTTGGAATTTTCTGTCGAGCGTCCTCTTTGTAACTTAGACCCGTTGTTGGCGATAAAGAAAGAGATCCTACAGACAGTCTTTTCCTTTCCAAGGAACTGTTCTTCACCAAATTTATAGATTTTAGACCTTGGCTAGACTGAACTTGATTTGCTAGCTTTCCAGAAACACCCGATCTTTCCTCGCCATCTCTGAGCGACTGTATAGTATCTTGGGTTTGGCTACCTGGTAAACTGAGACTTGAATCTTCTTCTCTTACACTTTCTTGCCTTCTTAGAGTCCGGGTTCGGCGCTGCCGTAACATACCTGCTGTACCTGAAGGAAGCACGGAACTTTGTAGGCTTTCCTTGAGGCCGACTGAACCGACCTTGGCCTCTTCAGATACCTCTTCTTCTGTTGTGTCAGATTTGACATCCCAACCCTCGAAAACTGGAGGGAGACTTTTAAATGATTTCAGAGAACTCGCTGAATTTGAACTTCTCAATGGAAAGTATGGCACTGCAAGACTATTTCTGGGCAGTACATCTTCAGCTACAGGGTAAGCCGTCCTATTAGGTCCATTAAACTTGTTCGCTGGAAAGTCTTGGGCTTTACGGTCGTCATTCTGGATGTGTGAGATATCCTCAGTGATAGTGACAGTTTCATTCCAAGAATTCGTTGCTTGATTTCTCACGGAAGAGGAATTATCAGAGTAACTACGTTTTCTTTGAGCGAGTGGTTGCAATGTTTGCAATGGAGGTGGTGACTGCCCGTACCAAGTCTGCCATCTCAGACGAGTTCCACTGGGTTTTTCGCTTGGTACGGCGATGTTCTGTGCATACTTTGCGTCACTATGGAGACGAATAATATTGCCCACTGACTTCGTCACTTTGGACTTGTTCTGACCACGCAGAGGAATCGTTGAAGTCCACGAAGGTTTTCTATCGCCAGGAATTGGGTCTTTGTTCTTTGATGTTGGACTCATAAGCTCTGTTATCTTTACAGGCTCTGCTGACTTAATACCATTCACCAAAGGTAAATTTCGTAGCCTAGATGGAAAGGAAAGGTGAAAATGAAACCAAAGTTTTAACGGAAATACTTACACTGAAATTATAAAATATTAAGTCTATACTCGAGTTAAGTGGTCCACCATGCCGGAGCTCATCCCGTTTTCCCGTGGAAAAAAACGACTGGGAGTATCACTACTACCCGCTAGATGAGATGAGAAAAGAGGCATTGTGAGAGTAAAGTGTTCACCCCAAAAACACACCACATTGACCTTGCTACGTCTCGAACTCGTACAGCCCGACTGGGCCGAGTTCAGCGCGCTAACCATCAGGCCACAGTATCTCCCACAAACTGTAGTTATATGTGTGACTAAATATAACCAAATGATTTCTCTAGGAAATATGTAAAAATCAGTTCTCTGACCAAGGGAAGGGTTGGGCGAATTCGTTAGAACTTGAAGGTGCAGGTCCGTCGTTTGTACTTCCTGGTGAATTCTTCTGCGGTCGTTTGTCAGACTTGAATTCCAACTTCGTGAAGTCCAACTGACATGGTGTGCCCTATTGAACGAAACAAAGGCTGTAGAGTGCAGTTCATCCATTTTAAGTGCGCGAATCGAAACACATGAAAATTTGATCAGGTAATTTCTACATTTCTCATTTTATTTGGTTTTAACTTTTGTGGAAAGAAATAAGAAATGCTCTCATCTGATCAATATCGGTTCCCGAAAATACCTGTTTCACAAAACGCTTTTATGGTTGAAAAAATATTGTTGAAACGTGATGGTTTTGCACAAGGGTTAGGTCATCCACGCATTTTGAACTCACACTGACACACTACGAACTTTTGTCCAGATATGAACTATAATACAAATCAAAATGAATATTTTTACGTTTTCTCGCTAATTAGGATCATAGCTGCAATGACTTGGTTAAACTTAATAGGTCATCAGTTTGATTAAGCCCCACACTTGGTAACCCTAGACTTTAAGTTCCCTTTTTATTTGACAACATTTAATCAGTTGACGAAGGCTCAAGTAAACCGGGAGCCAATCCAGTCAAATGTTATCCATTATATTTCTACTGGTTCTAGTCAGTTTTCTTAAGGTGTGACAAAAAGAACTGTCAAAAAAGTATAAAATTCACAAACCAGTGAACGAGGAGTCGAACTTCCTGAGTTGTTTATTTGTCCTCCAATGATCCCATTTCTTCTAAAGGTCGAACGTCCCAAGCGTTGTTCTTGTTTGATTTTCAACAATCTCGTTTCTGAGTGCAGTCGCCGTAGCACTCTTTTCTCCTCGAGGTCAATCGACCCAAGTCTTGTTCTTAAGTTTCTCTCCTCCATTTGATTTCGGGATACTGCTAAGAAATCTTGCCACGAAGCTGCCTCAGGACTCCTGTATCCTTCGTATACCGTATCATTCGTCTCAGCTAAGGAGATCATTTTTGTAAATTATCTGGTCACATGTACAATAGGTAAAATTAAACTGAACTGAACGAAGTTTTTTCTCCTAATGAGCTAGTTCGCTGCTAATTAGCTTATATAGCAACGTTCTTTTGTTGTAGGTTTTTTTGATTGCTCATCATCTTTGGTGCACCTTTAGGTCAATATTCAAAGACCCAGAATATTAATCTGAGAGAAAACAACGAGATTTAAATGACGTTTCAATCACAGCTGTGTAGGCGTGAGAAATGAACGGAGTTCTTGATGTTCTAAATGTATGGAAAATCGTTCACCAAGAAAATAAGATTACATAAAATTTTGACCGCCAAGAAGAGAACTTTTTACATTTCAGAATAGAATCTTTTAAACAAAGCTTTACTATGTCTTTGTACCTGAATGAAAAGGCTCATTGTAATTTCATCAATTTTCGTTGGAACAAAATTGAATTGATGCGGATGCAATTAATTTCGACTCCTCCCATTGACGGAACGGTTGCGGCATTTTATTCCGGGTATTTTACAGCGCTTTGTAGTAAAGGAGAGTTATATGGTTTTTAGTAGGGATTGCTGCATTTTGTAATAATCAGCATTCTACGCAATTTTTTGCAAGATCCTGCAGCAAATTGGGATATTATACTTTACTGAGTAGCACAGTCTTATTCCACAAGTAGGATATTTGCGGTTTCCCATCTCTAATTGATGATTTGTCGAGAATCGGGTTTGGTGTTTTAAGGAAGAGAGGGACGTATTACTCGAACGTTTACTACAAGTTAATAACTGAGCAATTCCCACAAAACATTTCAACAGTTAAACCGAGATATTACCGATATATAACGGAAATATCTCGGAAGAACAAAGCTCGATATTCGACTATAATCGTTTGCATTATTTTTGCACAGTATTGTATGTGTTCTGGTTTTTGTGGCAAAGTCATTTATTTCAAGATGTTGTTACAATTTTGAGTAGACCGACGATTATTGCAAAATGCTGCAGTCCTTACTACGAAATGTGCAGCTCACCATTGATACAAAATGCTGCAATACCCATAACAAAATGCCCCATAACCTACGTCAATAGGAGGAGTTCAAATTAACTATATTTACTTTCATTCTCTTTTGTTTTAGCGAAAATTGATGAAATCACGATTAGCCTTTTTATCTTACACCATGTTTGAGTCAATACTGTAAATCATCACAAATTTACAAATATCAGTCAGGTTTTAGTACAGATTATTAGATTAGTCAGATATAATAGTATTTTAGCTCGGTATATTGGTTTGAATAAGCAAATTTCTGAGGAAAATTGTCAATTTCAAGTGACTCAGTTAAGTATGAAACATAGACAAAAAGAAGAGCTTTGCATAGTTCTCAGTTCACGTGAAAAGGGTTTTAATCATTTACTATTCAATTTATCTTAATGGATCGCAGGAAGTGATGTTTTTACCTTGTACACAGTATCCTGGTCGTGCAACGCTTTTTTTCAAGTGGAATATCATGAAATATTTCAAGAAATATGTGTATTTCTTGGTATGCACATTAGCCTGGTACGCACGAGTGTGCTCATCAAGAAAAGACAAGAGGCAAAAGGGATATGCCTTCATATACCACTCGAATAGTATCTCATACTTATCAAACGGATTTCATATTTGCGTGTGTCTTTTCAGTCATGAATATAGGCTGAGAGTTTCTAAAGAAACTGTGGTACTGCGTCGGTGGGGGTAACAAGGTAATTTGGTTATATCAACTAAGTTGGAATTGTAAATTGGCCACCGTAACGAATAAAAAAGCTGACGTTTCGAGGGAAGGACGAAGGGCTAACGCTCGAAACGTTAGCATTTTTATTCGTTACGGTGGCCAATTTACAATTTCAACTTAGTTGATATAACCAAATTATCTTTTCAGTCATGGTTCGTTTCTGTCGTTTGTGACGTACCGGAAAATATTCCACGATATATGTGTTTTCCGTGGCATCTCACCTTGGTAAGCACTAGTTTGGGTACCAAGAAACTACAAGGGGCAAGGTAGATACGTCGCAATATACCAGTCGAGATCGCAGAATAGTATCCATACTTGTCAAGTGGATTCTATGTTTCCGTGTGTCTGTTCAGTTGTGGATCGTTTATGACGTCAAAATGAAGTAAGTACAAGTTAGTGGCACACAAGCAGCAGTTGATGAATATTGTCCTCCGCATATTTTCACTTCAAAGCCACGAACGCAGATCTCAAGAACGTTATTGGTGTCAATATCAATTTAAGTTTTATGCACAAAACGAGACTGGATAAGCGAGTGCAGCTGCAAAGCTATAAATTTTCATACGGGACAACATGGATTTGAATAAAACGTGGCAGGACAGAGAGCATGAATCTAATATAATATTATGAATGGATCATTTGTCTTTATTGGTCGGTCATGATTATAACATATTTCACGATAACGCCTGTAGCTCGACGAAGACCTGAAGAATCTCCTGACTTCTTTAGCTCTTTTACTATATCTCATAATTACCAGTGTAATTATTTTACTTCTTCAAATAATTTAGCAGGGTTTACGGTTATGTTTAACGTGCAGTTCGTTTCTGTAGCTAGTCCTGATTACTCTTTCACAAACAATGTAAAAACATGGTTACCGGAATTTGTTTTTTACTACTTAAACTCCTTTTACATTCTTCCTCAGTTGGAATGTAATAGCTTGTTTACGAAGTCCAACTACAGGAAAGATTTTAACTAAAGAAAGAGTATCGAATATGCCTTTCATTGAAGAATGAGACGTGTTTGAGATATGTTCACTTCATGCTCTCTATCATGAAAGGAAGATTTGTATTAGTCTTGCTTTGAAACAAGTTAGACAACAAATGAATGGTTGGTATGACAACGTCAGAAAAATTTTAAAACAGTTGACTATATCTAGTGTTCCGTAAGAAATGTTTCGTATCAATATTTTATTTAGATTTTTTCAAATAAATTTTCAGATATTCGAAGAAATTTAAAATTTTGTAAAACCTAAAGTTCTGCAGACCTTTTAAGATAATGATCTCGGTATTTTGTTGATTCATAATTATTTTTAACTGCTTCACTCCAAAGTTTCGCCATCCTTGTCTTGATCATTTTTACCGTCAATTTGGTCCAAAGGAACATAACCCTCTTGTTCTTGTTGCCGCTTCCCTTCCACGCTGTGTCGGAGGCCGTAGAAAATGTAAATGGACAGACCTGTAGAGTAGATAGTGCTGATATCAGTTCAACTCTTTGATGATTTCAAAGGAATTTGGTTCCGTAGTTAGCTAAGTAAAAGTATGCATGTTATATTTTTTTATCTCAGAAATAACCCGGTCTCCTAGTGCCTAATAATTATTCCTCTTCTTGTAGAACTTTACTATGTAAGGTTGACCTTTAAGCAAAGTGATTCCCTTTTTCCTCAGTGAGGGTTCCAGCGAGTTAGAAAACTTTTTACAAAGAACTAGCTGATATGTCGGACTATAAGTACCCAGCAAACGGAGACTAGGATCAGGAATTTAAAAAATGCTTTCAAGTAAATGTCGAATTAACATAAATAACTGAAAAATTCAGTCTTTCTCTCTGCAAAACTAACGCCACTCTCTCAAATTATCGGATGCCAAACTAAATAAACCAATCGCAAATTGCGCGTTTTCCCGCTCTTGGCATCGATTTTAAAGTACTAACTTTGAACTCTTTTAGCTTCTTGCGAATTTAACTTTTTGCCGTATTCGCTGTTTCGATTTGGTTTTTGTATCAGGGCACCCAATGAAGGAGCACCTCAGCTTCTCACCAGTAATTAGCATGGTAGAGTCTTTTTATGCACGTATTGCATGCCTTTCTTTTATGGCAGAATAAAAAATGCACACACCTATGGCCATCCAAACAGCAAATCTCATCCACGTGGCTGGATTAAGTTCCATCATCAAATAGATATTAATAAACATTGATGACAAAGGGAGGCCGGGGACGAGGGGAACTTTGAAAGGTAATGACGTTAAACTTTTCGGCTGCATAGACAATATTGCGACTGCAGCCACAAAAGCTATGACCAACAACAAGGCTAGAATAACTGCCCATAATTCTCCTTCATACATTGGAATGAGCCCATTGATGAAGAACGCACTAAGACCAAAGAAGTAAAAGAAAAGGAACCATATTATCCATCTTGAAATTTTCCCAGAGCGTTCTGTTGGTTCCTGCAGAGGTTTCTTTAATTCAGAGCTCGACTCGGGCTCCTCTTCAATGCTCTTAACAAAGCCTATAGTGCCAGGTTGATACCGGAGAATCAAAACCGATGTGGAGACGATGGTATATGCCTGCAGGGTCCCTATGGACATCATCTCTACGAGGGCTTGCAGTTCAAAGATCATTCCTAGAATACCTGCAAGAATCCCTGAAAAAAGAGTACCTACAAAAGGGACCTCGGTGCTTTTACTAACACATGCAAAGCACTTGAAAATTAATCCGTCGCTAGCCATGGCATACAGTAAGCGTGGTAAAGGGAAAAGCCCTCCATTTATAGCAGCTGTCATCCCACAAAGAGCACCAGCCGCAATGATGTATTTTGCAAAATCTGCTCCTCGGTGTTCAAAAGCTTTAGGTAAGGCCGCGCCATAATCTAACTTGTTATAAGGCCAGATTAATGTTACCGCCGCAGAAACACCAAAATATGCCAAGAAGCAAACTGTCAGCGCCAGCATAATGGAAAGTGGTATGGCCTTACTAGGGTTCTTCGCTTCTTCGCCGGCAGTCGCAATAACATCGAATCCAACAAAAGCGAAAAAGGCTGTGGCCGAACCGGCTAATACTCCTGTGGGACCGTACGGCATAAAATCCGACCAATACTCTGGTCTGGCTAATGTGATTCCCATGACGATTATAAATAGGATTACGATCATGTTAACGCAAGTGACAACAAAAATGAAGACGGTGGATTTCTTTACACCAAACAGTTGAATAATCATCAAGACAAAAATGATTCCTGCTGATAAAAAATCCGGGTACCCTCCGAGTCCATCAATCCTTATCGGTCCTATATTTTCTAAAACCCAAAGTCGAACTTTGTCATGTATCATAGAATCGAAATACGCACTCCAAGCTCGACCGATAGCGGCAGCCCCGATCATATATTCCATCACAAGATTCCAACCTATGATGAATGCTACAAGCTCGCCAACAGTTACATAACTGTAAATGTACGCTGATCCAGCCTTTGGCACGCGAGCCCCAAATTCAGCGTAACAAAGTCCTGACAAGACGGAGGCAATACCAGCGATAAGAAATGAAATCACCGTTGCGGGCCCGGCTACATCTCGAGCAATTTCACAAGCAATTACATACACACCAGCTCCCAGAGTACAGCCGATGCCGAGAGTGGTAAGATCGAGAAGTGAAAGACATCGAGAGAGTTTTGTCTCCTCCAATTTCTCAAGAGAAATAAACTTCCGCCGTGAAAACTGCCAAAGACATCCCATTGTTCAATCAGGAAAGACAAGGTCCCTACACAGCCTAAAATTTTAAAGACGCAATTGGTGTTCAAGGATTTCCATATTGAAAAAGCATATCAAATTCGATGAATCTTGTAACCCGTAGGCTGATTTTTTAGTGCTCACAACTCTGACGACCAACAAATGCCTTTGGGATTACAAATGCGCCAGGTAAATCAATACATTCTCAGTCTTTGAATTCTCCCTACTCTTTAAGCGCACCACAGCCTGTAAGAAAGTAGCACTTAAATGAAACAATCCTTTAATGAAACTGCTGAGCTATTGTATTTAAATGCCTGTCCTGTTCTGAGGATTTTGGGAGAAACTATATTTTGATAAAAGAGCCACAATCGGTTGACCGGTCATAACAGGTTGTTACAGGTAGATTATACGGATTGTTGGTCTTTGAAGTTTAACATGGTAGTTAGAATGTGGCACGTGTAAATAAAGTAATGTACCTTATGGGTAATGTCAAAAAGAACGAGGTCAATTTTCTCTCTAACGCAACATTGAAATGTGAAACAGAATATTGACATTTACGATTGTTTTCAACTCCTGGTTCATGTGCGCGCAGCTGAGTCAATGATCAAGCACGTGTGGACGATTCGCGTTATAGTTTGGATAGTGTTGCACATATCGTATACATCAAT